>NC_134039.1:60328399-60644994 GCF_965140245.1 Athene noctua | reverse complement strand
AAATTTACTTTAATTGCTTGATCAGATGCGTAGTTTAAAAGCTCATCGCTGCATCACAATCACTGCATCACATATGTTGAAGAATGCCTCTCATTTGCTAAGAATGTAAGAGTGTTTTCATTTATGTCTTGTGGAAGACTGCAGAAATGGAAAGTTTCACCTGTGACATACAATCGATCTTTTGACAAAGAGCTGCCCTGTGTTATATCTTCTGATAAGCTGAATTTACTGACTTGGAGAGAAGAGTAGGATCACATTTCTTGTACTGCACTCTTGCAGATGTCCCTCTTAACTTTGTCCCTGTCTATCAGAAACCTTGTGTGCCTTTTTTGTCAGAGGAGGCAAGCATTTTATAGATAGGGAAGAAAATGTAGTGGTTAAACCACTGAATGGAGACTTAAAAGACTTGCTGAAAATTGTGTTTTATGCTACTTTCTGTGTTGTTTGAAAAAAAAGTATCTCTGCATCAGTTTTCCATCTGAAAAACTGAGTCAGTTTTTCTCTGTTATAAAGTTATACGAATAAATCAATTGCTGTCCTTGAGCAATTAGATATTATGAAGTGGTTCATAGAAGGAAGGTGGATAAGTGGGTCCTGCTATCTGACTGAATTAAATTTAGTAGTTAGAACTGCTGAGAGTGAGATCTCCTGCAGCCCATAAAGTAAAATCTAGTCTACTGACATTAGATTACATAAGGAACTGCATGTGTTTAGTAACTTTTTACTTTATACATGTCCATAGATTGGTGAGCACTGTATAGAATTGCAAGGAGTACTGTGAGAGGCTGCTGCAGCGTATGTTGGGAAACAGCCTTCAGAGAAACCTTCTGTTTTTCTTGATCCGTTGGCATGGAGGGTAAGAGGTATCTTGTGGATTAGAGGAATAGCTGACCCAGGCAACAAGGATAGAGGATAACTATTGTTCAGTCTAGAAATACTGCTTAGAGTGGATGGCCCTGCACCCAAAACAGTTACTCTTAATAGAAAACATTGCTCCTCTTGTTGATCTGTGTTGTTGACATAAATGAAGAAGCTCAATTCAATGTAATAGATGGAATGCAAATAGCTAACGTTCTGGCATACAGTTCTCAGTAGCCATTTGTGCATCTCGATGTGTTTTAATTACTAAGTAGAAATGGAACACAGAGTAAATCTAATATATAGTTATAGCTTTTGCATAGTTTTGATCTATGGCCTTCTAGCCTGCGGGAAGAACTGTTTTGCCCTACTCTTGCCTTGAGAAAGCAAATGGTACTTGCTTTAATTTTTATTGGATTTTCCTGTGATAAAGTTAAGATGCTGTGTAGCTGAACTCTTAGATTTTATGTCCTTCAGGGAAAGTAAACAGTATATCTAGACGCTCAGTCCAGCTAACTTGGCAACTGATTACTTCATACTGAAGACAGCCGAGCATCTGCATCTCAGGGCTTTGCTAGGAGACACATCTATATCATAGCAAGAACTCTAGCATTTCCCTCGAAGTGAATAGTGTATTGGAAAACAAGCTGGTCAGCTGAATCTAGCACATGAAATAAACATTATATCCCTTAAATTGATCCCCTTCTAATTCCACCAAGTGTTTACTTGTGTTAGGAATGTGGATATTGGTGAACAAGAGATTTCTATTCATCTTATCTACTACCTTCATGATTTGGTAAATATTAGTGGCATTTCCCCTGCCCAACCTCCAAAATCAAGACTTCCAGCCTTGTAGTCTTTCCTCATATAGCAGTTATTCCTTCTCTCTTATCCTTTTGGTTGGCCAGTTCTATACCTTTAGATAAGGACTTTATGCAGTACTTGAGATGAGGGTTTGCCAGGGTTTTATGTAGTGTCAAAATGAGGATGTAAACCTTGTGAGGAATTATGTGCCAGCTTCCACATGACATAGATGACCCTGCCACTTCTGTATCCTTTTTCCAGATTATTGATGAAGTAGTTAAAGCTGGTCACAGAGATGCCCCACTGTTTACCTGTCTCCATCTTGGAAAGTGGTTGTTACCCATAGCATATGGGTATTTCTAGAATAGAATATTTCTATTCATGAAGTATCTTTTCATCCAGTACTGTTGGATAGGAGTTTCTGTAATAATATTTGAAATAGAACCTTGTCCAAAACATTTTGAAAATCCAAATATGTTAATGTCCAGTGGATCCCCTTTACCCATGTGTCTACTGACATTGTTACGGAACTGTAGCAGTTTTTGAGGTGGATTTGGTTTTACAGAAGCCATATTGATATTCCCAGCAGACAGTGTCTGTGCACATGCTCAGTGATCTTATTTGTCAGTTTAAACCTGTTCTCCTGCCTTGCTAGGAGGGGTGGCAGTCAGACTTGCACTGATCTTGGTAACTGTGGAGTGAGAAGATACTGTTGCTACTTGTCAGTGCCTCTGCAACCTGAACTGTACCCTCCAGCCGAACAATGGGACTGGAAATAAAGTATACAGATAAGATTTCATGTCTTTTCACAAGTTGTGCTTCAGAAATTCATATTCAGCCCAATATACTGTGATGACTTGGTAGCTGTTTGCAAGTGAGGCACAGGTAGCACTGGATTAGGTGCACTGTGATTTAGATTCTTTCACCTTCTCCTGTCTTCATCCCTGATGTGCTATTTCAGGTCTCCTGAATTGTTTTGGTCTCTGTGAGGCTGCATATAGGAACTGTTAGTCACAAAGTTAGTTTCTTTACCATTTCACCTTTATCATTCACAAGGCTTTGCAGGATCAATTCCTTGCAACCATATATGATTTGAAAGTGTCATATTGGAGGGTTTTTAATTTCTGCACTTTAACTAAAAATGAATCAGACTATTTGTTATTAAAATCGACTTTATATACTACAAATAAAGTCACTGTAACTTTTGACAGTTATAGATGTTTGAGGAATCCATAGTTAGGATGCTGATATGTCTATGTTTCAGATCTACAGTAACTATTGCAGTCAGTTAGTGTCTTCATCAGTGTTTTGTTTCTTACAGAAAAGAGACTTTGATGTGGATAACTTGAGCAAGCCAGAATTGCGAATGCTTTTGAGTATAATGGAAGGAGAACTAGAAGCACGAGACCTTGTAATCGAAGCCTTGCGGGTAAGTTACTGGGTTGTTGTGGTTTGCTTTGTTTTAAAATTTTCATTTGCCACTTCCTTTATTCTGTGCATAGAATATTATTAGTGGAAAGATAAGTTGTGATTTTTAAAGTTTTAGGTTGACTAAATCTCAGTAATCACAAAATATGTTCTTGTTTAATTGTCAGTAATTCTATGTAATTTTGGTATAAAATACCAACAAAATTTCAGAGAAATAAGTGCGAAAACTGCAAAATTACTTCCTCTTTAAATTCTTTTATATTGTAGAGTCTGTTATTTGTGAAAGGAAGAAATAATTTCAAAGGAAAATTCAGTCTATTCATCATTTGTTCTAATGGTCTATGCATTTGTGCATCCAGTCTATGCATTCATTTTCTGTGAGATGGAAGGAGGGACAAAATTGGATGGTCATATCCATTAAGAGAAAAGTTTCTGTGGTGTTTTTCTTGGCTTGCCTTTTCTTCTTTTTTTTTTTTTTTTTTTTTTAAAGCAAAGGTGAAATATGGGATATATACTCTATACTCTTTAACAGCACTCTCAAGTACTTGATTAGATTTTTGCTGTATTGAACACATGTGAAGGTTGACTTTCTGCTTCAGAAGTTTGAAGTCTGAAAGGAAGCTTAGAAAGTTGACTGGAAATGTCCAAACAAAACTGTATTTTAATCAAAAGATGATAAATTTTTATGACTGTAATGACTTCAAAATTGATCCAGAACAGAATAAAATTTAATAGAGCTACCAAACAGACTTCAGGTTTAAGGGGGGGAGAACAGCCTTATGTGGTTTGAAAATGTTTATAGCTTCATAGTTGGTTAGAAGGAAATTATGCCTTTTAAGGTCTCTTTAAGCAAAACCTCAATGTAACAAAATGTATCTAACACTAGTTTTTAGTAGTATGTGTAATGATTATCAAGTAGTGTGGGAACACTTTCCACTTGTAAAGTCACAGTGACAATTGTAACTGCAATTTTAGTTTGTTTAGTGTTGGCTTCAGATCGCTTGATGCAAATGGAGCTTTAAAGTAGCTGCCATTGATGTACCTGCATTAATAACTAAAGACTTTATAGGTATAAACCTCTCTTATAAAATACAATTTTCATTTTGTAATGACAGTAAGACACCGGAAGCAATATGTTTCTGGAGGTTTACTGCACTTTGACATTATTTGGTGTTTGGCCTTCAGGTATATGCATCTGTTGAAATGTACTGCCTTTTCATCTAGCTGTTTTACAATTTCACATCTTGTTTGTCTGAACTAGGACTTTTTATTTTCCCAGACTGCCAATTCAGGTTTTGTAAAAGGGGAAACAATGTGCACACCACATCCAGAATCCCTTTTAACTCTTCTAACTTTGGAGGAATGTAAAGAGAATACTCAATTTTTTTTCTAATACGTATTCACAAACAAGCTACTACACTACATACCATAAAATGTATCGAAATTGAATAAAAGAAAAAAAAAAAGACTGCATTACACATTTAATGATAGTAAACATTAAACATTCAGGATAGTGCAGTCCCAGGAAAGAAAAAGTCTACATCAGATTCCCATGCACCTGCTGAAATGGGTAGCATGTACACAGTATTTTTTGAAAACTGATATAGATCAATATAAAAAATAGCTCAATTTCACATAAGGTATTTAAATGCTGAAAATTGGTTTGGCGTTATTTTGGGTTTTTTTGCTTCTGCGGCATCTTAATTTCCAGTTCCTGTATTTTGTAGTAATATCCTCTAAACAAAATCCATGTGGAACTCAAATCTTCCAGGCAGCTTGCCTGGTTAGCTGTACTAGTACTGGAAAACTTGGAAGTAATACCTGCTGAAGAACTGCACCCTTGGAATCCAATACTTTCAAATCTCCTGGCTTCTTGGGAAGCCACGAGTCAGCAGTATTAGCAGCTGGAGTCTCCAAGCAGCACACAAAGCAAGCTACTAGATAGTCAAGTATAGGTCTTCTATAAAAGTGAATAACAAGAGAATTCCATTGAAATTGTGTCAGGTTTGGTACTTTGATTGTTTCAACAAACGGGCGTACATACTTTGCCTATCCTTAAAGCTAGAAGGAGATGTTTATCATAGAAGGGAAAAGACTTGTACTTGTTATTTCAAAAGCTGATCAAGCTCTGTTTCAAAACAAGGAAAGTTTGAGAGTGGTGTTTGTGTGTGTTTGGTGATTTTTTTTTTTTTTAATCCTACTAGTACTGCAGGGCTGTTTCAAAGCCCAATTTCTCCAGTAGGTCAAAACCTGATAATTTCCAGCCCTATACTAGATAAGATGTGTGTTGTCTTTTCCACTTAAGTGATATTCCTGTCAGTTTTCAATTACTGAGGTATATACATTTATTAAGCACTTTTGTATATTCTTGGACTTTTTTAAGACTATAGAACTGGATCTTTTAATTTTCTCTTAGAAAATAACTGTTCATTCTTGTGGTTGTCATCTCAGATTTTTCTCTATAATCACTCAAATTTAACTACATCATTCCTAAATGTGAGTGCCCTTATCCATACTCATTTTGCAGGGTTTTACTGAGCATTTATGAAATTTGTACAATAAATAGTACTTATGTATCTATCATAAATACCTTTCCTGGAAAGTTCTGGCATTAAAGTGAATCAGTCTTGATCACAAAAGAACTGATAATACTGAATATAATTAAAGACTGACTCACATGGTACTAGTCTTAATCTGAATCTAGCATTAAGCTTCTCATTTTAACAAGACATGTTTGATGCATCTGTTAGTCTGCCTTTTGCCATTGTATAAATTTTTACACTGACCTCACTTGTTTGCCACTTCACTAATTTTGTGTGAAGCCACATCATATGCTTTATTGAAGATCTGAGACAGATCTGGTTGTATTTTCTTTGTTTGTAATGCCAGTTATGTAAAAAAACCACACCTACCTTCAACATCCATAGGCAGGATTTATTTTCAGGCTAACTTTTACAGGAGCATGGTTCTCACAGTGCCAAATGTTTTTTTTTTTCCCTTGGTATGTATGTCATATCATCACAATCCACACCTTATCCACAGTATTCCCTGGTGGAATGGAACAGAGATTTCTGACGGAGAGTTGAGGTGTAAGAACTAGGGAGCAGGAACAGTATTGATGGATAAGATATGGGGTTGGAACTTGTGCCTTACTGGTTTTGGTTTGTTTTTTTCTATGCCATGTTTATAATGCGTGTGTGTGTGTGTATATATATATATATGTATGTATTACAGAGTTCTCAATTAAATTACTTTAAAAATCTAGTTTTAAATTAATTCTTCTTGCTTATTTCAGAAAATTCCTTTTCAGGATTACAGTTTAATGCTTCTTGATATGTTTTAAAAGTGTAATTTGTCTGTGTGGGTTCTGATGAATTAAGCAGAAAACACGATGTCTTTGTTTTTGTGGATTGAGCCTCAGTTGTATATATGATGTAAACTTTGTGACTTAATAACTGATAGAAATCTAAAATAATAATCTGAATGTGTTGTGGTTTTGTGACTTCTGTGGTTTTTTTGTTCTTTTATTTAAAAAATAGCTGTAAAATTATGTGCAGTTTGAGGTGTCAGTGAAAGAAATTAAACTCCAAAATGATGCCCTGTATCAGTTAGTACTGCTGTAATACTGCTTTTCTGACCGGGAGGCAGTGCCCTCGGATTTCAGAACTGTATTGTCTTCAGATGCTTGTCTTCTGGGTGTTCATTTACAATGTATTCATTGTATCATGAATATGTATATCAATATGAATATTGTCAAAATGAATTTGTATTTTATGACTTTCAGTTTAATTTCTCTTGGTGCTAGGAGCCATCAGAGAAGATGGCAACAAACTCCTCATTCAGCATTTTAAGATGTTGTGTAATTTTCCTGTTTATTTAAAGCCTAGTTTCAAAAAGGTGCAGTCCAGTGAGAATAAAGTAGAAAAGATTCAAAGTTTGTTACTCTGCTTTGGAAATATTGAACTAGGGAATTTTAAACATCTGTCTACCTGTGTTGTTCCAGTGCAGAGTGTCCATCCTGTCTATTCTGTGTGAATTTAAAAAAAACCAAACAAAAACCTGAGGCCAGTAGTTTGGGATCATGGGGAAAAATCTTGTTAAATTAACTAGTCATCCCAGGGGCTGGGCATTGGAGGGGAAGAGGAGATAAGTTTAGTTAGTATAGTTAATAGTGTTGATGTAATAGATTTTATTAAGGCACTTGAATTTGTGTCATATGATAAATTACAGAGAATCAAACCCAAGGTGTCACACATAAAAATTAACTTTTTTATTGCATCGTTGTGCATAATGTATTGTATATTTCCCATTGTATTTTATGTAAAGTTTTGATACCTTGAAGTAAAAAACAAGATACCTTGAAACAAAAACAAATCTTCAAATCCAAACTGAATTCATAAGAAATATGCAGATGACATCTGTATACTTCCATGTTTTCACAATGTGCTGTTGTTTCTTTATAATATGCACAACTGCAGATACATAAGGACACATAGCATTCTTATTTCTAAAAAAGGGCTGTTGCTTCCTGCTTCAGCAATTGAAACTTTATCTAACTGGGTCAACATCTCCTACTATTGCTATAAAAGTAGTTTGATGCTTTGATATAAACAGAGAAAGCTGAGGGATTTTTTTGAATTTAGCATGTATAAATTTGTTATAGTATACTCTGATTTGTACAGTACAGAACTCACAGTATTTTGCTGAATTAATCTCTATCTGAACACTATTTTTTGGGGAACACTGGCTGTCTGAAATTTGGAAGTCAGAGAAATTTGGATTTGAAAAAGTTACAGTAATTATCAGCCAGAGCAATTTCAGTTCCTGGACAAATTCAGCCCTGTGAGGACCAACAGCCTTGGAAGAGAAGGCCTTTTATCATGCTCAGGGTCAAATTTCCAGATTTATTCTCTAACTGAACAGTTAATTTGCTGTGGAGAGCAGCATCAGGATTCACCTCAAAGGAGGTGATCTTTGTGGAAATCTTTCTTATTAGCACTCTGATTTTATATAACTGTTATACCACATGACTTATGATGGTTCTTTTTGAATCTGTAATTTATTTTTTTTTAGTACCTCCATGATCAGGGTTGCACTGCAATTAAAATTAAATTCAGATTAACACTTAAATCATTAAAGGTGTTTCGTTTAATGACAAATAACATGCCGTTTAATTGCTATTGGGAATGCATATAGTTAAAAAAGGAGGGAGACTGCTATAGCTGCTGCCTCCATCTTTCTCAATTATCCAAATAATGTCTGCTTTTAATAAGAGGATAATATATTCCTAATGTAGAGATAATATGGCCATATAATCAAAGCACAGGTCTGGCCTCCCACAACTGTGATCTTAAATACAGCATTCATTTATTGTTTTATTTTCTCCAGCTGTAAAGTGACTGCTGTATATTCCTGCTTTCTAGAGGATTTTTTAAAGTGCATTGACCCTCATGTGATGGACTGAAGTGCTGGTGTTAGCTGTCAAGCATGGAATTACAAATACTAAATGCTGCTTTTAGTGGTGATTCTCTCATAAAGTTAAATCTCTAGTAGGTTATTATTAATCTAAAATTTGAAAGCTCAGTTTAGTTGGGATTCTTGTTTATTTTTTATTAATTATATTTGCATATGTAAATTTCATTAGGTGGTGAATGATGAAATGAAAATTTATGTTATACTTGCTTCTATGATATGCATTAATTAGAACAAAAAAATGCAAGTTTTTATCATACTAGATCCTTTGATCCACAGTCCTATACCACACTGCATAGATTTGGAACAACTTCTTTGGATTTTTGGGAAAGATCACAAATGAAATTAAAAAAAAAAAAAAAAGGCTAAAAGAATTGCCAATACCAACAATGGGTATATATATATTTTTTTTTTAATTAAAATTGACTACAGTATCAATTACATTGCTGTGGAGCAATGTCTTTTCTCAGAGCTTAAGCGAGCTCCAAATCAACAGATTCTCTGTGTGTGATGACAGGAGGACAGTATGAGAATGGCAAGGTAAATTTGTTTGTAGGTGTTTCTTAAGTGTTGTAAAGCCCTATTGTATTTAATTTTCACCATGACTTCCTAAGGCAGGAAAGCTTAACTTCTATGTATGTGTTTGTACCAATTTCTGTTGAATCTTTTAACCAGTTTCTGCAAGCATTTCAGAAATAGATAGTCAGTAAAACCAGACAGCTGGGTAAGAAAAGTCATACTGTTAAGGCCTTAGTTGAAGGAAAGGCGGAGATTTGTGATCTGTTATTTAAGCACTGTATATGAACTGTAGAGTACAGAATTAGGGAAATCAGACTTCACTAATTTAGCTGCTCAGAGATTTTAAGTTAGACTATCTAAATTTATAAAAAGATGAGAAGAAAAAGATCTCTGCTGTGGTAGTTCTGCTCGAATTGTAGCTATCTGTCTGAATCTAAGCATTTTGACAGGCCTGTGGGCTAATCAATAGAGCTGGAAATGAATCATCCTTTCTGTATGAAGTCTGAGTAGAAAATCCATATAAGATAATTTCTGACTTCCCCTAGCAAGACATGTGAGTTCTTGAAGAGCAGTGGTTGAATTTTGTAATGAAGGTGTGGATATTAATGTAATGAAATAGGTAAGTGAAAAGACAGAAATTAATACATCATGTAATAGTACCTCATAGCCACATTTAAGTTTATTAAACCATTCTATTAGTGTTACCATAAAAAGCTTCTAGTCTAAAAAGGCAAGATTTTAAAATAAGGATAAACAGCTTTTAGAAAGTATGGTGATTACGGTGTAGATTACACATAGTTTCCTTAAAATAGACAATACATAGTATGTTGAATGCCAGTTTTCAGGTTCCAGCTCTCCTGTTAATCGTTTTAGAACTACTAGGATATCAATATGCAGTTCCATGAGAAACTCAGTAGTTTCAAGCAAGTCTTAAAAAAAAAAAAGTTTTAATACGTTTTGGGAGGATCATTTGTTTTGAAATGATCAGATTGCTTCAGAAATTTCTTCAATAACTGGCTGCAATGAAAAGACACTCCATTTCCAAGGCTAATGGTGTAATCCAACATTACTTCAAAACTCTGCTCCATTTTTTTCTAAAAGTATATATACTCAAATTGAATATTGTTTTGCAAAGTATGCCATTTTAGAATAACAAAAAAAATGTTTCTTTGTACTAACATTCTATCAGAAAATTCTGGTCATCTGAGTAGCTTATGAGATACTGGGGTTCGTTATGATGAAGGCCATTTTTTACATATCTATATAATATGTGTGTGTGAAGGAACTACTTGAGTGAACCTACCTTAACATTTAGACCAAGACCACACTTTTGAAGAAACTCCCCATTGTCCCCACCAAACTTTTCTTTGATTTGCCTCACAGACAGCTCTTGGACTGTGTGAACTGAACTGAAAGTAGAGCTAGTCCAAAGTAACACCAAATGGCAGGACCACAGGCACATTCCCAGTACTGATTGTGTTGTTCTACACACTTGTCCCTGTTGTGCTGCACTGTGTTGACATAGTCACTGTATACCTATAAATGCCCTTTTTCAGGGTTGTTTGTGTAAATATAGCAGGAAATACAGGTTGATTTGGTCTAGATTTTAAAAAAAAACAAAACCTCTAGATCCTCATGTTCATTTTCTAAACCCAGAAATTTCCCAGTGTTTTCTACCATTATGATAATTCTTGAATTTAAGACAGATGGATCTTGCTTGTGAAATTGGCAGATGGGTCACTGTAAAATACTCTAGAAAGAGTCTCTTTCTCCCTGAAGGGCAGAATACATTTTTCTGCTCAAGCTAGTTGGATTTCAAATCCTGAGCTGTGCGTTATGGAAGGCTATTAGTAGTAAACTTGTCTTCCAATTTCGGCCAACAATGATTAAGCACTGAACAATATAGTTTTATTTTAATCTCATTGAAAACATGAACTATTTTGATGATAAGTGTCAATTTCTGTAACACTTCTGCAATTCTTTAAGTGTATGTGAAGATCAAACAAAATTTAAAAAATACAACTGAGTGTATCATGGTTTATCGTAACAACATTAGTTTTTTGGTGGGTAACCAAGAATACTGGAATAACTATGCAGAATGTGGAGCTTTTCATGCCTTCATGACTTTGCATTTTCAGTAATGAATTAGCTGTTCCTTGAAAAAAACCTAAGGTAAATAGTAAGTAAAATATTTGGGAGGACAGCTGTACATACTCACAAACTATACTTGCCTAATTTGACCTGTCTGCTTCCCAGTGAGTTCTGTCTAGCAAAAGAGCTTCTTTCACTTGGTCAAGGCACACTTTTGCCTACGCAGGTTGAGGTTTTGATTAAGAAAATGTGATTATCTGTTAGAGTTTTCATGTCCTTTTTGTTATTTATTTTCTTCTGCATCTTGTGATGGGGTGATCTCTGATTTTGCCTGTATTCTGCAAGTTATATGTTAAAATAGAATTATTGCCAACACTATAATTGTCAATTGTGTATGGATAAAGTTTTTATCCCAAAATACTTCACAAATTTAAGAATTGTGCTGTAAGATTTAGTACTTCTAGATTGAATTTTGGGGTTAAGAGGGAAAGAAACATGGGAGCTATCAAGAAAAACAGAATGCATCCATATAGTTTAGTTGTTCTCAAATTGACTGATAGGTAGAAAAATTACATGTATATTAAGTATAATCTGTCAAAGGAAGCTACACTGCCTATAAATTATGAAGACCCTTACATGCAGTTATTGTGCGAAGTTGTTGTAAATTTAAAATGCAAATCTGAACTTCTATACATATGAATTCCATGGTGCTTTTATACCAAAGAATGGAGCTAAGAGCACACAGAAGGCAGCTTTAGGGGTTTCTGGCAGCCAGTAAGACAGCCTGTTTTGTAGCAGGTGTCTTAGAAAAATGGTGATTAGGTAGAGGGAGGAGCAGAAGATGTTAAAGTGTGTGTAACAGAAGGTTATTGTTGTAGGCAGTATGATGGCAGTTGTTGGCCTTAGTGGCAGAAGTGAACCATGAAATAGAAGTCAGGTAATGCCTTGTTTGCAGTTGTCATTTTTGTATGTTGCAATTTCTTTGCAAAATTTTAATTTTTATTGAATCTGGGGGAGGCAATGGTTTGCAATTTGTGTCCTTGCTCATCTGATCACTACCTTTCATTTATTAAATTTGATTATGGTTGTGTGTGAATTTTCTCTGCTCTTAAATATAGTTTGTCTTTATCTGTCCAATGATTCTGGTTATGATTAAAGCTTTTACTTAATATTAGTTTATTGTAATTTTCTGAACATGGTTGTCAAAAACTATTTTACTATTGCAAGCTAGTTAAAATTGATTGCAAAGAAACTATGAAATATGAATAAACCTCAGACGAGTTAGTAGATAAAATGATTTTTCAGTGCTTAGTTTGGAATGATGTCTTCATCTGTAGATTATTTAAAGTAATGCAGCACTCTCTTTGTTCACCTAATTGAAAAAGTGTTGTTAGACACAACCTTAAAGAAAGTTCAATTTTTATTTTTTTTTCCCTATCTTGATTATGGTTTATGTATTGTGGGTTTTTTTAGTTTGTCGGTTAAATTTATTTTTATGAAATTACTTGACATGTTTTGACACATTGCTTTATTGCCAAACAATTCAAGAAACTAACACTATTCCAATAAATATCTGTGTGGACCTCAATTTTTGAGAATTTTATGGCTGGTTACAATGTAAGACAATAGTTATTGTTTCATGACAACAAAATAACCAAGCCTGCTTAAGACAGCAAAACATAGCTGTACTTATGGAAATGTTGTAAAACTAAAGGACAGTCTTATACCTTACCCTTGATACTTCTAGAGTCCATGTTGTAATAATTTGGAAATACTGTTTATAGTATTGGTGAGTTGGCTTTATGAATAGTATCTTATTTAAAAGATCATTTCAGATGCCTATGAGAGTATTTACTTTTCTTATATTCAGTGTTTTTTTGTAATAATAGTTCTGTAAGCATGGATAACTAACAATAATTACTTTTCTTTGCATGATAAAAGATATCAAGTGAACTGTATTTGGGTTTTCCATCAAATAACACCTTTATTTCTTGCACTTCTTTATGAATGGAACCAGATATCAGCTTTTCCAACAGATGCTGGGGAGTAGAAGCAACAGTCCCTGGACTGATAAACTTTGTTGATCTGAGGGATCCTGGTATTTTGACACATACACAGGCCTCTTCTAGAAGCTACTGACAAAATAAGTTTTCAATAGTCTTACATTGCTTCTTGTGGAGTTACTTGCTATTTGCCAAAGTGAGTTGTTAAGCACTGAGCAAAGCAAAACTTTTGGCAAAACATATTAAAACAGTCCTGTATATGTGTTGTTTTACTAAGCTTAAGCTTCACTGCTCAGGTAAATATCCTTCTATCAGATTCTCCTAAAGTTGGAGACTACAAGTATGAAACTGTGAGGCTAGTTTTCTAGTATGAAAACTCTATGGCCTTCCATTGCAGGCATCCTTTTCACTCTGTCCTTTCCAGCAGTGACTGTTAAACTGATAATAGTCACTTTTTGTTTTTCACATAAGATCTGAATATCTTTATTGTTGCCAGACACGTAACTTCTAATTTAGCTGAAAGTAGTCTGCTGGTTTCTTACTGGATAATTATTTTGCCTTTCCCACTTGATTCTTCCTACCCTTGTTTGATCTTTCTGCGTAATCCAACATAAATTAATGAGTAGACATACACACACTTTGTAAAAACAATAATAAAAAATTCCAATATCATGTTGATGTAACTGTTTCTCAGTTTCTGTGAGCTTTGCATAATACAGCTGTGAACTTGATTGTTAGAATTATTTATTTAAAATGTTTATCCGTTTCCCATCATAATGTTGATGACAATGAGAAATCTAACTGGCTCATCCTATCTGTATTATTATGTTATCTGAAGTTTTCCATTTTTAGTTAATGGAACATACACAGGATATTTCCTTTATGCCAATAAATGGTACAGTTAATTTTGTTGATGGTAACACGAAAGTGCAACTGATAACAGTTCTTTATGTGTCTTTTTGTTACTGTTACCGAAGAAAAAATGTATCATGTTTGTCCTTGATTCTTCTAAATAAATTATATTAATTTATAAAATATAATTATTAATAAGGTAAAAGATTTGATTGGGGTCCTTTTCAAATTCAACACTAGTGAAAATACTCACATAGCAGCAGTTACTTTTGTTATGCTTGGGTGTATGCATTCCCATGCTTTTCTTCCTCCCACTCTGTTTTGATGCTGTTCTGACTGGTGGATAGGTCTTTCCACCTGCAGTTCTCCCAGAGAGAGGCTTCTGTCTTTAGAAGCTATAGCAGTGTACTAAAAATACTTAGCACTGGGTCTCTTATAAAAGCCAGCATTCCATTTGGACAAATAAATGGGAAGTTTCAGAAAATAGAGCAATGGTGTTCAGTTCTCTCTGAAATGGCAGCACAAAATTTTAGCTAGATGTTGTGGAAATATAAGCTTTTATATGACAATTTTAAAATGGTTAACTTTTAAGTAATGGTAACTGTAAAAAGAGTACTAGCTGGAAAATTACTTTGAAGTTTTAATAAAGGGCATAAAATCCAAAGTATACAATGCAGATGGGTATTCTGTTTACTTTAAAATGTTCTGTTCTAGAAATCAAATACATTTAGTTAAATCTTTCTTTCAGCTTCTTCAGTAGGGGTATTAGCAAGAAAAAAAATTATTCTTGGAAGTAATACATATAACTCTTCACAATTTACCTTCCAGTGAATACATAAATAATTTGAAAACATTAAATTCTCTTACTATACCTCAAATAAGTCTGTATTGTTAATGGACTAGAATAGACTATATCCATTGGAAGGGACCTATAATGATCATCTAGTCCAACTGAATGACCGATTCAGGGATGACCAAGTTAAAGCGTGTTAAGGGCATTGGCCAGATGCCTCTTAAACACCGATAGGCCTTGGGCATTGACCACCTCTCCAGAAAGCCTGTTCCTTCCAGCTCTTTCACCAGCTTTGTTGCCCTCCTCTGGATGCATGCAAAGACCTTCACACCCTTCTTAAATTGTGGGGCCCAGAACTGCACACAGTACTCAGGATGAGGCTGCACTAACACTGAATGCAGCGGGATGATCACCTCTTCACTGGCTGATTATGCTGGGCTTGATGCACCCCAGGATGCAGTTTTCCTTCTTGGCTGCCAGGGCACACTGTGGACTCCTGGTGAGCCTGCTGACGACCAGCACCCCCAGATCCCTTGCTGCAGGGCTGCTCTCCAGCCACTCCTCCCAATCTGTACCTGTGCCCAGCATTACTCCATCCTAGGTGCAGAATCTGGCATTTCAACTGGTTAAATTTCAACCCATTAATCATTGCCCAATGCTCTAATCTATCTAGATCCCTCTGTAAGGCCTCTTGTCCCTCAAGGGCATGAACAGCACCTCCCAGTTTTGTATCATCAGCAAACTGGTGCCTTCAGCTCTTACATCCAGACTGTTGATGAATATATTGAACGGAACTGGCCCTAGGATTGAGCCCTGAGGAACACCGCTGAGGACTGGCCACCAGCCAGCAGTCGTCCCATTCACTACAAGCCTTTTAGCTCTGCCCTTCAGCCAGTCCTTCACCCAGTGCACCGTGAACTTGCTCATCCCAGAGCTGGACAACTTGTCCAGAAGGATGCCATGAGGGACAGTATCCAAAGCCTTAGTAAAATCCAGTAAAACTACATCACTGCCTTCCCTTCATCCACTGGGCAGGTGACCTTATCATAGAAGGATATCAAATGAGTTAAACGGGGCTTTCCCTTTGTGAACCCATATTGAGTGTGCCTGATCATTGCACTGTAAACTCATAATCTGCTTACCTTTTCATTAAAGTTTCATAATCATGTATTTGGCATGCAGTAATATGGGATGATATTTTAACTGAGATTTGGATAGCTTGGAAATACGTAAATCTAAATACTGTAAATGAGAAAGAAACACAGATTGATTTAGTTAAAGTTTTTCTGTTCTCTTTGGTATGTTTTGTCTGTTACTGAGTTAAAGAAGCTTTTTAACTGCTAAGCATGGAGGTTAGAGTGCTCTTTTTTTGGTTAGAGGTGAAGTCAGGTTTCCTTCAGTACTTCAGAAGAATGGCTGACAGATTTCCATGCAAGGAATTCTGATTTGCATGAATTTAAACTATAAATCTGAACATGCAAAAAAATTCTAGATGACAAATAGTTATTTAAAGCAACCAGAAAGCTCAAGTCTCTTCTATATGTTGAGACCCATTATTAGTATGAAAATCTGTATTATTATAAGAAATAAATGCCTGGGTGGTTAGATAATCAGAGCATCAAACAGTGATACTTCCATATAAAATATTGGCCTATAATTTTCAAATGCTTAAGCTTCAGACAACAAAGCTGTCATAAAATATATATGTCTATATATATATACATATTATATATGTCTATATAAAGCTATTATCTTTATATAGAACACTGGATGGCTGTTAATTAAAAGCACATGTTTCATAACTTGAGCTTTTTTTCCTTCCTCATTTAGAAACTTAGTGCAAGACCCAAGTCTCACCTTTTGTATCTGAAAGAAGTGAAGAATATTTTATTTTGACTGTATTGGGTTTTTGGTTGGTACTGAGCTTTGTAATGCTGAAAAAATGCAATGTCTTAAAATGATAGGATTTTATATCTTCTTAAATGGAGGTTACTAAGGACAGGCTTGTAAAAGTAAAAACAACATGTAATCTTATATTTAAGAGCTTTCTTTTTACCTTGAAAAATGCTTTTTAAAAGCTTAGATTTGAAGCTATGTGATTCTGAGAGAAAGGAACACTTAGTAAATTACAAATCTTTGGAGAAGTTTTATGGGTTGTTGTGAATGAGAGAATAATGCAACTTTTTGTTTTTACTCTTATTTTAATGGTTCGTGCCTGGGCTAACTTTTCTAGAAAAACTGATTATATCTCCACTTTCATGCAGCCTACTTCACTGTAACAAGCCTCATTGATATATTTGCATGGCTTTTTCTGACTATGTGTGCCTTACGTTAAAAATTACTGAATGGGTAATATTTTATTTTCTGTATTAGTACCTCTACCAAAAGACTTGAATTCTTTCATGATCTAGATCAGTCATCTGTAAAGAGCATTATTTGTAGTATGAAAACAATTATCTAGGTCCATCAGAGCATAATCAACTTTTATATTGGTTTTGTTTAACTTACTGATTGTATCCTCCTCTTTCTCAATTCTCTCTACTGTTTTCACTCTTTCTGAACTAGCAGCCTGTTATGATCATCAGTCTTCTTCAGAGAATATCCATCTTTTTCATCCTTAAGTGTACACATAAATTTTTGTCTTATGATACTTGATACTTATCATGGAAATAATTTCAATATACTGCTCAAATATTTTTAATTCAAATATTTTTAATGAGTTCATTAAAATGTAACTCACTTATAGACTTTGCAATAAGTATGCACTTAGGCAGTGCTGAAGAAAGGAATTTAGACTGTAGTTAAGATTGTAAGGAGAAATTGATCATCACGTGTTCATTGACAGAAATCATGCTGCAGGATAGCATTTCATCAGCAGTTAACATTTCCATTTTTAGTTTGTTATGTAAAACTTAATATGGAAGTAATATCTCGTATGATACTTCGAAAACATTCATTTACATCTGAATTAAAAAACAAAACAAAACAAAACAAAAAAACCCCCAAACAAACCAATAAAGCCCCCAAGCCCTGTTGTGTAACAAAATTGCTGGCATTCTTTAGAGTCATTCTCAATTAATCATAGTAAGACATCCTATCCCTGACTCCAGTATTTTGCAGGTATCTCTGAAAAGTACTGCTTTTATTATACATATATACTCATTGATAATTCTCTTTTGTTTAACTAAATATCTCCAGAAAAATAATTTCAAGACACTATATAATGCCACCGAATAGTATTTGTAAACATGTTCTCCTTCAACCATCTTTCTAATTTCAAAAATCTATTACCCTTCCAGTTTTATTGAGAATGAAGGGCTCACCCTTGTCTTTAAAATAACACATAAAATAAGCTTTTACTGCCTCCTCTTCTATGCTGGTTAGTTTTAGAAAACTTTTTACCACTCCCTAACACATATGTCAAGAATAAATATTAATACAAACCTATCAACATCTGTTGAAACAATTATATGTGGAAGAGGAAATTAATCAGAGGAACAAACGCTCTTGAAAGGAAGGAAATTTTGTTTAAGGCTTCTGAGGCAGCTTTAATTCAGTTCCATTGTTCCACAATGGTGTAGGACATGCAGTCCTATTTTTGATGTTTATCATCGATTGCTGCATGGAAGACTTGGACTTGCTGAACTCTTAACTTGGCAGGTAAATGAAGAGGGAACTCTGAGCTATGTTAGGGAAAAAATGCAATATTAACCTTAAAAATACAGTTGCTTATATATTCTGATATACGTAAGCTGATCATGAAAACTCACTTCAGCAAATGTGTGCAACTAATATCAATGTAGATTATTACTGAAAGAAAACTAACAATATAACTTATGTGGTTAATTTTTCATGTTTCATTATTGGGCTTATTTCTTACTTATGTATTAATTGGTCATATTTGGTTTTCCTTGCTTTTTTAATGCTTTTAGCTTTAAGTCCATAGTAAGATGGATGCTATTTGAAGGCCTCCCTGCTCCCTTACATTCTTGTTTCTATAACAGAGGGAAAAAAATCTAATTAAACTTCATAATTCTCAATGTGGTCACTGAAAACAGATTTTTTTTTTTTTACTTCTGAAATAGAACATAAGAAACAAGTAACTGCAGGCCAGTTCTTATACTGGATTTGCAGCTTTTCCTACAACCCATCATCCAGATACCTCCACTCCTTTTGTTCCTCTCCCTGCACACCCTGCTGCCAGTCTTCATCTGCCAGTAGATAATTGGGTCAGTGACTGCAAAGGATCAGCATGAGAGATGGAAATGTCCAGGAGGGAGTTGACAGATAGATGCATAGAGATGACTTGAATGGTGTGGAAAAAAATTGGTATAGGGGTGAATGAGGTATATGTGATAGGAGACAGGCTCCCTGAGAGAGTAATAAAAGAAGCAGTTTATCTTTCTAGGAGAGAAAACTTGAGAGTAAACCTTCCCCTTTTTTTCACACAGCTGGGTAATCCCTAGGATTGTTCCGTACTGACTTTTTATTTTTTAAAACATCACAGACTGAAAGTTCTCTTTTCTAAGTCATAAAAAATATTTTCTTTATCCAAAGCAAGATGTAAGACTTGTCCCACCAATAAGTGTTTGGTTGTTTTTCCTTCCTCTGAGAGCTCATTTCTGTCGTAACTTGAGAAGATTGCTAGCACGTACAAGATAAAAAAATAACAGTCCTAGAAGAAATCACTAATTGTAATTTAAGTTGGAAGGCACCTTGAGAGATCATTCCGTCCAGTATTAAAGCAGGACTAATGTCAAACATGGATCAGGTTGCTGATGGCCTTATCCAATCTAGTTTTGGAAATCTCCCTGTGAGAGGGGTGATATATTTTCCCGGGCAACACATTCCAATGCTTATCTGCTCTCAGTGAGAAGAATTTGTGTCCAACTCAAATTTCCCTTATTAGATCATGGGACAATTGCTACTTGTCAGTGTGCAGACCTCTAGCATGTGTCTCCCTGGTTGTCTCTGTTTCACACTGAAAAGTCCTAGTTCTACTTGGATCTTCCTTGAAGAGAAGCCATGTTGTATCTTTTGATCACCTTTCACCCCTCTTTTTCAGTTCTACTGTACTTTTTTAAATATAAACTTGTAGTCCATCCTTGACCTAACGCAGTGCTGTAGACCAGCCTGTCCATAAAGAAACTTTAGGTTTTCATTCTTTTTAAGTAGTAGTTGCACGAGATTTAAGTCTTCTTGTTTAATGTTTTAGATCCTGTATAAGGATTTAAAAGCTCTGTATAAATGTGATGTTCTTATTGGGCTGAGTTCAAAAGCTGTTGTAAAGAAGTTTAAGCTTTTACTGTACTACAATAGTGAATGTCAAGAATTAACTATTTAAAGGGGGTTTTTGTCTTGGTTTTTAGATATTTTTTCTTGGTTTATGCTTACTGTCAGTTTTCATTAGCAGTTACCGGTTGAAGGATTTAGCTTAAGTCTTAAGTCATAATTTTGTGTACCACTGGCATAGGCTGCAAAAAGTGTTTCCCATGGACATCTTTTCATACCTTTCAATCTCAGCCGTTCCATTAAAAGGCTAGTTGCTATGCAAATAGGTATGTGCAGAAAAATAAAGCTGACAGTTTATATAACGCCTTTCACAATGCAGCGATCCTGGTTACCTCCTATAGTGGGTGCATATTCTGTTTGGTTTTGAAAATTTTCTGTTTGAAAATGCATTTGGTTAGTTATTCACAAATCAACATTTTACATGTTATTTTCTGTATATATTGCTGAGCAATTGAAGTTAGTATATGAGCCACTGCTAATGCTGTTTTAGCACAGCCACCAAATTATGCAGAGATTATTTTAAAGGATTAATTACTTGTATGACATTAGACTGTACGTTCTGCAGATAAGTGCCATAAAAAACAGGTATCTTGATATTGCTGCTACCTCTTATGACTCAAAATTCAGTGCTGAAAGGATGCTATGAGAAAATGCTCTGATGCTAGTAGTTCTATTTCTCCCATCTGATCTGATTTAGTGAAGTGCAAAGGGACTGAAGTATTGTTTAGAGGCTGGAGGAATCATGTAAAAAAAACCAAGCCTAGCTTGTCTTTCTGCCACTTTTAAGTGCAGAGAGAACTACTCATTGCTTCCCTTCAACCAAGCTTCTGCTTTATCTTTTATTCTGGTATCTTCATTTGAAATCATGTATCCTCATCCCATCGTTTTATTTCATATTTTTAGCCCTTGTATAGAAACATGGCAACATTTGTTTTAATACTTTGCACTTAGCTCCCTTGTGAGTTGGAAGCATCCCGAGATTACTTTGCTGTTTATGGTTTGAGAGTCGCCAGTCTGTTTTAGACTGTGCTTGAGGGTATACAGTTATAGCTTCATCCCTGCAGGGTCTGTCATCCCAAGCCACCTGCTGTTCAAGACCTATTAGTATTTCCATGGTCCTTAGCTTTCATATTTTCTTGTACTACTTCTTAATGCCAGCAGATTGTTTTGATTTTCATTCAGATGGAGATCACCTCTTCTGTATGGTTTCATGTTTTCCTTAGTTAATAAGTCTGAACACCCAGTCCTGTTGTTATTTTGGCAGGAGCACACTGAGCCTTTGCCTTGCTTGCTTTGCTACGCATGTTAGAGAACATTCATATTTCATACATACAGTATATGCTGAGAGGACAGCTAGTCCTGGGTCACAGAAAAAACCTAGAAAATGTATGTTATTTCACTGCTTGTCTACCTGTGTTTCCTTAAAGTCATGAGTGGTTGCCTTTGCCTCTGATCAGTTAATATACTTGGTTTCTCTTTTTGCTGTTGGTCTCTGGATTTAAGAATGGAAGCCTTGGTGGTCCTGTTTTTTATTTACAGATGAGCTGCTGCGTCAGTGTTTTTTTCCTTTACTTTGATGGCTCACTTTGTTTATTTAAACTAAGTGGTTTTTACACTGCTGATAATTTACATATGGATTGTGCCTCCATCTCCTTTTAAATTCTTAACCTGCTTGAGTTTTTCATTTTGTTTGGCTGCTTAGTACTTTAATCCATTTAGGATCAGTTTTTTGGTTTTCATTTTTTCTTTACATGAAGGTTGAATTCCTAAGCTGCATACTGTCCTGTAACTTCGGTATGTAGAACCAGGAGCTACAAATATAGCCCCTCCCCACCTGGCTTTCTAATAATACCTTTGGAACTAACTATTTTGTTTTATTTTAAAATATTGAAGTTAAGAATTAAGGGTTTAAAATATTAGACTAATTAGGGGTTATTTTCAAGGCAATATATAAAAATATAACTAGGTTTTATCAGCTTATTTTTGTCTCTTCAACCCATCACTACCTGACTTTGTAAGCCTAGATAGTCTTTAGGTCTGAATGAAGTCTCAAAGCTTTTTCTGAAGTTATGCCCCAAAGTCTTGGATTCTTTTATAAATATTTCCAAGTTCTATTTATACTATCAAACTGAAAAATAGACTAAAAGTATTTCAAGCATCAGAATATGCAGGCACACTTATTTCTGTTGCAGTCAAATTCTCTTTTACCTTTTAATCTCCTGCAACTTTTCAATATTGTAGACAATATATAGGAAAAAGTTGGGCATTCACCTAGGTATATTATTTGTAGTTGTTCTCTGGGGAGTTTTTCTAACATAGTCTTGTGTTCTTTGATTTCTCATGCCCTGAAATGTGTATTACCTTTTATGATCTTTTCATATGTTACAAGTTTAACTTCAAGCTTTCTAAATGATCTGCTAACCCATTTGGTAATCATTAGGCTTGTTCCTCCTCTTTTGTACCTCAGAATTGGCTTAGTCTTTATCTTTTTTGCTTATTCTTTAAAACCAAATTTGAATCAAATCACAGATAAATGTTTTATCCATTTTCAGAGGGGTTCCTCTTTCTGATGGTGTTTCTCTGCACTGTGGTTTGGGGTTTGTTTCTTTTTTATTTATTTTTTCTGACATACTTCTTTAAAGAGCTGCTCTAGTGACTGTTTTAATTTTTAAGGTAACAAGCCTTCATTTTCTTCCAAAATTTGTGCTTTAATGGTTTGGCTTTCTTCCTTCTGCTTTCTGTTATACACACAAGAACACCACAACAAAATTTTAGAAATAATTGGATCTTTCTGGTGGGGTTTTTTGGTGGTTTGGGTTTTTTTTTGCTTGCTTGCTTGCTTTGTTTGATTTGGTTTTCTTTCCCCCCCACAAATTAGATGGGTCTTAAGCCTGAGATTTTGGAACAATATTTTCTATGAAGACTGTTAGAAGTCAGAGCTTATCTGTGATCTTCCTGTGTACTGTGTATTAAATGTATAAAAATACCTTCTCTGAAACTGGTCTGTTTCCATGTTGGGCTAAAGAACCAAAAATTTGTCAGGCAAAACTACCTCTGATCTTTATTAATATTTTTTGTTATGACAATAAAGTGTTATACTGTCGTTGGAAATATGATTGTGTTTTAAAATAATTGTATGGAGAAAAATATGACATCAAGTTGTTCCTGAAGAGAGATATGAGAAGTGTCTTAATTTCACAAAAGCCTTGGTGGTATTTTTCCTCTCTGTTTGTCTGATATTACTTATGAAAATCTCTGTATGTGTAACCGTCAATTGCATACCGTCATTTTTTTTAAAAAAAAAAATACTTATTTTGGTACTGCAGTAAACACACAATTTTCATATATTTTTACTAACATTATTTTAATACACAGAAATAGAAAACTATCTCAGAATGTTTTTCTTCCCTTTCCTCTCTGTGTATCAGCCAATTTACAAGACGTTACTTTTGTGATACTTCTGAAACTGCTCCAAATTGATATTTCTGAATTGAATTGAGAAGGGGGTCTTTTTATGTGGTGAATCATATTGACTATAATCAAATCTGTGTGCAATGTATCTATTTCTTTTAGAGACTGTAAACAAATACCTGAATAAAATATTTTAAAAACATAAGTAACATAACTTTCCCTGTGGTTTAGGCCTCTTCTATGTGTGGATGTACTCCAAAGAATGCATTTAGTTTTATTTCTTTGTCTGTTTGTTTTTGGTTTTTTTTTGTTAGGCCCGGCGCAAAGAGGTTTTTATCCAGGAGCGATATGGAAGATTTAATCTAAGTGACCCATTTCTGGCTCTTCAGAGAGACTTTGAGGCTGGTGCTGGTGATAAAGAAAAGAAGCCAATATGTATGAACCCCCTGTCCATTTTAGAAGCTGTTATGGCTCACTGCAGGAAAATGCAAGAAAGAATGTCAGCTCAGTTGGCTGCTGCTGAAAACAGACAAAAGAAGGTATACTGATACCAACTTTTTTTCCATTTCCCTCTCCTGATTTATTCTTTCATGCCTCTTTTTAAATTTGCATCTTTATCTAACTTGGTACTTATTAGGAGTGTTAAAGTATTATCACCTAATTGTCATATATAGTGAGGTGCTGATTTTCTGGTGGTATTTTGTGTGCACACTTCATTCATTCCATTAATTTAGCTCATTATTATTCAATAAATGAACTATAACTGGTACAAGTCAATGCAGTATATAAGTGGATAGCTCAGTGTGAGCTGAGAAAGTATCATCATATTATATTTTTAAACCAACACCACTGAAGTCTAGAGAAGCTACTGTTATTTTTGTTCTAACCTAAATAACATAAAATAATTTATTTGCATTTTATATTAGATAGCTCTGTTTCATAATTCAGTAAAAATAAATTATAGCTCTAAAAAATACCTTTTTGCATATTTAGAACATTTGCTGTAAAGAGAAAATTATTTTAGAACAAGTATATTGCAAAAAAAGACTCATTTGAAGGTAAAACAATGTTATTTTGAAGGTGAATGGTTGCACATATTTCACTAATATGTAAACCATATATTTTTAAAGCATATCTAAATATGAATATGTTGGGGAAGGGGTTTTGAGAGGAGAGAGGGGAATGGTAATATAATAGACTAATCTAGACCAAGTATTTTTTAATAATTAGAAAAGAAATGCTTGCTAGGCATTGAATCATCCTCAGTGGGTATGAGATGGATAGAATGTCTTCAGTAGCTGTGAAATAGATTTTTGGTGACCATTTTGTACTGATGTTTAAAAAATAAAACAGACAATGCTAAGACAATTGACATAAAATTGGGTTTGGTAGTCATCGCTCTTTGGGAAATAATATGCATATTGAAGTACTGGAAGTATGCTGGAAATACATACTTAAATCAGCAAACCTTTTTTTTTTTGTTATCTTAACTGTTGTTTAGTTTAGTTTAAGCATCCCTGCTCTCTTACGACTTCAGATACCATATTAGCAAAAATGAATAATACTAAACTGTATATATGATATTTAAGTCTTAAACCAGTGTAATGGCTTATGTAGTGAACTGTTACTTGTACTTACCTAGCCCTTCTTTTTGAGGACTCTTAAATGTTAATTTTATTTTTCATATGCTTTGTAAGTAAGTTGAGATTTTGGGGAAGGGATTGTCTCAGCATATCATACAGTAAGTAAGTTTGCTTATTCTGACTGATGAATGAACTGGAGACACCCTGACACATCTGCCTGGACACTTGGATTAGTTTCTTGTTTCAGTGCATGGCCACAAGTCTCTTCTTCATTTATCTCTGGTTTTTAGTATATTAACAGATAGATGCATGTAAGATGGGTTTACATATTGAGAATATGTCTCGAGGTCAGGATATTGGTATGTAAATTCCATTTCTGTCCTTTTTTTGGCCCAGATTTATTACCAAAGTCTGTATCTGTAAGTCTGCGTGTACAGGAAAGGATGATCTTGTCTTTTGTTTCCGAGAATAATACATGCATTTTTTTCTTTAAATCTTAAGTAGTTTCATCTTAATTTATTTTGCAGCTTGATTCTTACCTTGAGAAGTACCTGAACCTTTACTACATTCAATTCTGAAGTCTGTAACTTTTAAGCTAAAATTTTAAAGCCCCACACTTAAAAAACGTATGTTGCTTTGAAAGTGTTTCATTATGATTCTACTGGTTTTACTCCTTGTAAAAAATAGGAAAATTAAATAACACAGGATTTGAAAACAAACTGCATGGTATTGAGCAGCTGTGTGCATGACTCTACAGGACTTACATCTTCTTCTTTTAAAGCCAATTAGAAATGCTGTTTAGACAGGGCACCCTCTTAAACTTCTTGGGTTTGTGGGAACAGACAACACATTTCTCAACCGTCTCCATTTACAAACCATTCATTCAGTGTTTTACCTTCCCTTAGTTCTACATTTTTTTATCTATTCTCCATCTGTCAAATCTCTCCATGGAAGAGGGTAATGAAGGTGTTTTGAGGGATTTCTAGAAATGTTCAACAAAGTAGGGTGACCCAATGTAACAACAACAAAAAGTTTAGAAAAATGTGATCTAAATACAGAGACAGCCACACCTTCTGCCCCCAAGAGTGGTTCCTCCTCCTCTAAATGTGTGATGCCTGTATCTTCACATTTGAAATTGCCTCATTGTCTCACTCTTACACTAAGTAGTGAAGTCTATGTACCGCTGTGTTTATTTTCTCTGGATATTACCGGACATTAAGCAGGCTCAGACTGAACTCTTATTCTTGGGGACTTATTATCTGTGAATATAGTGACCTTAAAAGCATTCTTTGAATAAAATTTGCATTTGATCGTAAAAAGTCATAACAATGTGCCAGAATGTAGAAAAATGAAAGAGGTGCACAAATGACTGTCAGTCATTTACCAAACACCTAATCCCCAGATGTCACCTGCTATGTGTTAAGTCTCTATCCTCTTCCATCTCTTTGAATGCTTTTCCTGGAGCTGCTATCAAAATTAATTTTGAGGTTTCCTGGGAATTCAAAACCAGATAATCAAAATTACAGTTCTTGATTTCTCAAATGTTTGCAGAGAAGTTAGTATTGGTATGCATGCTCAAAGAAAAATAGACACATTGGTTGGAAGAGGCCCGTTTATATGATTTAGTCTAACCTTGTGCTTAAAGCAGGGTGTCACCAGCAGTACGTCTGGTCGTCTGTGAATTTGTCTGTCTGAGGACTGAAACCCTCCAGGAATTGCAATACTGCAGCCTTTCTGCACTACTATCCTTGTGAAGAACTTTTTTCCAAGACTGAGCCTCTTAAAGAGCAATTTTTCACATTAACCTTCTGTTGTGGGGCCCCACCTGCCAGTACTGAGAATTTGACTCTGTCATCATTGCAAGACCCTTCAAAAGGAGTAGTATGTTTCTATTAGATCATCTCACAGTCTTTTTTCAATAGATTAATCAAGCCAATCTCCCTCGACCTTTTCTCACAAGGCATGTACTCTGTCTCTCACCTTTAAATGGTCTTTGCTGGTTAGTTCTTTGTGGGACACGATAATTTTTCTCAGTATCCTTTTTTACCCATTTTCAAATCCTTCTCGGACATATTTACAGATGTTTACATTACTGATATGTTGTAGTGTATACATGTAGTGCACTTTGCAAAAACCAGATTGTTGCTAGTTCATGAGCTCATAAATAATTACAGCTAGTCCCAAATCTGTCCTCTAAAGGAAAAAATGTAAATATTCAGAGGTTTTTTCTATTCAAGATGATGCAGTCAAAACAAGGGCAGAGGTGAGAGATAGACATAGGAGACAGCAACGTAAAATGAGAAACTAATGCAGCTCTTGTCAATTTGAAATCAAATAGAGTACTTTATATATATATTAGGGATTCTTTATTAATATGCAATGCTTACATGTAGGACATTATACACTATAATAGTATGATAAACTGTTTTCATCCCAGTTATATGTTAAAATCTGCTTGTAATTGTTTGAAAGTAATGTAATTACACAACAGTTAAATTATAGAACCAGTCACTGATCTGAAAGCAAAATAGGAGGAATAATAAAGTATAGAAAATCATCATAAAAACATTTTCATTATAATCTTATTGCATTTCCAAGCCTTAAAAATTGTATCTATTTCTCATTATTTTTGTATCTGTTTTAACAAAAAAGAAACTGTTGGATGCTCCGATGTTACTGTTGGATGTTCACTTGCTTTGAAATGCTTGTGAAGCATCCAAATGCTGTTGGCTGCTTTGAAAAAAACAATGAAATGCTTGAGAAAAAAAAAAGATTTTTCTGCACGTGAAGAACTGTGAATGGGACCATTTCTAAGTACAATGTCATCATAACAGCTTGTTAATTTAATTTGCAGCTGTACTGTCATTAACATAACTGAAGAGATGTTGTTGCTGATACTGTTTGTTTAACAATGACTGATAATGCCATACCTTATTTTTTTATATGTTTAAAACTGTTCTTAAGAATGGGTGGACTTGGTTTTCTGGAATGCATTGTACAGAGTGTATTGGTTAACCTGGAATGGATCCCCTCCACTGCTAAACGGGTTTTGAGGTATTTGAAACCAAGATGACATTTATAATGTAGGTATAATTTACCATAGTGATTTCTTCTTTTAGTTCACTGTTTCTTATGATAACGGTATGATTTCAGAACAAAATTTTACTATTACTATAATATATATCACATTAGTATTGCCATCACCTCTTGATGCTTTTTCCATTCTTCTGAAGAAAATGGAAGAGAAATTTACAGTCAGGTAATGTGATTAGAAATGTTGGGAGGCTGAAACCTATGTTCATCTATAAGTGTAAATTCATGCAGGATATATTGTTTATTCTCTCTATGTCATTTCACTTCCTTTCTAAGCATTTTTTTGTGTTTGAATTCTACTTACCATGTGGGGAAAAAATTATTTTGGGGACAATGAGCTGTAGCAAGTGGGATTTATTTCTATTACAACTGCAGACTCTCTCTCTCTTGTACTCATCTCTTGATGGCATAAGTTTCATCTCTACTCTGTGATATAACTGGAGAGTAACAAAATTTTTATTTAAAAGTAGTATTTGCATTAGATTTTGTTTAAATGGCATTTAGTTAAAAATTAACTGTAGACACATCTAGGGTGATGTGGAAAAAGCTTCCAGAGCTAAAAAATTTCATATCCTATTGGACAGGACAGGGAATACTGTGCTGTGGTAACAGGCTTCTGAAAAACTATTATACTTTAATGCCTGGGGTTTTTTTTGCTTTTGTGTTTGTTTTCATCTAACAGCCAAAGCAATATTTTAATCATTGGCCGAAAGACGAGATGTTCCATAGCTATTACCAGTCCCCTATTGGAGGCCATCTTGTTTCCCACATAACAGTTTACAGTAAATATGTTCACGACACTGTATTGACTTAAACTCTGAAATCAGTATTATTTTTACCATGACACTATAATGTGAATCTATAATCTATGATTCTTCCTTCATCTATTGAAGTGAAACCTTTATTCCAAATAAGATCTTAAATGTCCTGCTATTTGCCACAGCTTTTCTTAGATTATTTTTCGAGCACTCTGAAAGGTTCTTGTTTTGTAGAAACATGAAACAATTTCCTGTTGCAGTCAAAATTAACTGTTCATGTTGTGAGCAATTGATTATTTTTTTTTTCATAGGTACCTGAAAGTATTTTTCGAGAAAAAATGCTTACTTAGAAAATGCACTTAAGCAGTACAGTTCTGAATTGTTATTTCTGTATCAATCTGTACATAAATATGAAGTAGAACTGACAAGACTATACCAGTAAAGAGACTATAGGAGAAGGAATGCTCAGCAGTTTTGGGGGCTTTTGTTTGGTTTTTTTTATCAGTCATTCAGATAAGTCATATAGGAAGCTACTGCATCAGTATGTGAAGGGAGGAGCAGGAAGAAAGAAATCAGTTTTTCTTTTGTTGCTGTTTGACTAGTGTAAAAGTTTACTTGGGAAAATATGAAGCAATTTGGGTTGCATTATTGCTAGTTGGTATTTTATAAAATGGTGCATTAACAGATTTTTCCAGTGCTTTTCTAGAACAGGGGCTTTGAATAAAAGCATAATCAGCAGGCAAGACAAATTGGAGGCAATGACCATATGAATGGGGGGAAGAATTACTCTTATCCATTACCTGCATGGTAGTAGGTAGTTTTCTGATTCTAGCTTATAACATAGTTCATACATCACTGATGTCACTGAGACCTTCCACTATTAGTAAGTACAGGAAGATATTTGTGCCTATGCCAAAAAGTTGATCTCGGAAATGAATGTCTTATATCTAAATGTTAAAACAAGATAAAAGACACCTATTCTGGGCATAATGGACTGTGTATTTCAACCCTAATCTCCTTCAGTCTGTGGAAGACCTAAAATCTAAACCTTTCATTTCTGGGCTCAAAGTTTTTTTGCAAAGCTCATCTCTTGCTTGTGTCTGGTTCCTTCACTGAGAAGAGGACTTTCTGTGATGTCTTATGTCTAATTTCTGGAGAACAGGTAGCTCCTCACTCACAAATCACAAGCATTTAATCTCTGAGAAGTCTTTGTGTGTCAGTGGAGGAAAGTAGATGGGTTTACTTAGTTTCTGAATCGCTCTTCAGATGCCTATCTCTTTGTTTTGCTTGTATAAAATTATAGGCACTTGTTTTAGATATCACAGATTACATTCATGGGGTAGTCAGGCTCATTTTAGGCATACTTTAAAAGGTTAAAATATCAATGTCAGTTTAATATTCGGTTATGTTGAAAGTTTCCATCTTGTTAATGGAATTTTTCTCTATGCTTTCTTACAGTTGGAAATGGAAAAATCTCAGTTACAGAATCTTGAGCTGGAGCACAAAAAGCTATCAGCTCGTCTTGAAGAAGAACGTGGAAAGAATAAGCATGTAGTATTGATGCTAGTGAAAGAGTGTAAGCAGTTGTCTGGCCGAATTGTAGAGGAAGCCCAGAAACTGGAAGAAGTGATGTCAAAATTTGAAGAGGAAAAGAAAAAGGCTGCTGAACTGGAGGAGTCTCTTGCAGCTGAGAAACAAAGGAGTACACAAATGGAAGCTCAAATGGAAAAGCAGCTGTCTGAGTTTGACACAGAGAGAGAGCAGTTGCGTGCCAAACTTCACAGAGAGGAAGTGCACACCAATGACCTCAGAGAAGAGAGAGATAAAATGATCAAAATGATTGAGCAATTAAAAAAGGAGAATGAAAGTAAAGCTAATCTTTCTCTTAAAGAAAAAAACAAAGATAGGAGTCTTGTTTCTGTTTCTGTTGAAACAGAAGAGCCAAGTTCAAGAACTGTTGCCTGCCAAACAGATTCTGTAGTGATGGACAGTAGCACAGAAAATGTTAAGAAGTTGCCTCTGACTGTATCTGTAAAGCCTTCTACAGTGAACCCACTAGGATCTGGCAATACAAAAATGAATGTGTGCACCAATGCAGCATCTGTGAAGCCTGTCATTGATAGGCAGTCTTCATCTAGTGAACTTGTCCCTCCTGCAACTCCTGTTCTTACACAGAATCAAAACAGAATTGAGGAAAATGGACCAAGTACAGGCTCATCACCTGATTTACCAAGTAGCACTTCCCCTTTTTCAAATAGTACTTCCCTCTGCACCCCTGCAGCACCAACTTCCACAACTCAGAATTCCTCACTCAATTCTTCTATGCACAGTTTGCATTCACCATCTGCCAACACTACTGGGCATCCAGGCCTAAATCCACGAATCCAAGCAGCTAGATTTAGATTTCAAACAAATGCAAATGATCAAGACCAAAATGGAAACACTACCCAAAGCCCTCCCTCAAGGGATGTATCCCCTACTAGTCGTGACAACCTAGTTGCCAAACAGGTAGCTCGGAATACGGTTACCCAAGTCCTTTCAAGATTTACAAGCCCTCAGAGCAGTGCTCCATCACGGCCAGGGACATCACATTCAATGGAAGTTGGCACTTACCCCCCAGTTGGTAGAATGAGTTTAAAGACTCCCAGTGTATCAAGAATTGACAGAGGAAATCCTCCACCTATTCCTCCTAAAAAACCAGGTCTTTCTCAAACTCCTTCTCCACCACACCCACAGCTTAAAGTTTTAATGGATAGTAGTCGATCCCCAAATACAAGTGCAAAAACTGACAGCAAAACCGTGACCTCACCTCTTTCAAGTTCACCACAAGGAATCAGGGTAATAAATGAGGAAATTATTTCTAAGTCCTCACCTCAGCTGCCACCAAAACCTGCTATAGATTTATCTGTGGCACCTGCAGGCTGTGCCATACCAGCCATAGCCTCATCTCAGGTGGGTGCCTGGCCTTCCCACTTCCCTGGACTGAACCAACCTGCATGTTCAGAAAATTCCTTTGTCATTCCCACCACCATTGCCTGTAGCTCCTCCATAAACCCTGTTAGTGCTTCATCCTGTAGACCATGTGATTCAGACAGCCTCCTGGTAACAGCATCAGGTAAAGGGATTGATATGCTACAAACTTTCTCCCTCTAAAATAATGTTTTGGTTTTCCTATACGTCTCTTGTTTGCTTTATTTCTCTTTTTAGACATTTCTCTTTTTTACTTTCTAGAAGCTGATATTTTCATTTATATTTTTTCCACATTCCAGGGGTATGGGAATTCTTTTGCTTAGTAATGTTATAAATTAGTTTGCTTCCATAAGGAGATCTCTGAATTGAAAGCTTTTTTTAAAGGTAAAGAGGACTAATGTTTAAAGTAAATGGGCTGCATATTATGATATATTAAAGAAACTCTTTTTTGTTGTTGTTGTTTGGGTTTTTGGGGGTTGGATGGTTGATTAGGGTTTTTTTGTGAATTATGTTATTTGAGACTTAAATGCTTTCTCAGTCTGAAATAATGTTTTGAAAATTGCTTCTGCTGGTGATCTTCCATGGAATGTGTATTTCAGTGCTTTGTGAATCTTTTAGGAAAAAAGGGCATAGCCAGTGCCACTGTATTCTCCTATGGCATTAGGTGGTTGCACATTAAGATATATAATTGCCTGGATAGCAGTGCAGTTTCAAATATATGACTTCATACCTACAGAATACGTTTCATTTTTATTTTCATTTTTCTGTAGTTCTTCTTGTTACACTTGTAGGCTTTGTTAATACTTGTGTGTGGCATCTCACAGGTTTACTTCAACAGGTATCAGCCAAGGTTTATTGTTGGAAACTTGAAACGTTACATTGATAGTCTGGAGTCAGTGTGTGTACTTGCTATTCATTTTGCATTGTGGGAGGGACTTATTTGTGTGCTTAATGTGCTGCCAACTGCAGGGGATCTTCTTGATGGCAGTTAAATGGACAAAGGCAGCCCTCATCTACATTTCAGTTAATTGTAGATCTCCTATAAATCTTTTTGTCAACATATTTCTTTGCTGCAATCAACAACACTGGAACATTAGGTAGAAGTCCCACTTTAGCCTGACTTGCAGTGCAGTAAGGAAGACAGACACACAGTTATGGAATAATTTAGACCTTCATCAGCATTGAATAACGTTTGAATGGCCTCAAACTTTCAACAGTTATTTTCAGTTCAGTTATGGTACTTTAGTCCCTCATAACTTCAGTCCCTCTGTATCATCATCTGTAGGGTAGAGAATGCCTGCACAGCGAGTCTGCTTCCATCACACAACCAACCACTTTCTGTTGGTAGCTATCCCACTGTCTGATAAGGCAGTTGAACTCACTCATCAGTCTTGGGGAAGCTGTTTTTGATTATTCTTTTAAAATAATATCTTCTATTTTAAAAATGAAATTACCACAACTTGACTTCCTAACTCTCTATGTATTGTTATTACTTTTTGTTTGTGCTTTGAAGTATAAACTTTTTTCTTAGGAGAACAATCAGCCTTTTAAATAGGACTCCTCCACAAAATAGTCAAGCTGTGTTTTTTATGACATTTGTGACAGTTCTCAAAAGCAATTCTCAAAAATAGGGTTTTTGTCAAAAGCTGTTAGGTTTTTTAAGTTGTGCTGGTTTGTGTTCAGATTGCATTTCTTCATTTACATTCCATTCACCTGTGTTTGGAAGGAATGGAAACATTTGGATTCATTAATTTCCTTATAATCCTTGCTTTGAACATTTGATTCTGTTAGTATTTTGTAAGTGGCACTGATTTTTGTGAATTTTTACAATCGTGAATGGGAAACATATCCCATAATCTGAAGTTTATAAAGGAAGATTGCTTAAACTCTAGATAGTGGTCTGCTGTTTTATTTTATTAATATAGAGATGTTGTTTTATCCCTCATTTACTGACTACAAACAGGGTCAAAGAATTTTAATAACTTTATCTGCAATATTCAGGGAAATATTCAGGAGCTCCTTTGTCTTTTTCCCAAACTAATGCTTGTCTTTTAGTGCACTTATTCTCCAATCCCATTTTATTTATGTTTTTTAAGGGAACTTAATCTATTTTGGCCAAGTGTTCTGGCAATCTGCAGAACTAAATAAACTTTGAGCAACAGATGTTATGCAAGTATGGAAAGATATTTCCTTCAAAATTTTATGCTGAGAAAAGAAAAAAAATAGATTTTATAAATATATATGGAAATAGGCTTTGTCTTAGGATAAACCAAATTCAATAACACTGTTTTCATTAAGATAATGTGGTCAGTTATGCCTGGATTCATGTAGCTTAATCACTTTCTCTTTTCAGTTTCTTTGTTCAGTATGACTTTTCTTGAGGTGAACATCTCACAAACTACAAATAGTACTGAAACCTCCTTCCTGTATCTGCATTTTCATACCATGTAGGCACAGATTCAGTTAGCTTTATTAATGTTCTGGTTGATTTAAATCTGTTTTATTTACTTTCTTCAGAAAATGGTTAGAATTGCAGTTTTACTTTCAGTTAAAGCACAGCATGGTGAAATGTTACTCATTTGATTGTGTAGTAAGTAGTGAGTTAATATTTTTAAACAGTGCAAAACATTTAACACAAAAAGACACTGAATTTTTTTTTTTTTTTTTTTTTTTTTTTTTTTGGTCAGTAACTTCATGTTTCTTTCTTCTTACTGTGGAGTCAGAAGGATTGATAATACCCTAACCACTAAAGTATTCTATTTATTAGTTTTAAAACAGTTTCCCAGTTAGCTCAGATGGCTTTAACATATCAACAGCCTGATCTTCAGTAAGAGAGTGTCTTGGTTCTAGAAGGAACAACTATTAAGAGCAAACTTAAAATCAGAACACCGATTATTTCAGTTGTGTTCTGCTAAATTAATGTGACAATACCTTCTTTTAGAGATTGGGCATTGTACTGCATGCTTCTCTTTTCATCCCTGGTAGAAAAAGACACCAGCTTTTGTCACTAATGTTGAACAGACTGCACATAGAGAAATTACAGTGAACATTTATGGCCTGATTCAAAATCTGTGGCAGTGTTTTCATTAACTTCAGCAGCATTTGAACTGGTGCCAAAATGCTTCTGCTCTGTTTGGATTTCTACATTTCAATGGCTGTAAGACTTCAAAATGGAAACGAATGTAGGCAGTTGGATTTTCATACCCCTGGGATTTCTGCTTTCACTTTCTTCTTGGTTTTGCACTTTCTATGTCACTCTTCACTGAAGTATGTTTTTTATTTTGCTCATTTCTGTAATGATTGATTTATTCTCTCTATACAATTGGCTTGGAAGATAAAAGTGGGGGATAAGGGACTGATCTGGGCTCTGAAATTAACCACCTCACATTCTGAAGCTGATGCCAGAAGCTGTTTTTGTCTATCTGCCCTTCATCACTGCATGCCCTACCAGCTTTCACAGATGCTTCACATTTCCTAGCTTTTTGCATCAGTAATAGTGTACCTTATTTATTGGTATTTTCTAATGTTGATGTATTTTGTTGGATGAATTCAGCTTTATTATATTGCTTTACATTGATAATAGAAGTTAAAGTTCTGTTTATGTTATTACCTGGGTCTTATATCTTTTTCAGCATAAGGTTTTCATCTAATGTTAACCTAGTATAATAAATTTCATCACTGAATTGCAACAACATATCTTTCATTTTAAGGAGTTGAAATTAAAGTTAAGATACACATATGGCACACAAAAACTCTTAATTTTGGCATTTCTGTTAATAAAGCTTTAAAAAAAACCAAAAAAACAAAAAAACCCCACAACACTGTTTTCAGTAAGGAAGGGAACCCAGAAAAATATTACAAAACTGCTTGGCAAAGTGAACTGCATACTTAAAGCTTAGTGTCAGGCTCCCCAGGTCCTCCCAAATAATTTCAGTATATCTTGGATGAAGAATGTTAGCAATCTGGAGTGACACCCAAGCTATGTACACTACCAGTTAACTACCATGGCAAGACAGTAAAACTGCATGAGTACCATTTGAAAAATTTTTTTATATATATATATATATATAGCAACACCTGCAGCACAGTTAGTTTCAAAGAATAACAAAAGGTTGGAAAAATAAAAACACTTCTGTAATGGTAATGAAGAACAAAAATAATTCTTTAGACCTTTGGGGATTTTATGAGTTAACTGTTCTCAAATATTGGAAGTGGAGATAAATGTATTTTTAAACCACTTAAAGGATGCAGTTTACTTTGTATATTGCCTTTTTTTTTTTTTACAAACTTCAGAAAACCCTCAAAATCCTCTGATTAAAAATACTGGAGAAACAAATATTAGTAAGAGTATTAATAGTCAGAAGGTAGCTTCAGAATTGAAGTTATATGAAGACGGATGGAATTAACTTTACAGTTTATCATCGGTTTAAAGTTGGATTTATAAGGTAACTTCATAGCTGTAGTGATGGCTTCTTATAGTCAATAATAGTGAGTATAGTGAATATAGTGAATAATAAGCTAACATTTTGAAAATAAGATTCCTTTACATACTAAACTAGTAAACTTGATTTAATTTAAGAAATTACAAAATTATCTTATTTTAGAAACAAATATCTTATTTTAGAAACAAATATGAAAAAATTCCAAGAATTTATTTTTGTTGTTTTGAACTGGAATCAAACTATGTGTTCTTCATTGGGGCTGCTCAGATGGTGGATTCTTGTGTAAGATGGACCTTAATTAAAATTTTATCTAGATCTTGCGAGGTTCCCAAATCTGTTGCTTCTGTAGTATGCTATTGGGAACTTCCATATTTAATTTTGTTTTTCCAAAATGCAGAGCAGATCATCCCGACATGGTAGAGCTACTGCCACATGCTTTTTCTAGTTCTAGGTGTTGCATGTCAGATCAGCACTTGATCAGCTTGATGGAGCTGGAGGTAATGCCCTACAGCTCCTCTTCAGTCTTGGGTGTTGAAGAACCACAGTAAACTTGCTTTGTTATTGTCAGATTTCAACCTCATATAATAGCTTGTGTGTGGCCACAGAATACAAAGTTATTTATTCAGGAGAAAACTATGAAGTGGCTTTTCTAAAGGTAATAGTGAAAATAAGATAAAAAAATCTTTCTCCTGTTTTCTCTTGCAGTCCTTGATCAAGGAAGAATGCACAAAGTTTTCTATGCCTTATGCAGCAAACTTCATATCCTTAACAAACTCCCTGCTAAAGCTGATAAGTAATGAACAGAACGATTAACCAAGATAACTCCTAAGCTTTCAAAGCTTTGAATTGAATACTAATTTTTAATGGGGTGACTTGAAACCTTTCACTCATAAATTTTGTATAACTGGTAATTCATTGACACTGGAGCATTTTATAATATATTAAGTATTGCTCAGTAAAAGGAACATTACCTTAAGGTACAGTTCAATATTTTTATTTCTACATTATTTGTGTAAATGATTTCTGCGATTTTTTTGCAAACTTATTGAAAAGCGCTTACAGTTATTAAGGGCTCTCTGTGCAATTTATCTGTGTAACTGCAGGTGAGATATGAATACCAAAGTTTACACTAAGACTGTAAAGGAGGATGAAATTTCATATGAAAATAAGTATTTTGTTTTGGAAGCCTTTGTTTACATACTTTAAAAAAACCCTTCCCAGCATATCAGCAATTAAATTAAAATTTGTATAAAACTTTTGGTAGGTTCTGAATTATAATAATACAAATTTTTTTGAGACATTCAGCTGCTGCTACAGTTTATAGCAAGTTTCACATTAACCTTTTTGTAATGATATCCTGTTCATTTGCATTAACAGCTGTCATCCCTGTACACAGTTTTTATTCTTCAGAATATCTTCTGATGTATGGACAAAGCATCACAAAACCTGTGCTAAACTAAAAACTCCTGTCATTTTGAAGATCCTTTTTAATTTTTAAAAGAGCACAGAAAATGCAGAGCTTTATTTATGTGTCTTCCATCTAATGTCTGTTGCTTTAACTCACAGGCTGGTCTTCCTCCCTAACCTCTTTGTTAACAAGTGGTGGTCCTGTCCCCCTGGGTGGCAGGCCCACCCTTCTTCACCAAGCTGCTGCCCAGGGAAATGTCACTTTATTATCAATGCTGCTTAATGAAGAAGGACTGGACATTAATTACTCTTGTGAAGATGGCTATTCTGCCTTGTATTCTGCTGCTACGAATGGACATACAGGTAAGTGATACCAAGTGTTGCTATGCAATTCATGTGCAATAGTGAAAGCTTATTACATAAGTTTTAATAATAAATGAGGTCAAATGCATGGTTTTTAAAAATGTGAAATTGAGAATGAGTTGTATAAATTACATAACAAAAATCATAGTATAGCATATATATAAGCAATGCTTCTGGAGGCAGAATTTTGGAACACAGAAGATATTCTTGCTTGTAATTCTGCAGGAACATCAATTCTAATTCTCCACTCCCTTCTTTTAAAAAGTCACCAGATATCGTCACCCCATGTTCGGTAACAAATCTCTTTTGTAGCAAAGGCAACTTGAAAGAACAAACTTTCCTCTACAGGGAATAAGCAGAAAAGAACAGGCCATCCCCAGTGTTTTGATCTTCTGCAGCAACGATGAAAATGATGGAAGGTGGTTTCAGAGTAGTGTGTTACTTGGGAAATAAAATAAACTGCCTTTATTTTTGAACTAGATGAAACAGCTTTAGTTTGTTCTCTAGGCTCTACTGAGATGATATTTTTTCTTTTACCCACTACCCCAGCCCTTGGTCCTGAGGAGGTAACATTTCTGAACCCTTCAACAGTCTGTCTTCATATTTTATGAACATATTAATAAGTGAGGCAAATATCTTAGTAACAGTTACGAATTTCATGGATACAAACTCAAAGTGATAATTTTCAGACTGTTAACATTAAGGCTCTCAAACAGCAGCTTTTTTAAAAATTCCAGTACACATTACTCTAGGTTTTTTTACGTATGTAAAAATCTCCTAGATTCATATATTGCAAATAATACCATTATGCTGTTTTGGACACTAAAGATGAAATCCACCAATACCAATGACAAAATTCTATTAATTTTTAGTAAAGTTAAGATTTTATTTCATAGTAGAAGGTGGAACATAGTGCCTATAAAGCCACTGCTTTGAAGAGTATTTTGTGGTTTTATTTCACAATGTATTTGTTAGAGACAATCAGAAAACCCTGCTCCCGTGTTCAAAATAGTATTTAGAGAGACTTTGCCATTATTTTTCTCAGGTATTTTAAATATCAAATTATTGGATCCAAAATCCATAGCTAGGCAGATAGTATACATTTTTCTCACATGTTCAGGGTTAATTTTGCTGCCAGGCATAGGGATAGGGGGAATTTTCCCTTTGTTTGGAATGGTGTATTTTATCTTTGCTTGCTAGGTGCTATGGTTTACTTCGTAGGAACATCTGGGCCTTTTCATCTGACAGTTGCTTTGCTGTTGCCAAGACCCTTAAAATATTAGAAAAGTCCTTTGTTTTATTTTCTGCCTGTGGCACTTTTTTTTTTTTTTAATCTTCAGTATTAAGAGTCCAAATTTATTATAATGTGGGGATTTATTTTTTCCCCCCTCACTGAATGGATGTTCTGTGCGTTATTCTAGGGTTACATCCATTTATCATTGCTGCTGTTTGTGGGAGACCATAATTGACCCAATTATTCTTTACTCATCTTGTATTCCTAAAATGTTTCAAAGCAAATGTCCTGATTTTCAGTTCCAATTACTGAGCAGCTCTAACTGACAGCAAAGGCAATTTTGTTTCTTGTTATATTGTCAAAATTGCAAATAACAGAGGCACTTGACAGAAGACAATAATAAAACCAAATACATGCATATGTATCCTGTAATTGTTTAGTATCTTCTACTTTTTAAGATAGAAAATATATTACAAACGTCTTAGTGTTACTCTTCTATGTATAGTTGACAGGATGTGAAAAGTGCTTCGTTGTACAAATCATTGTATTTTAGCAACTAAATGGACTGTGTGAATTCTGAATGAGAGAATCACACAGCAGCAGTATTGATGTCTCCTTAATACATGATATGCAAATTGAGAGTAGTAGATTTATAATATTTTTGCAGAAAGGTTTTTGTGCTAAACTTTAATATATAATCCTTTCTTTGTTACTTGCAGTTTGCTCCCAAGTGCATGGATAGATGCAGCTCTTCAAAGTGGAGACTTAAAAATAAATTTATGTAAAAATATATAGGCTTAGGAAAGAAAGTACAGAAATAAATCTCTTATTTTAAAAAGTGCATTTTAATAGCTTTTTTTTTTAACTAACCAGGTGGAAAGAAATGACACTGATGTAATTTTAGGAAGGATAAAATAATTTATTGTATAAATTTTTTCATTGGATTGAGTAGGATTGTCAATGGTAAGTTACTGTCTTTTGGCTGTTTTTTTTTTTCCTTAGAATCATTTAGGTTGGACAAGACCCTTGAGACCATCAAGTCTAACTATAAGATTTAACACATAAGCTTACCCTGGTGGGTGATCGCACCATGATTTAATTTATTGAGAATACTTTCAACCTGGAGTTAGTGACTAAATAGATTCAGAAACATCCAGGACCCCTTATTCTTCTTAAGTCAACTAATCAGATTTTCTGATTTCTCCTTGGAAACAGTTGGTCAGAAGAAGAGAGTAGCTCTAGACTTGTTAAGAGCATAGTGAGTACTAACCTTCAGAAACAATACCATGTTGCAGAGGGTCTGGGAAGAGCATACAGTGTATAACCTCCACATATTTTCAGTGACAGTATTTGAAATATGCAGATAACCAGAGAATGGTAGAGCACATTGTAACCAGCATGGTGGCAGCAGCTACACCCCAGTCTGTAGAGAAAATTGAGTTATTCAAGAAAAGAGAGCACTCAAATATTCTTTCCTAATCTGTCCTGTGTGTAGTCTTCCTGTTAGTAAACAGTTGCCTTTTGAGAGCTGCAGCTGAGGGTTTTTCCAGCATGTGAAGCTTGTAGTGTCTTGTTTGTTTCCCACACACACTGTCCCCAATTCTGTAGGTTTGAGAGAGAGAACTTCACCCTAAAAATATACGTTAAATACTTTCTTTGTGTTTGAATGAACACGAGGAACTGTTAATTTTATGATTTAACCACTAGATTGAGACAGCCAGTTTTGTCAGGCTGTCTTGGTTTGATCCATTAACAAAGAAGGAGCTGCTTCAGTCTATTATGCACTTAATAACATGTACAGTAGTTCACTTAGCTAATATATCTGCATATCTATATATCTGTATTGTGTTGCCAATCCTGACCATTTTCTGCCACACATGAGGTGGTTAAGAAAAAGAGAATGAAATAACAAGAGTTCCTGAAGCTGAGAGATGTGAAGAGAATAACAATAATATCCTTTGGACTCAGCTATGTGCTAATTATATGCATTTATGGTATAATTGATTCTCTTCTGTCCTGAGTATTTGGAGGCTGTGGCACCCTGATTGATAGGAAAAACTGGAATGATGTGGGAAGTAGAAAGGAGTGAGGTGCAGAGACGTACAGCTACACGGAGTCAGCTCTGCCAAGCCACTGGATGTATCTGCATGATGTTTGCCAACACTCTGGAAGAACTAACTACCCAGCTGTGGTGGAGAGCAGTAAAGTCTCCAGGTGTTTGTGCTAATACACTTCCATGTTTTGCTTTTGCTTTGACCAAAACCTTTAACCGAGTGACAACATCTGTCATATCTGTCTTGTGCCTGCCCTTCCATCCAGTCCTCTCCACTGCTGGTTACTTCTGTGGCATACAGTGGTGAACTGGAGTTAATAAGCCTGGACTGACCCAAATTACACTTCTCCAATTCCCAATCAAAAGTCCATCCAGAGGACCTAGGCTTCTTGAGGATTGTTTGTCTTTTACTTGATATGCCACCAGAACAGGTCACGTAGAGCTTGCTAGCTCACCTGGTATGCCTTATGAAAGTAGCTGTGTTTCCTTATGCTTGTTCCTATCCCTGAGAATAAACAGCTCTTTTCAATTATCTTCATCAGAAACAGTATTTTCCCATAGATAAACTATCACCTGAATGATCTGCCAGTCAATAACTATGAGTTAACCATACCTTTCTAGAAAGGTAGTCTTGTTCTGTGCATTCTTCATGGCTTTTGCTTGGCTACCATATGCTTTATGAAGAAACCTAAGAGCCAAATCTAGCCAAATACTTGAAATTGCTAGAAGAAATTTTTTTCAACATCCTTCATAAACTTTAGCAGTATTTTTGTATGTCAAGCAGGAATCTGTATTTTCAAGTTAATTGTTTAATATAAGACTGGGATTGACAATGAAAAAATGATTAAAAAAAATGTTGTTGGCAGAGTATTTTTTCTGTTACAAAGTGATTGAAAATATAATTTGATTTTAATTGGTATTATATTACAAATGGAAATACTAGGTAAGTTAGTTAACTGAGAGCTTCTTTATGACTTAAAAAAAATATTACAGATTAAGTCCTAGTATCTTATCCTGACAACCAACTTTGAAAAAAAGTCATTTCAGATCAGTTTACTTACTTAAAAATTTGAGAATCTTAAGTTACAATATAATTTACAGTGGTTTAATATCTTATTTCTTTATGTTAAATTATTTATTCAATCAACTCCACAACATCTGTATTAATATTTGAAATAATTGTAACAGGAGTAAATACATCCAGGAATGGTTTAGATTAGTCAGTTTTCTAAGTAATTCTAAATATATGTTTCTGTTATCTAGAGATAAGCTTCACTAGCAAAGCTTGGCTTCAGGATCTTACCCAGTGCTGGAACAGAGTGTGTTAAGCTTGCTCAGAAATCAGGTCAGAAGTTTATAATTGGTGTTCTAGCTGAGCTTATTTTCAAAGTAGTAGTTTCAGCTACAAAGGACTTGTTTTATTTTGGTCTAGAACCAATTTCAAGAATATAAAGCAGATAAAAGTATTTTCTTAATTGCATCCAATTTGTGGATGAAAAGCAGTCTAATTACTATGTAATTAATTATCTTAATTTAGCTGGTACTATTTTTAGCATGTAATTTTGGAAATGTATGAATGGAAGTGGTTTGGAAATGTCTGAGTTTGTCAGTTTATTTTATTTGTCATTGCAATCCCAAGTCAAAGTGTCCTAAAACAAGATTAGCCAGCGTGTTGTTTGAGTTACGTATGGCTTGTGAGCATCTCCTCTGTGGCTGTCATATTTAGGATGTGTCACATGACTGCCAGTGGGACTGTACTGCTTTTAGGGGCTTCTGGATAATTCAGATTCCCCACTTTGTTGGTAAATTACCTAACACTGTGGGAGTTGCCAGCAGTGGGCACCTATTGGATCCCAGTAGAACACAACCCAAGCCCCTTTTGCAAAAGAGTGGTGGTGCCCCCAGGGAGTCAATTCTCACCTCTTTCCTGCAGACTGCTTCCTGAGCTTCTGCTTCAGTTTGCTAAGGTGTGTGATGTATAGTCAGAAAGACTGGCAGCCGTTGCCCCTTGAGCAGGTTTTAACTTCTGGTAGTTTTAACTACTTGGTTTTGTTGCATCAGTCTGTGTTTTTGCTCAATTTATAGATTGTGTGAGATTGCTGCTGACTGCAGAAGCACAAGTTGATGCTGCTGACAAAAATGGCTTTACACCTTTGTGTTCAGCAGTTGCTCAGGGACATGTCAAGTAAGTGAAGTCTTAAGATTTTGCCTGTCAGGTATTACTCAGTTTTATATTCTCTTTACGCTATATTATATAGTTTTTTCATTACGTTACTGTTGCATTCTTAGGTATAGTTGCATTTAACTGTCATTTATTAAAAACATCTACTGAAACTCATATTCATGTGCCATTCTGGTTTTAATATTTTCCATTTGTTTTGTTTCCAATTGCAGCTCTTAAGGTTGCTGAACGTGTATTCTTAGCAAGCACAATGTGATACTGGTCTACATGGGCATCATACATTTCAACTTCTTATTTTTCTTTGAGTTATCAGCCATAATACAAGATGAACAGCAGAAGGAGAAAATAAATTATTTTTGCACTGATTTTTTAAAGCAGAGAACTACGAATTTCATATTCAGACACAAAAGAACATTTATCAGAGTATTCTCCTGAGTCATATAGAATCAAATACTTTAAACAACAAGGACTTTTTAAGATTTAAGGGGTTTTTTTGTATGAGTAACTTTGAAAAACAGAAAATTATGTATGAGTCAAAGAATATTTCTAAGAACATTCTTCAAATGGTAGTTATAATAATTTCCTTTTATTTTTTGAAGCTCCTAATTTTATAAAGATTGGTGTTTTAGGACAGCATGATTGGAAAATTGTGTCGTCTTTTTATACTGAGAACCAGTACACAACAATTCATCCAGATGATTGGTTTTTTTCTACTTTCATCAGAGAAGCTGAAGGCTGATGTTGTACTTCTGCTCTGCAGCTTTACTGTGTATCACAGAATCATAGGAAATAGAACTGAAAGATGGAAGCAACCATTAGATAACCTCTTCTAGAGCATCCTTATCCAGATAAAATTATTTTACAAATTCAAAAAATCTGAAACAACATGATGAGGAATCTTTATTACAGACTTTACCTTTGTTTTATGTATCTTTGGTTTTGCTTATCTTTCAGGTTTTGATTCTTTTAATGTTCCTTTTTACTATTTTTACAGATTTTACAGTAACATATAAGGGTCAGAGTCTTTGAGTGTTATTGTACTGTCATAGGCCTTGACCCAACAATGAGGATGAGTGGGATTTCTATTCTTCTCCTGGTCTTTAATGAGTATGTAAGGATCATCAGAGATTCTTGCCAATTCTTAGAGGACTTCAAGCTTATCAACTAATGGGCATCTTTTACTGGAAGTCTTAATCCAGAGGCAAAGATTTCCACTAGATGTTTTGAGCGTGGAAATACATATCTAGTTAAATGTTTCAGTGTTTTATGTAAAATCTGTGAAAATTACATGTAACTTGACAAGTGAAAAATACACTCTTCATATTCTCTCACTAAAATAAACCTTAGATTTTGTTTAAATAGGAAGCTGTTTTTCTGACTTACCCTCACAACACTTTGCTATATCTTGTCTGCTGTGTTATGATATTGCAGACTTTATATTCTTTTTCCCTTAGAGTTACTTACGTAGTGTGTTATCCCTAAAGACGTTTTTTGCTTTCACTTTTTTTAGATACTAAACATGAACCAAACTGTAAAAGTGAGCATGGAATAATAATGGGGCCAGCCAAAAATATCTGAGAGACTATGAGTGCTTCAGGCTGTTGGATTTGTTGATTGCTTCAAATTTGTGGCTCAGAAAAATTCTGTAATAGGAAGAATTTGGGGCAGTAATATAGTCTGTCCCCTTTCAGGTGTTATGTTGTGTAGTCTGTGTTACTTGTACTGCAGCACTAAGAATCTAGGGTTAATGACAGCACTAAACTACTATCAATTATACAGTACTTGTCTATGATAGATTTGCTAACCAGTCCCCTGTGACATTTTCATTAACCTTATTCCTAAACTGAGACAATACTGTTGTTTCAGCCTCAGTTACATACTCAGACAAAGAAAAAAGATATTTTTTTCAGGCTGTTCAGTAGTATCACCAATTCAGAAAATGCTTTTAGGAGAAACTTTCAAAATCATTTGCTATGTGGTCCAGGCCAGGCTGACTTTACCTGACCTTGAGGTGGAAAGTTAATGTAGGATTTTCAGAATCACCAAATACAATGCAAGATAACAAACCAGATATTTTTAACATAGCAGACTTAAAACTCAATCTGAGTTACTTTATGGAGGTGTCTTGTTATGAGCTCATCTTAAGATGACTTTTATGGCTATGGTTAGGATACATGTTCAACATTTAATAAAGTAGAGCAGTACTTTTATTTGTATTTTTTTCTGTTCATTTGAGCATTTTCAGGAAGCTCAGCTAAGTAATTAGTTATCTGTTTTACCCTTTTTAAATATTTTATCTTGAACTTGATTGATTTTTCTGACTAAATAAAAACTTAATGAAAAAGAGATTTTTTTCTCAAAATACTTGTGATTTTTATAATCTGCTATTTCTTATATTCTTATATATACCTTACATTGGTTTAAATATTTTGTCATCCTCTTTGTTATAGTATGGTCTACTAATCAGTAGTTATTTAGCATTGCATTAATTGCTTTGATGCTTTATTGTTGGTGTCCTCTTTTTATGGACTGATAAAAATTGAGAGAGATGGGGAATTATCTTTGTTTACAGCCCTTGTTTAAACTGCAGAGGAAATAGACCAGCATTAAGATTTTTCTTAAGTCTTGAGTGTTACTGAAAATCTGGATTTGGGAAGGGAAAGGGAGCCAACCCTGGCACAAGAACCAGGAATCATACTGATATAGCTAGTCTCAAAAACTATTTTAAATATCAGTAGTCAGAAATGTTACTTTTTTGCTCAGCTGAAGGTTTTTTCTTAAGCAGCTGTCATCAAGTTTTTATTAGCCTTGTGAAATTAAATATTTTACATTTACAGTTTTTAAATGAAGCTACAGTAGTTTAAGATTTGCAGGTTTAAAGTAACCTGATTTTCTGTCTTTATACCTATGTATAAAATTATACCTTATACTTGTGTATATCTGATGGATAAAATCACAGGTAGATCTGTATCTATAAAATCGGTACTTTATAAAAAAATATTTAAATGTTCTAAGTTATAAAGAGGTTTTGGATGTCAAATATATGATAATTTTGCTACCTTATTGTTTACTGTAGGTGTGCAGAACTATTAATTATGTATCAGGCTGATATTAACCATGCTGCTGAAAGAGGACAGACACCTTTGTACTTGGCCTGTAAAAATGGAAATAACGATTGTATTAAGCTATTGTTGGAAGGTGGAGCAGATCGAACAATAAAAACCAGTGTAAGTTAAAATAGTTTGTAAAGTTAAAGTACCTTGTATAGTACTGACTAACTGCAAAGTTAGGAAACATTTACATTAAAATATTTATTTAAAGATTTCTTTAAAGCTGGAATAAACCATGTCATTTGAAATTAATGTTTTGTTCTTTTCATCATACTTTCTGGGGTTTTTAAAGCCATGTATTGTCTAAAATCTAAATTATGTGACTTTCATATCATTTTACATATTTCAGATTCTCCTTGCAGTATGCTGCGGACTTTTCTTCAGCACTGGATGTGTGAAACAGAACTCTTCTGTTTTGACTTGGTTTTAAGGTGGAGAAACGGAGATAGGGATTTTACTCCCACCTTTTATGTTAGAGTGCTTTATTGCTGTCCTTGAGGGCGGCCTCACACCCAAATTTGTTAGACAGTATTAAAAAGTCTTGTAGATCACAAATGGGAGAATGTGGCAAAAAAAAAATAATTGTATCTGCAGCAGGAAGGGAGGAGGACTGTCTCAAAATTAATGTCTAGGCATTGCCCTTTTCAGATGCTTTCCTGAAGTTTTTCTTAAGACTTTGACATAAACATGAGAATAAATGTGGGATGCAGGCTATCCAGAAACACAGCACAAAAAGTATTAGCTTCACAGTACATTCTGCTCCTCTATTACACTGAATTTGTTTGATTCATTTATTTTGGATTTGGAAAGTAAATTTATTTGAGTTGAAATGAGAGAAAGTTATGATGTCGAAACCATTAAAATATCTGATAAATTGAATAATGCAATATGAAACAAATTGTTGATCATTAGAATCATGTTAGTTTGATAAGGAAACGTTTATGAAAAGCATGTAAGTTCTGTGTCACTTACACTCTTCTAAAAATTTTGAATTCTCTGTCTGTTGGACTTTCCTTGGAGAAAGCTGCAAAATTTTCTTTCTGTACATTTTCTTCCCTCTTTCTTCCACCCTAAAGACATACAGTCTTCCCAAAGGATTATTGTGTCACTCTTGCTTATCTTTTTAATTACCAAACAGAGCCTTTCATCAGATTCATTGCTGATATAAGTTCTGCAACCATTTTTCTATGTGTTTGGTGTGAATGTGCTTTTTGCTTTTGCTTTTTTAGGATGGCTGGTCACCGATTCATGCAGCAGTGGATTCTGGTAATGTTGACAGTCTCAAGCTCCTTATGTACTACGAAGAGCCAAACAATGGGAATTCTTTGACTGTTGCAGAGCCTGATTTAGACAACTTTGATTTGGAGACGAGAGAAGACAACTACACCAGTAGAGTGAAGCCTGTTATTTCTGCAGATCTCATCAACCATGCTGACAAAGAGGGTTGGACTGCTGCCCACATAGCAGCTTCAAAAGGCTTTAAGGTCAGTCTGTGAACAAGTTACAGTAACCTGCTAGAATTTAGGCAGGATAAATCCTCCTTTTTTATCTTTGAAGAACTAAAACTTAGATGTCAAATCTAAGTTTGTTATCTATTTACACACTTGATTTAACAGAGACAGAGATACTTCCAGTGGACAATTTACTCCAGAAGCTATGTGTCAAATGGGGTGAATTGTCATATATAATGCCTATTTTGGGACAACAGTAAAAAGTAAAAAAAATTATTACTCGAGATTCATATTTTCAAAGTTAAGGTGAGGTGAATCCCACCCTAAATTCCAACACGTTGGGTGTCATGTACTTATAGATGTTAGATGGATATAGTTTCCAGTTATGGTTAGGGGCAATCTAACTGTGGACAATTATTCCTGTGGGAGAGAGGGGAGGAAGAGAAATTTATTAAGAATTATATTTGTGCAGTAATATGCTGTTTGATTTGTTGTTTTGGGGAGCCTTTTTAATAGGCAATGAATAAGTTTTTTTGGGGATTGAAATAACTGGTGATATGGAGAATGGACAGGTCTTACTGATGATAAACAGGAAGATTTCTGGAAATTGAATATTACTTGAATGATTTGACAGCAGAAACTTTACACTTCTAACACTGAATGTTTAAAGGATTATTTTTTTAATTACAACTGTCAGTCAAATTTTACTTTTACCCAGCAAGAAAATAGAGGATGCTAAACATAGAAGAGGGTGAATTTTAGGAAAATATAGTCCAAGACTTCAAAAGTCAGCTTGTGATTACATGCCTAATTCAATATCTGTCATTATGTTTGCTTTTTTCTGGATTAATTTACTATGATAAATTCAAAATAGGCACAGATTTAAGATTCAGTTTATTAAATTATGGGTTTTTAGGGACCAGCCACTGCTAACTCAGCATTTTGCATTACAGAGACAGTGTTCTATTACCAGTGTCTGTTAGGCAGGTACAGACTCTTTATTTCAGTTTTCACTCATCTGAATTTAGATGGAGTTTAAGGTATTTGTTGTAGTCTGAAAATACCTAAATAGTGTGCAGTATGTCACTTCTTTCTGCAATAATATAATCCTCAGGAACTTAGAAGCTAGGTTTTATTTATTGTCTGAAGAGGCTTTGGCTAGGTGTTCTCTCTGAAGGCTTTGACACTGGAAGTCTTCACATATACCTTTCATGAATAACTCATGGTTTTGAGTTTCTGAGCACATTCCAGGTCAACTGTTTAATGAGATCTCTGTTGAGGGTATTCTCTTACATAATGAAGACAATATATAGCTGGCAGAGTCCTGGTTTTGATGTTGCAGACTTTATATAATTGTATTTGATTAAATGCATTTATTGACTTAAGAGATGTTTGGGATATTGAGAAGCTAAGGAAAGCATAATAGCCATCTTCCAGTACTGTTAACACTTTGACTTCATTCTCTAATTCTTTATCTGTGCTACATGTCATTCATGACACTATGTGATAATTGCATATAAACAGTGCTGGCACTTGTACCCTTTTCTTTCAAGATTGGTAGGTGCCATTCTTTACAGATTAATTATGCTAGGGCATTTTAGCTGCTATTTTGTAGGCAACAGAGCCAACAAAACTTCTTATTTACTAAGGAAATAAACCTAATTTCTTTGTTCTCTCCCACTTATTTCTTCCTTCTTTACTTCCCACTTTCAGTCTCACAGTTCATTCATTTGCCTTCTGCTGTCTTTGCCATTGGTTGCACCTGCTTGAGAGACAGAGTTAACTTACCTGGCAAGAAAATATGTGCTTTTTTTTCTGGATAATTTTCCTCTGGCAAAGTTAGTGAGCTAAATGAATTTTTTAAAGTTATTACAAGTGCTAGAAGAATAGTCTGGTAAAATTTCATCTCACAGCGAAATATAGTTTTAATGACCATTATGTTATGAAAGGTGTCATAGTATCAGATACACTGACAAAATTCTTTCTGTTAGAACAGCTACAAAATAGGTTACAGTAGCCAAACCTGCAACAAGCCACTGTTCTGAATTGAAATACTTAATAGCTGCTTCTCTGTGTTTTCAAGGTTTGGTTTCTCTGCTATGATTAACCCCAGGGGTTATCAGTACAGTATTAACTAGTATAATTTCTGATGGGGTCTTTTTTTAATATGGATATATGTCCTTGAAAGGCATGTCTGATGATTACAGAGCTTTCATGAGTGCCACCTGTATTGCTGCTGAATGGATGATCATTAGAAATCAAGACATAGTCTTCTGACTGCTGATCAATCAACATCTGATTGTAGTTTTGTGGGGACTTCCCCCCCCCCCCCTAGTTTGGGAGGATCTATATAATTAGTATTTCTTCATGTTACCGTATGAGTGTACTATTCCAATTTTATCTGCTAGTGGTTTATTTGTAATGATTCGTAATTTTTGCTTTTGTTGAGCATATGACTTTTTTTAAGTCTTTGAATCATAAGAGGACATCATGTCCTTTTAAGAGGGCATCCACAAAATGTTTGTGCTCTGTTATTTTACTGCGTTGTTACTATGCTTGCAGAAATTCAGGTTTGACTGCCAAAAAAGAGGCTTGCAAGGTGATTTTAAAATTATTGCTTTTGAAACTCCTACTTTGTAAATTGCAAAGTGAAAACTGGTTTTATGGATTGCTATCTGAATAGATTCATTAATTAATCTGTATTAAGCTTTAGAATTGCTTTTTTAGTGTCGCTTGAACATTGAGGCCACGATTTTCAAAACGGGATGCATAGTTGGGCTTCTATTTCCTTATGTAAATACCTACACTAGTGGTCAGATGTTAAGAATTTCTCAACTCAACTGATCAGCACTTGATGCTTGGAAACTGCGGAAACCTGGATGCATAAGTTCTGCTTTTTCAAAATCTTGATTTGAGACTTTCAAGTCTGGTATAAAATATTTTTATTCATGGTTTTCAACCCCGTGAGGAATATAATTTAGATGCTTGTATATAGAAACTCCATAGCTGACTATCTTTGGAAATGCATGTGTAAGAATTTCATTGCCTATTGGTAGAACTCTTTAATGCAGCAAATGGACAAGTAAATAATACAGTTCTTACCTTTGCAGAACTGTCTAGAAATCCTTTGTAGCCATGGTGGACTAGAGGCTGAGAGAAAAGATAAGTGTAATCGAACATTGCATGATGTTGCTACTGATGATTGCAAACACCTCCTAGAAAACTTAAGTAAGTACTTGCTATCAGCACTATATAAAAATATTTTTACTAAGGAGCTTTTGGGACAAAAATGAGAAATATTAAAAGGGTTGTTGTCACTTTTTTGGCACCACTAAATGAAGTTTTCTTAACCTAGCAAGCTTCTTTTCTCCAAATTTTGCAAAAGCATATGATAAAATTTTGGTGGAGGTTAAGTGACTTATATCCTTTTTTTTAAACCATTTGAAAATATGGTATATAGTACGTGTGCAAACATCCATATTCTCTTAAAATTTCTGAATTAAATATTAGTAATTACTTTTTTCAAAGCTATTACCCTCTTCTTATCTTCAAATTCTTGCCAAAAAATCATATGGTGGATAGTTGTCAAATTTCCTCAGGCTAAGACAGTAATCTGGTCACATCTGAATCTCTCTTTAGAGGACAGTTTTATTTGCCACTTATTTATTGTTGAGGGGACTGTTTATTTGTTCTTCAAAAGAAATCTTAGAGACAACATCAAACAACTTATTTTTGCCAACATAAATAACTTCTGTCAGAAGATTGTTCTTCTGATAGAACCTGTCATCTTCTTCCTTCTCTGTAAGTTTTCTAAAAATTCAGTAGAGCAGGCTGACCTATGTATTTCTTGAGTTAGAACTTAGTCCACCCACTCACAAGTTTTGTGTTTTCTATTTCTCTGTATAGTCAGAAGTATTGACTTTGTAGATTTGTATGCTTCTTATTTATTCACTTTTTTGGTGTTTGTGTTGTGGGATGTAGGGCTGTGGATAGTAAAGTTCACTGATTATCAACGAAATAGGGAGGCTTTCTGTGTACTGCTTCTGATTTTTTTTTTTCTTCAGCTATTGTAATATCTAGATTCTTACCATTTACTGTAGGTCCAGAGGGGAACACAACTCACTTTGTCTTAGAAACTCCTCTGTGGTCCATTTCTTTATCAGACTGAAACCAGTTTCCAATGGTTGAATCTGTAGACTGTTAAATCGATGCTTGTATTATTTTCCTCAGTCCTAGTACCCTGTTTCTCTGGTCAGGTTTATCATAAATCCAACTGCTTTTATTGGGTCAGAACCTTTGGACTCCATTTCTCTTCTCTTGTCATTTGTTAAGCCTGTAGTTAACATCAGTGCAATTGTAATTAGCCTTTTTGCTCCCACTGATCTGTGGAAGCTTGGAAACACCACACTCATCTGGGTATATGCCTCAACAAGCCAAGACTGCATTTTGGGTAAGTGGTGTAGGTACCATCCTCTACCTTTTCACAGTCCAGTAAAGTTTCCACTGTAAGGAATTACATGCGTGTAGGACAGGAGGATGCTCTCCAACAGATCTGAAAGACGGGTCCAGGATTGCCAGCTATGCCGTAGAGGTCACATGCACTGAAATTTAGACATACACTGTACCTCTGTCTTAGGGAGCTGTTTCCTCGTAGAGAACCTTCTGTATTTCTTATAGTCATTGCTTATTTCCCTGAGGTCCAGCCATCAGAAGGGTAAGCCTTTGATACATTTCTCACAATCCCACATCTGAAGGAAGCCTTTGAGTAATATTTTCCCTATGGTAGGCTAATGAGTTTAAATCAGAGCTTTTCTGACATCAGAAAAGCTTCATTGGTTTGTACCAGCTGAAGATTTGGCTTCTGAACTCATAAGGAAAACTAAGGTCATGTTGCAAGATTTCATAATAAGCTGATACTTTTTTTGTGGTGCACTTATTTTTAATTTCAGGGATAATTTCTGAAAGGTATTGTTTTGGCTTTGAAGTTAGAAGATAGTTTCACTTGCACTTTTAGCCATCTAAATGATCCATATAGACTGCTGCTTCTGCTGAGTTGTATTCCATTTTTCAAAGAGCAAGATTTAAAATAACTTCATTAAATTAATTTTGTTTCTAGAGTATGCATGTACATTTCCTTTCTTTTTTAATATTTTCTGAATTTATAGCATATCAGATTCACACTTCCAAGTGAATTTTCTGTCTTAGCTTTCAGCTTTTTATTTAAAGACATTTGGCTCAGCTAACTTTGTTTACCACTTGTATACTAGTGCCAGAAATTCCCTTCTGCATTGATAATAAAAATGTACACAACCACAATAAACTGAAATGTTAAGACACTACCTACCAGCTGTCTTAATTTATAAGAAGTTAGTCTGTAAAGTGGAAATAAAAGATGAAGTCAATTTTGTCTTGCTTCCTGTTATTTAAGCATAATAATACTATTTTTTTTTTGTAATGTAAAACAAAATATAGATACATTGGTATTTGTTTTTCATCACTGCTCTGATTTGGTGGTGGTGATCTGTGCTGCTCTTTAACATTTGCTTTTCTGTAGCAGTAGTTATTTTGTAGCTTTCCTTTGAAATATTAGATGTTAATAGTGTTTAATAATAGGAATTTTTTTAAATGGAGTTTTACAGTTTTTCTCTTTCTTGGTTTTCTGTTTTTCAACAGATGCTCTTAATGTACCTGTAAGGATTTCAGTCCGTGGCATTGAACCAGCCCATTGTGGTACAGAGGAATTTGATATAGAAAACACAATATGTGCTTTAAATATCCGCAAACAGACGTCATGGGATGATTTTTCAAAAGCAGTGAGTCAGGCAGTGACAAACCATTTCCAAGCAATTGCTTCTGATGGATGGAGGAGCCTAGAAGACCTGTCATTTAATAGTGCTGCAGAATCCAACATTGGCCTCAGTGCAAGCAGTATATTATCTGTCAAACTAGGTATCAATATTGGTGTAATAAGAAAAGCAAAAGTTGGGGTTTTTCTTGATTTAGTGAAACTTTGTAAGTAAGATAAAAATATCTTTAGATTTCTGGATCTTTTAAAGCTTAGACTAAGAAAGACCAGTACTAGCTATGAAACTTTGAATAGCGCTGGCATGAAAGCACTTCGAGCTATGTGTATGGTACAATTCATTAAGCACTTTAATATCTTGGGGACTATGAGGCCCTATGTTAATTAGTCATTTACTCAATTTAGTACTTCAGAGGAGAGATCTGTAGTACAGGTGAAACAAAATAATTCAAAGCAAAGCCCACCATATGTCTTTTACAGTACATCAGAATGTACAGTAAATCCAGACTAAATCATCAGCATAGGTAGAACAGGACTACTTCTGGCTTATGTAACTTCACTTATCAAGGCAAAACAGAAAAATATTTAAGATTATGAGAAATTGGCCAAAATGTGGTTGTAGTAGTAACAGTTGTATAGGATTCTGAAAATTATGTGCTTCATCTTAAATCCCCTTCCCCCCTACACTTGCCCACCATCCCAAAAAAACCCTATTTACATTAGACTATGCAAATTTTCTTATTCTACTTTATTTTACATGTAAAGTTGTAAAGACAGGATAGCTATTAAACTTGTGTCTCAGCTGGCAGAAAACACTAGTATACTCAGGCATGTCTCAAATAATAGTATGATTTAGTACATGGACTGGTTTGTTTGTCGAATTTGTCAGTGTATGCACACAATCTCTGTAAGCAAGTGAATATGCTTGAGCACAGGACACTTCATATAGATACAGGGAATATCTGTCTCTTTCTTTTTTTTTGTTTTTAACAGGAAACATTTCATGGTCAACAGGTCAGATTTTTTCCCAGCCACCATGGGATTTTTTGAAGAGCAATGGAGCTGAGAATATCACAGTGTTTTTGTTTGGTAATTTTGAATTCATAATTTCCAGTTTTGAATGTTAGGACACTCCATATGGAATACATAACTTGAGAATCATTTGTTACTGGGTTTGTTCTTGTGCTGCTTGATCCTCAGAAATATCATGTCCAAATAATTGTTTAACTAGATTTGAAGGGGTCTACAGCATTTAGAAAATATGCTGACACATAAAAGCCTGACTGCCTTTTTCAGTTATATAGCAGTATCCATTTTCCTTGTCATGGATACCTGTGAATCAATGTTGCTAGATAAATGCCTTCACCATTTTAATTTGCATAGCCTGTAATTTTAGGAGATCACTGTAGAATACTGCATGAAAAGCATATGTATCCATCATACATACTTATAAGATATTTAGAAAAGCTCTTTCTGTATCTCTTTTTAAAGGACCTCAAGAGGGCTGCCTAAATAGTGTGACTTATGCATCTATGATCCATCTTCAGACACTTCAGAATTACCTCCGCCTGGTAAGTACTAAGCTGGCTTCTCTCAGCATGCTATTTATACGTGAAAATACTTCTGTAATAGTGGTGACTAAAAAAAAAATATCTTCTACTCTGTGAAAGAATGTCAAGACTTCTGAAACATTATACGAGATGAAAGCTGTTATTTTAAAATAAAATTCCTCCTAAATTTTAACCTAATAACTTTCATCACATGAGGACATTAACTTTCTCTCTAAATAGCTTCCATCTGATTAACTGAATTGCTTAAGAAAATATATTAAAAGCTCTGTGATACCTTATTTCTTTCCAAAGTTATTTCATTCTGCCTTTTGAGGGGAAAGTAAATTAGAATAACATTACTGTAAGCAGTTATTTGAAACTTGAATTTTACTGTTAGTTTATATATCTCCTGTAACTCTTACATTTTGAGGTATTACATAAATTATAAGGATAATTGGATAATATGAATTAACTTTCTTAGATCCTTTGTTTTAACATTGCTAATCAAATCAGAATTAGTTTTAAATCTACATAATTTCTGTTACGTCCTTGAATAGTATTCTATGTTATTAGAACAGTTACGTGCCATAGTTTTCTTGCTGTGTTCAACAGTATTGCACAATGATATGAATGTATTCTCTTACTGACTTTTTAGAGATAATTTTACAGTTAAGATGGATGAAATAATTTTTATTCTACCATATTGATAACATGATTCCATTTCAACTGGAAATAAAGTCCTTAGTCCAAGTTCTTAAGTTAACAATGACTTAAACTACTCTTTGATTAATTTAACATGATTCTGGTTTACATATTTTAATTCAAAATCAAGAAAGTATTTGTGACACTTAAACTCATTCTTCCTACATGAATTTTTCAAGTTTTAATGACTGTTATAATGACAAAATACCTTTTCATGTAGTTTCACAAATTAGGATATAAATTTATCAATAATTTCCAAGACATTGTATGCAAATATTGCCTATTTTAAAACTCGTAAGGGTTATCAAGTACAGTAGTGGAAAAGAAATAATTTTGTCTGTTAGGTACTGACTGTCTCATCTAGGTGAAAAAAAATCCAATTCTATGAACTTTCAAGAATAATTTATTGACTTTCTATAGGTTGAACAATACCGTAATGTCATTTTCCATGGTCCAGAAGGAAGCTTGCAAGACTATATAGCATATCAGATAGCGACCTGCATGAAGGTATTAACACAAACATAGAAAGTAAATTAGTTCACAAATTAGAGCTTGCACTGTTTCACCAAATTTATAAATTTTCAACACAGCAAAAGCAAGTGGCTGCAGGATCCACATGTGAAATCATTAAAGTTGAAGTGGATACTGGTTTCTCCAAGGAGCAGCTTGCAGAACTGTTCATCAGTAGTGGTAAGGTTATTTAAGCAGGACTGATTTTGGTAATTTGTAGAAAAATTTTTAATGGTACAAAGTAAAGAAATACACTAAAACATTTTGCATGTTTTAACAGAACCCACAGTTCTTTAGGTGCTTGGGGAATAATGATAAGGGCCTAAACTGAGGTAGAACTAAGTGTGACAGTCCAATAGGAAGTTCTGTCAAAAGTTTGTGCCATTTAAGTAAAATTAATAGTTCTTAATATTTTTTTCTATCTCATTCCTTTTTCCCTTTGATTGTGAGCCTTTAAAAGTTGATTGTTATGGTTTGGATCTACTGAATCAGAAATGAAGGTCTATTGTTGCCTCAGTGCAGCTATTCTAATGGTTTTTATGAAAAAAAAAAGATATGAGAAGGGAAGCTATAATTACTAACTTTCTGGGAATGAAGGAAGCAATGAAAGAGTTCTTAAAAAGTTAGACCACTTGCTTTTGATACATACATGTTTGCTAGATACTTTAGTGTGGATCTGAGCCTAATTTTGCCACACAGGCTGGTAAATGTTAGTGTGTGTGTGTGTGTGTGTGTGTATTCTGACCCATCGCTACAGGACAAAGTTGAATTTCTGTTAAAATGAAGAGTTTTCTCCTAATGGATGTGAATGTAGATTAAAGTCCTATTGGGTGCTCCACAATGAAGTATTCTCAGAGTGGTCAGTGGCTGTACCTGTGTACATTCCTGATGAATAATTGGCAAGAGTGAAAAAAGGACAAAGTAGCCAAAGGTCAATGCCTGAAAATGGGCAAATTACATATGGAAGCAGAAGAACGGGGGGAGGGGGGGGATGACGGGACACATGATTCAGTCAGAAGTGTGAATGAGAACATTAAGAAAAGGAATAGAATAGTGCTAAAAGTGAAGGGAAAAGCAGTATTTTCTGTGGAGGGCTTTTTCATGGGTAAGTTTTGCTGCATTTTGGCCATACTCATGCATTCAAACTCTGTTTTATTTTATTTTGCCACAATATTAACCATACAGTAATAATATCGTATATAATAATAATAATAATAATAATATATAAAAATATAGCAATAATATCTAATATCATTTATATTACAAATATAGTAATAATATAAGAGCCCGAAGGGTGATATGATGCTTCCTTTTCTTTGGTACCGTTCAAATTAATTCTGCCTCAAATACAGTTTTGCTGTTTTGCAGGCAGTTCTTGGATATTTAGCTGCTTTCAGCCCTTTGCAGCTTTCTTCTAATTTTTTCCATTTCTGTTTTGTGAGTTTTTAGCTTTAGGGTTTTTTGTTGACAAAAACTAGCAATAAAGTTTGAACCTAACCTTGGTAGTGAGACCTCATTTTCCTCCAAAAATGCTGGGCTTTTCTCTTTTATTACTATGGTCTCTTATACAGCTCTAGGATCTTAACTTTACCTCTCATTCAATATGGTTATTTACATTAAATATAAATGTTGTAAATGTCATTACTGCTTGGAAGAGCCTTGTGCTTCAGGAGCTGATTTTCACATTTGACTTTCTGTATTGAAAGAGGCTGGGCTTTAGGCATTTGAAATTGTACCAATTTCAGTTGTACAGTGCAGCACCTCTGGATGCGTTCTCATGTGTTACCATGATGAAACTTTGAGACAGCCAGAGCTTTGAGAGAATCAGCCACTACCTTTTTCCTTCTCAGTATGGGCAGACCAGAAACAACAAGAGGAATTTGAATCTCATAAGCAAATGTTTTATTCAAACAAACTAGAATTACTAACTTTTTAACAGAAAAACTACAATTCAGTGGGTGAGACTCAATGCTGTCTTCTGCTGCTGTGCATTGGCAGTGTGGGGCCTATTCTTCAAGTACGCTTTCATCCTGTAGCTTTCATTGGCTTTCTTGGTTGCCACAAATGCACAGTCCCCTCTGACAGCATCTCTGCTTTTGAACAAAATCAGAGGCTTGTACAGCGGTGTGCAAGGCTACATTCTGTTTGTTAGCATGCTTCCTGGTGTAACTCCGTTCTATGTCGGGTTTTTTGTCCTGGAAATCCTGGTCACAGTTTGGAGGATAGCTTGTGCCAGTGATTATTCCCACGTACCATTTTGCCATTGCTGGGAGAGGAGACCATTTAGTTAGAAGTCAACTAGGCTTTGGTGTTTGACCTGCAGGTGAGAAAATCATCCATTGGCTGGTTTGTTTACTAGCCACTGTGTCTTAGTAAAGTTTCTATTTTTGGCTGCATTACTCTGTGTCAGCAACAGACGTTTTAATAGTCTCTTTGCATTTCAGCACTGGGCTGCTGGTTGAGTCTCCCATTTTTCTACCTGCTTCTTGACCCATTGTTTTGCTGCATCTCCTCTCCTAGAAGAGTATTCTACTCTCTCTAAATGTTCCATCAGACACAGAAGAGGTATCTGGCCTCCTTGCTATCCAGCTATATCCTCTTAGTAAAACAGGGCAGTAGTATTCAGGAAACTGCAAATAAATAGCAATCATCAGCTACAGCCAGTTGCTGTTAAGTTTTGCTCTATTACTCATTTTCCTTAAAGACCGTCTTTAGTACTACCTTCAAAAAGTTGAGAAAAAATGCAAGGCACAGTCTCCTCTGACAGCATCTGTGCTCATGAACAAAAGCGCAAGACAAGTGTTTTAATATTTGTATTACAGAAGCATTCATCTGGGATCTAGTGTTACAGGAGCACTTGAAAAGGCTGTATCTTTTTTAGGCAATAACATATTAAAATCAGGAAAAATAAAGGAAAATATCTGAAATGTGTAAAAAGGACATATTATTTTAATGTCTATTAGGTTCAGTTGCCACTGTTACCTTCAAAGTAGCTCTGATTATTTTGATGATTCTTAAAGATATTGCTGGAGGTTTTGAAGAGAGGATAGTAGCAAACAAATAAACAGTCTCACAGAATGAAGTTTCTTATAAACATAGAATATTCTGAATCCTTTTATCACTACATGGTATAAAGAGTACATGTTAAAGTTTAAGATGTAGTCCAGTAAATGAAAGAAGTGCTTTCAGAGCTCTTTGCTATCTTCTCTGTTGCATTTATTTTCAGTCTGCTGAAATCCCTCTTACCTATGAAGATCCCATTATATATTATCATATTCTTTCCATTCTTTGATTTTTATGTTTCCAGTTTTGAACATATTATAAAGTCTGCTTCTATGAACAAGTTAAAAGGCAAAAAAATTTTTACAAGTCCTTTGTTGTATTAGTAGCAATAAAAGCTCTATATGTAAATAAAAATAAATTTTCATAAGTAGACATTAATGGGATTTTTATATTTCAGCTTGTCTGGTCCCAGTTAAACAGCCTCCTGTAAACAAGACAACCATTGTGATTTTAGAAAATCTGGAGAGAACTTCTTTATCTGAATTACTAGGAGATTTTCTGGCACCTCTCGAGAATCGGAGTTCAGAAAATCCTTGCACTATTCAAAGAGGTATTTAAAGAATTTAGGATGGAGAAATGTTTTTACTACAATACAGTTGTGTTATAATACATGATAAACAGAGATCAGGAGAAAAATGTAATTTGTTCAGATTTTATACTTTTATGTTTTAGGCTAATTTTTGGTGCTTTTTTTTCCTTTCTAATTATTCCACTGCTTCTTTGCTTTTGTATGAAATCATGCCAAAGCTTTGAGTATTTCAGTAAAATTATTTATGGTTCATTTTTAGCAAATGGAGTTTCTGGTGCCTTTTACTTTCATGAGAACTGCTTTTTACTGGGGACAATTGCGAAGTGTCATCTTCATGGCTCTGACCTGCTGGTTCAGCAGCATTTCCGCTGGGTTCAACTTAGGTGGGATGGGGAACCAATGCATGGCTTGCTTCAAAGGTTTTTAAGAAGAAAAGTTATAAACAAGGTAAGAATTTGAATCTACTTCAGCAGTTTTGTTCACCACTAGGTCTATGTACAATGGTAATGTTAAAAGCTGAACAGATAACTAAGTTCTATCAGGAAGAAAAACATTCCTGGGAAGATATGGGCTGTGTATCTGTAAATGTTGTGCTTGGCCTCGTATAGAAAGGTTATGGCTTTAACTGTCTTATGACTGGGTAGCATAAACACACAGGTTGACTGCAAATAATGATACTGTGGATACTTTCTTATCGACTGTATGAAAACATCCTTCAGTAATTTTTTTCATCTCCTGTGTGAGCATGATAGTAAGAATCTCTACAGCAAACACAGAATCTCTTTCTCAAGGAATTTGTTATATATATCTAAAATAAGACAGTTATATGTCCTGTGTGTGTTGTCTAAATTTTAAGCAGCAAAAAGAGTTTTCATGATTTTTCAAATCCAAGAGGAAAGAGGGATGAATATATATCAATAGGGAAGTTGTTTTGAGCCAAGAGGCCTGCTGAAGCTGGAATAAAAGTCCAAAAGAGAATAAAGATGGAAAGACTGTTTTAACATGAATAAATAAATGGAGGTTAGAAAATGAATAGAAAGATGTGGGCAAATACAGGATTGTGGAATTTTGGAAGTTATTTGGAAGAAAACCATTCTAGTGTGATAGCAGCTATTGCAGACAGACAGTGTTAAACGTGGGAGGGGGAGTTTAATCGAAACAGCTGCAAAGGAAAATAATCTTGGCAGCAGAGTTTTGAACAGACTTAAAAAGGGAGATTGTTCTACTAATAGAAAAAACTGTCAGTAGTAGAGTCCTGGTCTGGGACAACAGACCTACTGTCGGTCCTGAGTGTTCAGCTGTACGTATCTTGGGTATCCTTAGGGATGTCATGTCCTGTACCCCGTGCCACAGTTCTCATCTATAAAAGCTTATTTATTCAGAGAGACCCTAAAGAGGAAATGTGTGGTAAATGAACATTTCAGTTACGATAATAATGAACTTGAGAAACATTCCTAAATGTTCTTTAATAGCAAGAACAGGAATACAGAATATAAAAAAAAGAATCATGTGAAATGTATCAGTGAACTCTTAGTAGATTACTTTTGTAAGTTACTTTTTTGGGGTACTTTTTTCTGCATGAAACAATGTTTTGGTTTTTCCCCACGTGCTTTAAGTCCTTGAGTCCCTACAGATATAGTAACTGGAACCATTTTGAGTGGTTGTCTGGCTGAGGGTATGAATGGTTCCCAGAATCCTTGCAAAGGGTGAGGGGGAGGGTAGCAATTGTCTGTGGGTGGGTTGTTTAAAGCTGGTATCTTGCAGATATACTATAGTGTTAGAATGAGGTATAGGCCAGAGAACAGTGCAATAGAAGTATGTAGCAGAACTCTCCTCCATCCTCTTGAGGAAAAAGATTGTATACTCAAGCCTACACTGGAGAACATCTAGTGATCTAAGCCCCTTTATAAAAGGACAGAAACACTTTGATCATAGATCATTCAAGATCAAAGAGAAGGACTGTCTTCACTTGAGCACCAGGCCAAGAAATATAGTAATGCAGACAGTTGCAGAAGCAGTGGTATTCTGGTTTGTTCACAGACAAAGACTGGATCAAATTTACTCGGCCAAACTGCTTTGGCTACCAGAACTTGTAGCATCATGTAACAGATACCATTTTCAAGCTATTTTGTTTAGTCTTGAAGGCAATCCTTAGTCTTAGAGGTTAGAGTTTAACAATGTAATAGGTTCTTACCTCTGACTGAAGTTGAAAAGAATTTGGGTAGTAATCTCATTAAGTTTATTTTCTCTAAAGCATTTATGGAGAAAAAGGCCACATATCTTCCTGTATCTTCCCTAATTAAATAACGAGTAAAAATGCCCAGTGTGCTAGTGCTTCTTTTGTTTTAATACATACATGTGCCATACGCAAACTCAAATGCCAGTTGGTGTGGGGCTTAAAATAGTGGATTCCAAAGTTAAAAACAGAAGAAAGATTAATCTGTTATAAAAATCTAAGGGAAAATAAAAAGCACATTTATTATTTGAACAATAGCCTATTTCAAAGATCCTTTCTCTGTATTCTGATACCTTGTTTGTGCCTTAATATTAATGTTTTCATATGAAAAGTTGTTTTCACCTTATTTTGGACTATTAAGGTATACAGGAACAGTTTAAATGTGTTTCTACATTGACTTTATATTGTTCATCTGTAGACTTTTGTCAAGAAGCTCTGGCTTCAGTGCTGACAAATACTATCCCTAGTGCATCTTTTAATGCTCCTTTAATTCAAACTGTTACACAGGATGCTGTCAGGATTAGGATGATGAAGACTGTAATTTGGAGTCAAATGAAACAGGTGATTTTTCTGGCACCAAATAATTTGCCTTTAACAAGGCATACTAGAAAATGTAAGTCTTAGAGAAAGGCATCTTTCCTTCATTGCTACTAAATCTAAAATGAGTATGGAAATCCACTGAGAACATGCCTGGATGAGACATTCCTCTTCAGTGTGATTGTATGTTCTTTTATATGCCTTATTTATATCGTACACATTGCATAGGATATAGTAAGTATCTCTTGCAATCCTAATCTCAGACACCATAGAAAAAGCACTGCTGCCAAATTTGTGTCTGTTTCCCACAAGAAAGTAGAGGCGTGTCGATTAATTGATAAAGAAATGTCTTTTAAAGTGTAGTTGGGGAAGTAAGTTTTAATATGACAAGACTGCAATATACTCCGTAAAAAGGTTTGACCAGCTTTTGACTGTTCCTCATTTTTGTAATAGCAATACATTGGGGAAAAAAAAAACAAAAACAAACAAGCCTTCTTGGGGTTTCAGTGAAGGTGTTTGCAGCAGAGGTCTTATGTCATATCAAACATCTTTTCTCTCTTCAGTTTAGAGGCAGAGTACCTCCTCCATGTGATCCTGTGTGCAAGATCATAGACTGGATTCTTGCTGTTTGGCACCAGCTGAATTCTTGCTTGTCACGCCTGGGAGCACCTGAAGCACTTATGGGACCAAAACATTTCTTCTCTTGTCCTGTGGTGCCAGGGCATGGCCAAGTGACAGTGAAGTAAGATTTCTGTTTCTTGTTTGACACTGTTCAGTTCCAGCTAGATGCTTATTACAAATTTAGTAGTCCTGTTTCTCCCAAAACCAATATGACTTTGCAACCTTGAAAGTATTTTAGTGGACGTTACTGAAAGTTTTAAACTTTTGTTTGATATTTAATTACTAGAACAGCAGTTCTGAAGGACAGAAGTGGAAACTGCATGTCTAACACTGGTTGAAAGTCAGTCTTGCTGTGATCGTTCCATTATTTTCTGACACAAATATTACTTGAACGGGAATGGCTAATATTGCTCAACCTGTTAAAGGTTTCAAAACAGCACTGTAAAGAAAGCTGTTCGTTAGACAGACCAAAATAAGATTCAAGAATTCCAGTCTTGAAAAGTTAGTAAAGTTTCCTTTTGAAGCTGTATATGAGGGAAATTTGGAAAATTATTTCTCTTTTTAATACCTGGTATCATTTTTAAACATACATGCAATTTCACAGATGTATTAGCTTCGTAAATAAGGCAGGTATATACATTTAGCTACACATATGGTTAGATGACCAGCAACATAAAAGAAGAATGATGAAAATTTTGTCTCTCCTTGTCTGCAATTGCATGAACATCTGCTCACATTCCAACTTCTCTACAAATGCTAGCGACTGATACAAGAAATAGTTACAGAATTTTAAAATATATTAATTTTATGCTAAGATATTGCTTGTCTATATTAGATAGGTAATGAGCCCCTAATTAAGATGCAAACTTATTCAGAATTCAAATAATAACATTGGTTTCTGGAAATGCAACATTACTTTTCTCACCCTGCTTCATAGCATTTCCTGAATTGCCACTTCTGTTTCCTCTCTGAATTTTCTCTCTTGTACTAGTTTCTGCTGATCTTACTTCCAGGGTCCTTTGCTTAATATGTGTACTGGCTTTCTCATATTTTGTTCTGTTTGCAGATCTTGATACATTTTGCTTGTTAATTTTCCTTTTTTTTTCTAAAAGGGCAGATTATCTAATATCCAGAGTAATTATCAAAGTCTAAATGTGAATGTAGCATTGACTTGAAATGTTATGGGTGCTATGAAATAAAAAAAGAATAAAGCAGCCCATGCATCTATCGCCTGTCTCCATCTAGAATCATGTCCTCTGAAACCTTAAGCATTTATTTATTGCAGTGGCATTAGTAGAGGACAGAAAAACTATTCTTTAGATCCCTTCATTATGCAATTCTGAGTCTGGATTTCTCCCATGTGTAACTTTGGCTGGATTCACAATGCTTTATCTTGAGCACAACCCCAAAATGTCTTTTACAGCAGTAATATGTCATCTATCTCCTCATTTTAATGTAGTTTTTGTCCACCAATAAACAGTTAAAAAACACAGCTCCAGTAAGCATTTACTGGATGCTTTTAGTTTAGCAGTATGATGACCAACAGTGTGGTCATATAACTATCAATAACTACTTTTAATTAGCAGCTCACTGGTTGCTGTTATTTCAATCTAATTAACCACTTCTGTGCTGTTCTGCTGATTTTTACATTTATTAAAGTTTCACTGAGTCAGTTCAATTCATTAAGACAGCAGACAGCTATCTACAGACTGGGTTTGTTCTGGGCTAAGTGTTAGCAGGAGGCAAGTGGTAGAAGCAGGCAGCTGGGAAGCGAGAGAGAAGGTGTGACAGGAAATTGTTTCTTGCTGTGTGCTGTTTCATGTAGCTTCACATGTTTTGGAGAGTAGAGTGAATAAATGAGGAAAATTTTAGCTACGTTTTTTTCTTGGTTTTGATCTAGGGAATTAAAAATGATGTTCCAACAGGAAAAAGTTTCACTTTACAGCTCTCTTTCAGGGATGTGGAGGTCCTATACCTTTCCTAGGTATCACCTATGTCAAAGAACTGGGGACTTGATCAAAATGAGCACAAATGTAAGACTGAATTTAAATTCCAGGTTAGAATTTAGAGAGGAGGGCATTGTAGAGCTCATCAATTGTTAACTGTTAGATTAGAATGGGCTCAATTAATTTTATCTTTGTGGCATTCATTTCTGACCATTTATACCAACAGAACTGTGAAATGTCAAAAGCTTTCAGAGGCAGAAATGGAGAGATAGACTTCTTTAATACTAAAATGGAAGAAATTGTTTATTTTGGTAGCTTAACTCAGCTAGCAGAACAGACTGTATGAGGAATAGTATCTACAGCATTATGCTAAGGAAGCTTCAAGGAACATCTCCAATATGCGTTTTATATCTTATTTCAACAACTGTACTAATTATTTTTCTAAGTAACGTAACTTTTATCATGCTTATACCAGCACTTTGTAGCATGGTTATGTATCATCAAAACTCAGTCTTATGCTTCGTAACTCTTAACTCACCAAAAATACATCTATCAAATGATTCATGCATTCTAACTTTTAAAAAAAGCCAAAAAGTAATAATTTTTTTATAATAAGATGGCTTCTGTGTATCAACATATGCAACAAAATGGTTCATTTAAGTCAAACAGACGTTTTAGCCTTCACTTTTTCTGAATGGATTTCTGCAAAGCTGAAACACAGCATTATAGCCTATCATTTCTTATAGACCTTTAATATAAACCCTCTGACTCTCAAATCTTACAATCTTCCTCCCATAAGATATTATAAGGAAAAAAAAAAAAGAGTTGGATTTTATCTAAAAAATATTATCTCAGTGTCTCTTATAAATGCGAGTTGAGCCCTAAGCCTGAAACTCCTAGCCTTTATCCCTTGAGAACTATAAACTGTAAGAAATAGCATTTATTTATTTCCTAACGCTAATTTTTCACTTCTGTGCTAAATCAAGGTAATATTTCTGTCTTAGAGTCCCAGAAGAACCATGTCCCTTTGATTCAAATTTTTCTAATTGGACCCAGTCTCTAAACCAGACAATCTGGAAAATCCACAGCATCCGGGAAACACAGTTCACCATAGATCAAGTAAACAAAAGGAGAGTGAGAGCCAGGCAGCTGTACGAATAGAAAGGTCTTGTAAACTGGACAAGTTTGGAAATGAAAGAATACTTGAAAGGGTGCAATCATAACTGAATACCTCCTTTTTCCCATTCTGGCAGCAAATAGACTATGAATGAGCACCTGCAAGCATGGAAATTTCTCCGTGCACTCGCAAATGTGAAAGGGGCTTTTTTTGTATATACATGAACACAAGTCTTTCTGAGACATTCTTTCTTTCAGCCTTAAAATGAAAAGGATGTTTTATAGTCCTCATCTGAAGGAGGAAAAGCATCAGATGGCAAATAGTTTGCCAAATCAACCTGAATAAAGTTAGGTCAAATATTTTATTATAAAACAAATAAATCCTACCTTAAATAAAATCAGTTTCTCTCTGAAATGGGGTACAACAGGAAGTCCAAAATATATGTGCTTCCTGAAAATGCAAAATCTGATGTGCCTACCCAAAGTATAAAATCTTGGGTTTTGATAATTGTCTCTGAAGTTAAGGGATTGTTTGTGTGCCTACAGGTGGATGTCCAAGTTATGGAATGCTGTGATAGCTCCCAGAGTTCAAGAAGCAATACTCTCCAGAGCCTCTGTGAAAAGACCATCTGTGCCAGGACAAGCAATAGCAAAAAAAAATCCTAGCCAAGGTCAACAGGCTGTTGTTAAAGCTGCTCTCAGTATCTTGCTAAATAAAGCTGTTTTGCATGGCTGTCCTCTACCCAGAACAGGTAACTGTGAACAGTCTGAAAGGCTGTATGTTGCCAAAGGGGGGCTTTTATTTGTTTGATTCCTTTTTTAAAACTTCCACAAAACATAACTGTAGTTATGATGGGAAGTGTGTGGTTAAAAGCATTTAGAGTCACTAAACTAAGTAGTTGTATAAACAGGTAGTCAAAGAAGAACCTTTTGCAACAGTCACTTCTTAACATTGTTCTACTTTTGTTTCAGAGCTAGATAACTATATAGCAGATTTTAAGGGAGGAAATTTTCCTTTATCCGTGGTTTCAAGCTACAAAAATTGTGGTAAGAAAAGAGGTGAGAATGCTTCTTGGAGAAAAGTGAGCACAAGTCCTCGCAAAAAGTCAGGCCATTTATCCTCCCAGTCATGGAACAAGCAGGAGACAAATACGGAAGGTAAAGCTTTTTATTTTCAATTCTGAAAGAAGGAGTGGGGGTTTAAGCTGCATAGATATGAATCTGACATTTCTTCTATATCATGAACTAATAATTCTCAAATAAATGACACGCATGTTTATGTTTACCAGTAAAAAATTGTTTACTTTTTTTCCCCAAAATTATTTCTTTGTAACTGTGAGGTATCCTAATTAATTTTTGTTTGTTTGTTTGTTTGTTTGTTCTAATGCCCTTCCTATTGTCTGATAATAAGGTAAGCTTTGGCTCAGATGGTGGAAGATTAAGCGGTGATTTCACCTCATGTTGCACAGAATGATGCTCTTATCATTCTTCAATATCGATTGAGAGAACGCTTAATTACTTGATTGGTACTCCTTAGTTCTGCACCTAATTTAGAGTAAACCTACTTTTTGGAGTTTTTTACACATACTTTATAGCTTCACTACCATAATTACTATTGTTTGAATTGACGTAAAAATAAATTAATACATGCATCCTCAGATCATGCATCTCTTATTCAGTCTGTTTAGTTAAATGGATTAGAATAATCTGGAAGCCCTGTAGTGGAAGGAAGAGATCTTTGGTTTTAAATTGAAGATTTTTGTTTGATTATCACTTTAATTGCAAAAAATAAATGCAAAAATTCTATGTAGTTATAGATACTGTCAAGTTTTCAAGAAGCTTTCATATAATTTTCAGAATGCTATTTTATAAAGAAGGCTTTATATGACTGGGTCTATGTGTGTGTATAAATCTGAAAGTTATATTAATAGTTGACACTTTTGAAATGTCTTTTCACCTCAAGATCAAAAGCCATCTAACAAGCCATTTACTACACAGGGATAATGTCCGAATATGTGCAGAAGCAACATATAATTTTTCTAAAAGCATACATATGTCAAGAAGGAAAACTGAGCAATACTGCAGTGGAATAGAATATTGCACAGAAAAACTAGAGGACAAAATCAAATTACTCATTTTGCTCTCAGAAAATGAAGGTAGCTCCTTCAGACAGAAGAGTTAGGAAGGTATTTAGAGAGAGAGAGGCTTACACACGCTTTAGAAACAGTAAGATTCTAGCCTCAATTAATTCATATATAAAAGACTGAAATACTTGATGCCTGATACTTTGTAATGTTAAATTGAGCTATTCATTTCTTCAGCTCTTGTTCATAAAGAAGTCTGCTTTTTCTGAACTGCAACTCTGTCCTGATTTTGATTACTAGTTCTCCATCTGAATTGTGAATTTATCTAATCCCGCTAAGAGGATTTAAGAAATCAAATTAATATAACCTGAAGTAGGATGGTTGATGCTGTATCTTGTATCTGAGAATGTTCTTGGAGTCCAGTTCATATCTGAATATAAGTAAAAAATGGAATGATGAATTTAATTTTAGTAGCCTTCCATTTCTGACTATGAGAATCAAATGTTGTTACTGATTACAAGTAAGTTGTTTGTAGCAAACATAAGTATTTCCCTGTTGACAAGTGATTTCTCTTTGAGAGAACCAGTAAGGGTGGTTCAAGTGCCGTGCACAGACATGTTCTGTCTTCCACAAAAGCTTGGGCAACCCATGCCCCATTTGCCATTTTAGCAGTTCCTAATGCTACTCCGAACAATTTAGAGGGATGTATTCTGATATTTCACAGAATCTATTGATGTAATTAGCCAGTAAATAAGAACACTTTTTCCCTGTTTATTACAGATTTTAGAATAAAGAAATCAATGTACATGGCAACACACTAATAAGTCCATCTCTCTTTTGTGCAGGTGTAAAGTCTAAGACTGTGTTGCAACCAAACTGTAGGAAAAGAGCTTCTCTTGCCACAAAGTAAGTTGTACTTTCTGGTATTTGTAACACATAATCAAACAATATAAAGATGATAAAATTTTGTTGTAAACCAGCACATTATAATGAGTAGATGAATGTTTGGTAATGTTTTGGTTGTACATTTGAAGAAAATAATCCTTTTTAATTTCATTTCCGAGAGAAAATAAAATTTGTACTTCAATGCAAATTCAAAACAAATTGTACTTCAAAACAAATTGTACTTCAATATAGCTTTAGAATCTATTTCTGTAATTCAAGCCTTGCAGCACTACATATCTTTTTATGTAGCAGAATAGTCTATGACTTAAGAATATTATGTAACACTTACTCTCCCATGAAAAGCCAACCATATGCTTTTCTCACCTGACATTATATTTTAAAAACTCCTCTGGCTCTTTTTGAATGGCAATTCAGAATGGTATAGTACATGCACTTTAGTCAAAATGATACAAATTTCTCTAAGAAAGCGTACGAATTAGCCAGAGGGAACTGCATTTGCGACTTTGCTTCAATTTGAAACCTTGGTTCTACCATATTCACAAGGACGGAGAGTATAGAATATTTATGCTTTCAGTATGCCAGGGGTTAAGTGTTTGTAATTAAGTCCAAAACAGAGTGGAATAAAATTGATTGCTCCATCTTAAAAAGTGGAGAACCTCTGAAGATAGTAGGCAGAAGAATCCTTTGTTAAAATTTCAGAATGGAAATCATTTGAATAGAATGAAGATCTATTATGATATAACAATATTGACAACTAGTGCTGCTACTTAATTAGATGTTATTTTCTTTCTGTTTCTGGTAGTAAAGGTCATTCGAAAAGAAATTACTATTTTTCAGGTCTGTATAATACTTACTTTAAAATTTTGTTTCATAGCATAATTATAATTGTTCTCGACTTATGTTGGGGTTTTTTAACCAGATCTTCAGAGAAGGATCAATTGAGAACGTCAAATCTGGAGCAAAGGCTGTCCCTTGGTTCTGATGATGAACTAGATCTTGTGCAGGAACTTCAAAGTATGTGTTCCAGCAAATCTGAGCCTGATATAAGCAAGGTAAACACAAGGTTTTTAAATAATTTATGTCATTACCATATGCAGTTGTTTGCTACAAGTTTACAATAAATCTTTAATTTACAAGCACTGCTTGAACTGAATAAAATTATTAAATTTTTTGGGAATAAGCCAAAGTCAACTAATAAATTATACATTTGAGGGTAAGTATTCTGGTTTAATATACATTATTTTAAATTACACCTTCACTATTTTTTCTTGTAGAGATTTTTGCAGTTGAGACGGAAATTTTTAAGTTCATAAATGCTAGCAACGATAGCTTTCTCTGCATTATTATTCCCCATGTTATCTTTCATGCTATCATTGCTTCCACTGGGAAACTGTTTTGCAATCTTAAAGACATAGAAAGTTTTTCCTAATATGCATTGCACATTTGGTTTCTTTAATGTAAACCCATTAGCCATCACAGAACAGTCTCAAGGCTCCTCTGCTGTGTAGGCAAAATGCAGTTTTGCTGCCCAAGCAAGAAAGAATGGATTGGCCTCATTCTTCCTTAACAGTGGCAGAAGAGGGTGAAGGATGCTCGTAAGGCTCATAGGTTTGGGGCTGAGTTCTGTTCTGGAATGGGTTGTGGGTGGTTATGGGAGGCCTGTTGGAGCAGAGCGTGGGGCCGTGGATCTCTCTCATTTTTTCTTCTACACCAAAAGCATCCAGCTCTCTCTGTAGCTGTAGCTGTTTATTCGTTTCCTTCTTTCCTTTAGCACAGCTGCAGTAGGTGGGTGTGACAGCAGGCTGCATACACACCAGAGCAGTGGTTCCGTATCTTTTCAAACACAGCTAGAGTCAGTCGTAAGCTATTGTCCAGTTAGGCTCTGCATTACATCCTCTAGGATCTCCCTGAACAGCAGGTCTATTAGTTTTGCTTTATTAAGTATTCTGTTTATTCTTAGAAGTCAACCAAGTTTGTATTAAAAAAAGAAACACTGTGTTTGGGAAGATTTTTCAACCTATTTAATGAAATCCTTTATTATGGTGTTTTGTTTTGGATTGTGATTTTTTGAAGTATTTACAGTGCTTGCATGAGTCATAGGCACCAAGCTGGCAAGCTAATCAGCAGAGATTTACTATATCTATCCTTCAAAGAATGGGATGTGCTTAAAGAAATGGTAACCAACTTAAAATTGTGTTTAATAACATGTAATTGCTCATTGTTGACAATTCAAGGAAATATGGGTTAGATAAGGAAGAAGATAGATGTCACTGTCTTTTGTTCAGTTTCCTCACCATGGGTGGAACCATCTATGGCTGGAATTTCTGTTGTTAATTCCTAGCTGCCTGGTAGAGCATTACAGAAGTAAGGGTGCTATTGCATGTTTTCTTTGTGTAATGTAATTTCAGGCTGCCATCAGAATAAGTACTTCTATTCTCGAATTTGCCCTTTCACTCAAACATGTTCCTGCTGCCTCTGTTACATTGGGATTGAGTACTTTTGCAGTTGCAGAGTTGAACTGGATCAGCTTGCCCCAGGATAAAATTCCTAGTTTTCAGTGAGGACGGAAGGCTGATCAGACTCTATCTACTATTGCATGGTCACAAGGTTTGATGGAAAATAGCAGGGAAGAAACATGGCAGGAGGAAAAGGATCATTCTTTTCTGTGATATTCTTGGGGCTGGATAAAATGTAATGGGAAACTCACCTTAGGCTCCACTTAATAGTATTGTATGTATGTAATGTATGTTTAATCTTCCTCTTGATAATATTCAGTGTGAAATCTCTCTCTATCTCCCATCTCTTACAAACACACTCAAGGAAAGATATTTTAATCATTCTTTGGATATTTATGCATTGCATGGCACAGAAACTAAATGAAAATAAAATTGAGGCTACATAATTTGGCAAATGGAAACACAATCTCTGCTTTGAATAACTGAAAAAATCCCCATTTTCTTAACTTTTTTAGATTGCAGATTCTAAGGATGAGTTATTGATGTTCAACAACTCTCAGAACAATCCTGTATTTTCAGCAAGTGGTACTAACCCAAGTAACACAACAGCACAAAAGGTAGGTGAAACAAGTTTTGTTGTAAGATAGGGAAGGTATCTTGAGTTTCTCCAGAATCTGAATTCCTGGTTGGATCCAAAGAATTAGTGTTCCAGTGCCCTGTTTATTACAAGAATAAACTGTCATGATTCTTAGGAAACTTGATAGATACACCATGCCAAGTTTCTTCCATGTGTCCTAATGGAAACTAAAGATTTATTAAACAATGGATGTATTTGCTTCAGTTTTCATGTTTACATAAAGCCATCTCCCTAGGGCAAGTATTGTTGACATTACTTTGACATTATAAGTAATTTGCATCAGATATTGAGAGAATTAAAAGCCCCGGATTAATTTTTTTCCCCACAATTAATGTTACTCAGTAAGGTTGCCAAAGCGCAAAATTTTTTAAAATTCTTGATGTAAAATTGCTGGCTCCTGGGTTTTTTTTCCTACCATTTCTTTGGTAGTGATTACCCACATGTATATGATTTCAAACCACTGTTTTCCTGTGTGTTGTTATTTAAGTAGAATTGAGCTGTTCTGGTGTCAAAGGTCTCAGTGGTAGAAATTTTGACAAGATATGATATTACTGGAGTTTGTGAAGAATAGCATTTTTTTTTCAAAGAAGCATTCAGTTTCATTTTTCTACCTAGCTGTTTATTGTAATATACACTTGTCTTGCTATATTATTTATGAGAAATCAAAAGAAACCCTGTGTTATAAGTTTGGTGATTCTGGGAAAAAATAGTCTAAATGTAAACAAACTTTACTGTCTTCAGAGCCGTTTCAGAGTGGAAAGGTAAGCTGAATACTACTGCAAGATATAATAGGTCCACTATCTTCTTCCTTTGAGAAATTCAAATAATTGTTTGTGAATGCTAACATCCCCACTGAATATGAAGATGTAATTATATCCTGCTTAGTTTTCATTCTTTGGATAATAAAGTACAAATTATTGCTTTCTCTGTTGTTATTTTCCCTTTTCTGTCTTGCTCCTTGTGTTTTTGAACATCAAGAGAGCTTTTGAGCACACGGCTCAATTAAGCTTAGCCAGGGTAGAATCATCTATATTCCCTTGATAGGGGTCCTCTAGAGTCCAGTCCAGATGCTTTTGTCTGACTGTGATGAACTGTTTTTAGAGACACTGTCTATTTTCTGCAGGTACAATGAAGTAGCTAAAGCTGGATGAGATGATTTACCACCCTTCCTATTTTTTCATATCAAAATATGCGAAATGTTAGAATATTTTCTGTAATTTTATTTAAAATCCAGGAAACTGTCTCTGCTGATGGAAACAATTTTAACACTTCAGATTCACATTTAGATATACTGCTTTTAAATATTTCTCTAAACACGTTAATTTCAGACATTGCAAATCAGAGCTTCACATAGTAGTGATGCCTGTATAATTTGGTAAGCTGACCTACCCGTTCCTACTGTAAATTTTTCCTAGTGAACTTTTTCCTTTTAAAATTCCTTCTAACAATGTAAAGATGATCTTAGCTATCTTTGAGTTCTATGAAGAACTTAGTCAAAAGATTTCATACAGAATAAAAAAAAAAAAAGGGAATTTCCCATATCTTTGTGGGCAAATGTTGGCCAAAATGAAGGAAACACAATCCAACCTTTTGCTAGAGGGGAAGGAGATCTAATAGAATGGTAAGCTTTATTTCTAAATTTAATCATTACTACAGAAGATTTATCAAAAATCTAGAAGAGCACAGTCTTAGTTTGGAAGCAGAAGTCACACTTTTAGGGGCAATTGTAACAATAATAAACCTATGCAGCTGCAAGAACTGGTGTTTAAAAAAAGTTTGAGATTAGAAAAGCATCCTTTTCCGAAGGTAAGTAGAAGTCTTTAGGTAACAAAAGCAAAACTCAATAAGCAGAAGAGATCTTATCAACAGTAATAAGACCAATTACTTAAAGGGGCAACATACCCATAATTGTATTTTATTTAATTGCCTGGAAGAAAAACTGTTTTCAAGTATGTGAAGGAGAAAGAGAAACCTGATAAGAGGTGCAAAATCTTTGATCCAGTATACAAACAAACAAATTGATTAAAAGGGATTAATAAGAAATAAGTTTTCATGCCATCAACCTTTATATGAAGAGGAGTAGCTGATGGTGAAGATCAACTTTTTAATATTGCTCATCATAGGGTCCTAATTCTCTTTCCTGTCAGTGGAAAGGTAAGCATCTCTCATGAAAGATATATGTTAGTGACCATCATAAAATGGCTTAACTAACCTCTTTGTCTTTGACTATAAAGGAACAAAAAGTGACAACATACCTGACTTTGGCAGTTCAGATATCTAAATTTGAGTGAGTGAATATAGTATAGACCAGTTTTTAAGAATGTAGCTTCTTAGCATAAATAATTTGAGATGCTAATCTCTAATTTATAAGAAAGCAATCTATAAGATTATGGATAAAAATGTAACTAGTATTTCAGCTTCTATTCTTGAAGTATTATTTTCATCATGATTATGTTGTTTTATTTATGGCCTTGATGGTACAAAAAAAGTGAGTATCTTTACTGAATCTGTAAAGCTGGATTCTTTGCTCATAACTACCTAATTTTCTATTTTTCCCTTTTAGCTGTGGCTGCAGCTGTCATTTTTCCACAATAACGAAAGAAAGAACATGTATTTTTTATTTGGGTACTCCTGAAATCGAGACATCTGAGAATCAAATTTAAGTTTTTTTCAATGGCAGTGCAAAAACCCTGTTGACTTATTTTGGTGTTGTAAGATCTTGATGATATTGCTTGCCTTTCAGTCAAAGAAGCAAAAAAATGCCATAGTTTGTTCACCAAGTAGTAAGAAGTGGTCATATTAAACTGCAGAAGACTTTTAAATAACAAAGGTTCTCTGGGGCTGGTAGGGTTGGTTGGTTGCTTTTCAGGTCAAATGGCAATAATTATTAATACAGAAAATGTGGTTTTTTTATTCATAGGATGGAATGCGTCCTCTCAGCAGCAGTCGAACTGTGGAAAGCAGCAACAGTAGATCAAAGACAGAGTTGGGTGTTTCAAGAGTTAAATCTTTTCTTCCTGTTCCTAGAAGTAAAGTCACCCAGCCTTCTCAGAATACTAAAAAAAGCAGCAGCAGTAATACAAGGCAAATAGAGGCAGATAATAACACAAAAAGAGAGATTTGGAATTTGCACAAAAAAGAACAAACAGAAAAACCTAATAAATAAACCTGCCTACCATACAATTTTCTGTGTTCATATAATCTCTATTGCAAAGAACCAAGTACTCAAATATGTAAATATTTTTTTAAAAATAAACTGTTTCCCTGTAATGTAAAGTTTGTACAGGACCACAGTTTTATTTCTATGTAAATCAGCTAGAAATTATATTGATTTGAACTTCAGAAATGGGCAGTTTTGCCACCTTCATAGATTTTTTTTTTCTTCTTTTATTATGAAAATTACTTGTTTAAATGCTAATCTTCAGGGGTATTACCACAGGATTCTGTCTGTGTATATACTGTACATAAATATTAAGTTCACGTGTTAAACTGCATTCAGATGAGTTGCACAATATGTACAGCAATGGCTTAAAGCTATTGTACATGCATTTTAAAGACATGTTTTTATCTTCACTTGATGAACAATTAATGGAATGTGGCAATAACTACAATGATTGGAAATGCAGATCAATTACTTTCAGCTACAAGCCATATTAAATACTTTGATTTCGCCATCATCTGCCTGCTGAATTGTGATTTTGTTTCTCCCAAGCTTCTCTTCATCTAAAATGTCATGAATTTCTCTTATAACTTTTATCTTTTAAAAAAGGAAAGAGATTGAGAAATTAAAATGCAATAAAAGTTATTTTTCTCAGACTCTTATTCTTTGATAGAATTGAAGAAAATGTGATCATTTATTAACTTAGTTTTTCTTGTATACTGTAAAAACTTTTATATACTTCATTAGTGTTTTAAGAGTATCCAAGAAATAGTAGTGTTTTACATAAACAGATTTTACTGAAAAGGAATTTGAGCACAAGCTTAACTACAGTATTATCAGAGATAATGTAGTAGCGGTAACATGAGTTACTATGTAATTATCAATTTCTGTTGTGGCTTTAAGATGTAATTGCCGTGAAATGATACTTGAGTTGCAGTTAAAATTAAGTCTTTATCATTTCCCCCTCACTACAGAGGTAGATCATGTTCCCATGAGGGAGAGTTTCTACAAAGGGAGTATTTTCCAAGGCTTTCCTGACAGTAGCTACAGTTATATACTTGTGGACTGTAATAATGTGGAAACGCTTGTTGTCTCGCTACCTCACCTGGTAGGCAGAGGAAAGTGTGGAGTTTTCTTGAGATCAGACTTAGATGCCTTCTGATGGACTCCCAGGAGATGGTTTGGGGAGCTATGGACAGTAACATGGTCATGCCTATAATTTACAAAGTAGCATTCTTCTCAAATTAAGCCTGGAAGAGAGAAGGATTACCTAACTGTTTCCTAACGCTTCACCTTTATATGTAAAACAATCATCCCAAACTCATGTCAATAAAATTTTTGTACTGCATATTGTCTTTCTGTCTCTTAGTTTGTATGTGTGTGTTATCTCTATTGACACAGAATACTAGGAGCTTATTTCTGTAATCATTTCTTGTACAATATATTTACAAAGTTTCATGTCTTTTGGTAATCACTCTTTTATTAAAGCTTCAATTTCTTTTGTGGTAGTAACATACAACCAACTAACAATGATTTCTGTAGAGGTTGATTTTTTTTTTTTCTTTAGCAGTAATTTTGGTGCTGAAAAATGGGATGCTACTCTTGCAGTTGGTTCTCAACAGAATGAGTCAGCTGCTAATCGCTGTGGGTCAGAGCAATGTGTCTCAGCAATTAGGACCCCTTACATGCTGAAGCGGTGTGAGCAGCAGTGGGGTAGCTTGTGTGAGAAGGTCGCATCGATTTCATGGGGAGGAACACAGATGGAAAACATTTTTTGTAGTGATCACAGGAGTTGCAACATCAGGATTTGTAATAACGGTAAACTTTTTTAAAAAAAAAAGCTGTAAGAATAGAAGAAAAATTCTGACATGTTTCTAAGCTAGGTTTGAACATACCCTTGGAAATGTCAGATCTCATTTAGATCAAGCATTAGCAGTATGTTTCTGTGCAGGAAGATGCACAGTGTGATATAGCATGTTTTGAGATATACAGACAATATACAGTCTTAAAATGTGAGAATCAAAAGTCTTCAGTGTTGTACTTTGAGTGAAAATCTGTAGAAGACAAAGTAACTTTGATCATCTGTTTAAAAGTTAGGTCTCTTGCTAAATTTAGCATTGCCTTTCAATGCCCTCATTATCCTTCTTTTCAGCCTGCTGTCCTTATCTCTTTCAATCTGCATCTTTTACCTGGTTTATTTCTACCCACTATCATTTTGTTTGTCTGTCTTTCAGTTCAAAACAGTCTGTGATCTTCACACATCTTTAGTCACACAGTATTTTGCAGATCTCTTAATTGAGTCTTACATTCTGTAGTAACTGTTAAGCTCTCTTGTTAGGCTCTATCATTTCCTGCCCTCAAATGGTGAAAACCACGTAATCATAAAATAGTTTGCATGCGAACGTATCAGCTTCTCCATTGGCTTCTCATTTGGATTGTGACAGACCGTGCAGAAGCATGGCAAAACTCTGTTCATGTGTCCAGGGCCTCACTGTATCTTAAGGTTCTTCCTGTGATGCTACAAACAGCACTCCTCATACATGACTTGTAATGGCTACTCTAAATGGGCAAAATCTTCTTCATTCTTTCCTTTGTCTTAGGCAGAGAGGTTTTACATGTGCTATCTATGATGGACCACGCTGCTCCATGCTGTGCTCTACTCCCATCTATTACCCCTTTCCATATCTTTAAATTGTATCTCAAGTTACAGGGAAGCTTCTAAGTTTGCATCCATTCCACAGGCCACTATGTCAGTGAAAACACTTTAAATTTAGCCCCTATCTGGATATACTACAGTCCTTACACATGACTCAATCTCTTCAACCAGAAGAACATGAAAGATTATTCTCATCCAGCTGTGACTTTAGTAAATCCTAAATATTCCAGCTTTCCTCTTCAAGTCAGTCCTGAAAAGAAAAGCTTTCAGCATGTCTCTATGATTCTTATTTCTTGTCAAAGAACATGGAATATGTTCCTTAAATGAATGTCTGAGTCCATCAGACAATACTTGCCTCAGCTGCTTAGTTGCTGAGCATGAGCTCCAAAATAAAAGGTGTGAAGAAACCTGCTTCGTCATTCAACAAAAGCAGCAGCATTCACCAACAAGAACGAAATCAGAGGGCCTGCATTTATGAAGTGCATCTGTTCCCATAATATAGCTCAAGTCATTTACAAAACAAATCCCTCCAGCTTTCCAGTAAAACTGGAGAAGCGGAATATAGCCTCTAGAGGTGGAAGATGCTTGTGGAAGCAGCCAATCTGGAGAAAGGATGAGGGACCACGTTCTTGGTGCTGTGATGTTTATGACATTCAAACCATAATTAGGAGACTTCAGAATTACAAAGTGGGCTGTTCTTCAGAAACCTGAAGTCAAAGTGGCTGCTGAGGCAATATGAGGTGTGTGCTGGGCTGTAGCAAAGGTAGACTCAGAAGGCAGAAATTTGCTTTTGCATACAGTTATCAGAAAGAAGGGACTTTTAACTTCAAGGATTTAGAGGAACAGAAGTCTGGGAGAGGGGAAATACTTCCTCAGCACAGTGGTAGTCCAACTGTAGTTTTGAGTAGTATTAGCTCAAAAAGGAGCTGGGATGCAGTCCCCTGTGTCATGCAGCGCAGTCCAGGCTTAGGAGAAAGCAGAGCACAAGTAACTGGCAAGTCCAATCAGTGGCACATTCCTTTTCCAGCTGCAGAGGTTGCAGCAAACTCACAGGCTCATCACAGAGACAGCAACAGTAATTGTAGGCCCCTGAACATATCAGTGACAAAAATTCATTCTTACATGTTTGAAAGGGTTTGGGAGAGGAGACTATGAAAACCCATTCACACATTAACGCTTTGGTCACAATGAAAAGGAACCTCTTGAGAAAGAAGAAAAATTAACAGGCAAGAAAGTTAAGACACCACTTCAAAATCTCCAGTTGCATTTACAAGGGTTGTATTTTGAGATTGACGTAAGTCCTGGTGAATAAAATTAGTAGTAATATTGTTTATCCTAGGAACAGGAAACTGTTTTTGGAGAACATGAGGGTTTGTACAGGAAATGTGTTACTGTATTGCATTGCATGTTGCTTAATTTGCAAGATTTTTAGGCAGCAATTAATTGTCCATTAATGAACAATTGTACATACAGTTCTAAAGTGGTTTGGGTTTTTTCCAGATGTTAAATCATAGCAAAGTAATGGTAGAATTAAAATACCAGATCTATATCAGAAGGAGGAGAAAAAAATTACCAGAATACTATTAAGTAAATTAATAAATAATAAATTATTAAGTAATTTATATAAATATTTTATATAATAATATAAATATTATCAATAAATAAATTATTAAGTAAATTAATAAATAATTTAATTTAATAATTAAATAAATTATTTAGTTCTGAACGGATCTCCAACAGTCAAGGCCAATTTGGAATTAATCATAATGTGAGGAAATGTTTTAAAAGGCACCTTTTTCAAGAGCTGCCACATTTCAGAAAAATAACTTAAACCCGTTGCTTGAACAGAGTAGAATTCAGGAAGTACGAAGGCCATCAGGTGTTTAGCAGCTCTGATGCTGGTGTAACAGGCTGAGGGATATAAGGCTTGTGGAAATAGAGGAGGTGAATCTTAAGAAAGATGCTAGAAATAAATATTTAATGAATTAAATACTAAAGTTGGTAAGACACCAGTTAAGCAACTGTGAAAGCAAAAATGTTTTTTGGGACAGCAGGCTTGTTTGACCCTGGTGAGAGATTGAGCAGTTCCTGCTAATGACGATTATCAAGCTGCTTTGTGTAGTTATTGTGTATGTAGGATTTACAAAGATGGAGATTTGTATGCATGTACAAATATGTACAGTTCAAGTTCGTTTAGGCTAACCTTGCTTGGCTGTTGTCCTAAGAGCTTCTTAGTGCTTGGCCACCCTTCTCCTCTGTACTTAAGGAGAGCTACAGATCCTCTGCAGAGTAATTTCACTCTTTTCAAATTTTTTTTGTTTCTTCCTAGCAGGATGTAAAATGAAATGTTCATATGTAGTATTAGAATCAGCATGCTCTTCTCTTTGGCTGTATATTGTACACACACACCCCTTTTAATAGTACAAGTGTGTGTATTTAGTAACAAAGTGCTTTGAGATGAGTAGTTTTTCCTATCTGTTTTGTTTTATCAAATGTATGCAAAGTGAAGCACATGAAAAGAAAAATTCTCATGTAATGCTTAGCCTGTATTTATGAAGGTCGTTGTTTGGTCTGCTACCGTGCTTGAGTTATAGCCTCATTTTCTTTTTTTCCCTCTTGTGCTCCATTTTCCACCATGAACAGTATGTGCAACTTCCCAGCTTAGCTCTGGCAAACAGCCCTGGGAGCTGTTATCCCACCGACAGCAAGTACAAGAATGTTTATTCTAGAACGTAACATGCTCTTCTTGACCTCTGATGGGGAGCAGATGCTGTCCTTCTCCTCGTTATGGAGGCTGGTACCGACTTGCCTCCTGTTCCAGCCTGAACTCCAAAGTAGCTGGAGCAATATGTTTGGACTGAAAAAAATAAGTTTTCTCCAGACTTTTCACACTTGCCCTCGGAGGGCAGAGAGAAGCATTTCCACAGCATCTTGCCTGGGCTCTTTGGGACAGGCAGTACAGCAGTGGTGGCTGGGTACTGATAGCAGAAGCTGTCTCAATGAGTAGGGTGCTACAGGGCAGGGAGCAGTCAGTGGACTGACTCATTTTTTCCTTCAAAGCGCTCCTGGGGGTTTGTATCAGCAGCTTCCACATATGTCCTGTCTACTACATGTTCCTGCTGTTATTTACCTTTTCCTTTTTTGTAGTGTCTCCTTGTCCACTCAGACCAACTTGCCACCTTCTAACTGCAACAATGACCCCACCAAAAATAATGCTACTAATTGTGCAAACTTTGCAGTGTGCTCTGATTCTGATGACACAGTGGTTTTTTCCTGCTGATCTTTCTGTATCATCTTGTTTATTTAGGTAACAAATTCTCTCACATGGTATGTCTACTTCTCTGAGTAGCATCCTTAAAAAGACTGATCCTTGGCATACCTTCTGGGGCTTGGCCACGCTGCAGCAGCTCTGGCCCCCTGGCCAGGCTTGGCCACATACACTGCAAAGACTTGTACAAACAGTGATCTGGCTGTGTGAGAAAAGTGATACACAGTGAGAGTGGGACAAAATTTGAGTAAGGGGAATGGAGATAGGATTCAAAAGTGATGCTGCTTTAATATACAGTTGGTTTTCAGTTGTTATAAAGGCTGAAGCAGGCAGAATTTAGTGGTAGAGAAAGAGTGACATGGCATAATTGAGACTCAGGGGTATCCAGAACTCTGTAGCAACAGGCATCACTTCATGGAGCAAATCAGGCAAAGCAAGGAGATGTTCTTGCAGACAGAAAGGAAAGAGATCCAGGTTGGTGCTAGAAGGTGGACAAGAATAAAAGCACAGTATGATGGTCTGGGCCGGAAAAGATAAGACAGAAAGAAGAAGTATATTTGCAGAGGAAATATGTAATGAGGGGCTGACAATATGTAATGTGGGACAGAGTTAGAGGAAAACAAGAGTGGGACGGGGTAAGCAGCTGCTTCAGAGTGAGCTCCAGCGCTCGCAGGCTCCAGCCGGACCCAGCAGCACCTCAAGCAGCTCCACACTTGATGCCCAGCCACGCTGGGTGCTGCCACAGGCTCGGGGCACGGCCGCTGTGCCTACACAATGCCTTAAAGACTTTCTTTCCAAGACTCGCATGTGCTGCTCTTCGCAGCTTTAGGGCTCAAGCACAGTGAGATGTAAAGCTCATTTATAACCACTTCGTATTTGCAAAGCATCTGCGTGGCAGTGCTGCCAACAGCCTGGTAGCAGCGGTTTCAGAAGAGCTCTTTGTACAGACCTTCCTCGGCCAGAGCATCCCCGACAGGACAACTGGCCTGAGAGGGGCCCAGCGGCGGCAGCATCCCCAGTGCCCCGTCGCACCTCCAGCAGCGCCCGCAGCCCCACGTTTCACCAGTGGGCCTTTGCAAGAAATAGAAGGTATTTCTATTAGAAGAAATACCTAATAGAAGGTATTTGACGGGCATCAATGACCGAAGTGGAAGGACCAGAATAGGTCTGCAGTATCTGCACCGGGGGAGGTGTTGTAACATGTTGTACCAGACAGTTTCTTTTTTTTATTTATTTATTTAAAGAAAAAAATAATGTAAAATGTTTGCATCATTAAAATACTTTAGTGCACAAAGACAGCATTGGACAGTACCTGGCCTAACTCTGGGGCTGCCCTCGTTTTTAACAGCTCTGTCATAATGTGACATCAAAGACTAGTAGCAAAAAACACCCCCAACAATCCAAATATAAAACTTTTTGTACAAATATATTTTTTATAGTACATAATCACCTTTAAAATACATAATTTCCTTAGTAAAATAAATAAAATATCCTAGAGAAAGTTCAGTTTCATCATAAAACTGCAAACCAGAAGAGTATAAAAATTAATTTCATTATTAAAGTCTACTTCTGAGAGGTTTCTTCTTTTTGTTTTAGGCCAGAGTAAGAAGCATGTAAAGGTGCCAGACCTACGCAGACTATTAGTGTTCCACTGCCAGGAGTCCTACTGTTTGCTAGATGCTGATGTCAGCCCGCACTCATCCTGCTGTGAGTGTCGGGTCAGGTTGACAGTCTCCTAGGTTTTAAGAGGAAATTCTCCCTTAATCGTGGAGTTATGAGAGATGCTGACTGGCTTGCAAGGTAATATCCTCTCTTCCTTCATTCTCATCTATGCACGTGGAGTGGTGTGTTGTTATGAAAGGGCATTTGGCCTTTTCTGCTAAGTTGAAATTACAGTTGCTTCATGGAAAACAAAGAGGAGGAAGTTTTCTGTGCACCATGCTGATATTGTCCCTTAATTCGTTTGCAGGAAGTCAATCCAAAGAAGCTTTTTACATTCTGATTTTTCTATTTTCCACCCAGGTTTGATTATTTTTCTCACATTCTTCCTGCTGTCTGGATCTCTCACCCCAGTAAGAACATTTCTAAAAGTTTTATGAAATGATTATGTCGGCCAAAGCAGGTTATTCTGCTTGCCATCTCATTAGTACCAACTGAAAGCAGCTTTTCAAAGGAAGTCTGGTTTTACCATTAAAAGTGGCAAAACTTCAAAGAATGCACACAATTAACCATGGAAGGGAAGAAATTCCCAAATGCACATGTAGTCACTGCAGTGAGCACCTCCTGCAAGGTTCGGTTTGTTCATGGCTCCCACAGTTTCAGAAACGCGGGTGCTGTCATCGTGGGACACTGATGATGATTCGCTCCATAAAGAGGGTGCCCACACCGCCTCTCACAGCCTCGTCTCCTGCACTTCTTCCTCTGTCTCCTCCTGCAAGGCAGTGATTTTGGGTCTCGGTTTGCGTTTGCTGGAGTTTCTGTGGTGTACCGGGAGTAGCTTAAGGCGATCAGCGTGGCTGATAGCTTGCCTGAAGGAGCTCTTTTCGTTCAGCAGCTTCTGAATGGATTCATACTGCCGCAATTTATTGTCCTCGATTACCTGAAGAAACATATCGCTCTGTTAGATGGGCAATGGTGGTGCTGACAGAATTCAGCTAACACAACTAACAGAGCAGGGACGAGACATGAGGACGTATCAGAGATCTTCAAACAAGAAAAGCCTGGTTTACAGCTTGCAATTTCTAATTATAACTGTAAAAACAGATGTTAAAATTTTAACATGTGGAAAAGGTGCCTATTGGTCAAGTTCCAAAGTGCCGTTGCGCTTGCTGGTTTCTCCTTGCAACTTGATTTTTACCTCAGAGATTGTTTGTTGAAGTCTCCAGGTACCATGGCATTTCCCTGGCCCTGCTGAACTGCCAGGTTAAGAAAGTGTTAACTGCAGAAAACAGAGTTACGTTGCAAGCAAAGAGAAGGCTGCCAGGAAGGTGCAGGCCTTCTTTGCTTTCTTCTTGCCAATCAAGGAAGCGCTGCTGGCCTGTGTTTGAAGGAAACAACAGGTTTGCCCCATGCGGCTGTGCCAGACTCGCCTGCCGGGCAGCAGACAGGGAAAAATCAGGCTCCTCCACTGGCACTGCAGTGCCGGCATGTCTCAGATGAGGGCACAGCTCTGATGGGAAAGAGCTTTCAGCATCTCTGTTGTTAAAATGTCATTCAGATGGTGGGAAACCTCATCTCTGGGCCGAGGCTGCCTGCCTGCCAGGGCTCTGCTGACACAGCCAGGCACAGAGCAGGCTGCGGGCTGGCAGCAAGGCTGGACTCCAGCACTCCTACAGGAGCTGCACGTCCAAAGGGGCATACAACCTGCCAAATGACTAGCCTGCTTCAACTTCAGGCTGTATTCCTCCTGCTGTGCTAATACACCCAAACAAGTACACATGCAAAACAATGTTTCACTCTTCTAATAAAATGAAGGTCCTCTCTGATGGAAGAGTCAAGAAAACAGAGAGGAAGGAACCTCTATTTTGACATCAATTACATAACTTGCCTTTTATTTCCTTTACTAATCATTTTTATATAACAAAGGAAATATCCCATGATTCCAATACTTTGTCACCTTGGTTAAATGAGGAAGGAATATTCAAGTGGCTTGATGAAGGAAATCAGTGATTCTGACAATCAGATGTTTTCTCAGGAAACCCCTCTGCCCCATGGAGCCTCCCATTGCTCAAGAACAAGTGCAGCTGCTTCTGCATTAGCAATGGTAAGGCTCTGTGAGATGCTGGGATTTTTCTGGAGCTCCTGAGCCAACTGGCAATATAAGGCACTTGGATCAGCAGGTGGGTAACCTACACAACTGTCCTGACTGAAAGAAGGAATCCAGCTCTTCCATAATGTGACCCAGCTCATCTGAACACAGGTGTCTAAGACAGCTCATATGAAAGACCAAACAGGAGCCTGCTGCTCTTCTGCAGGCGTCTAGGTCATTCAACTGCCCCAGCTGACCCTCATCAATCCAGTCAATTCTGCTTGATATGTTTTGCATGTCCATCAAATGTGATGAAAATAACAGTATGTGAGACTACAAGAAAAGCTCACCAAAAATCGCTGGCACTCCAGCATTGCCTCCAGCCTGTGTTCAGAGAGTATCACCGTGCAGTTGGCAAACGCATGCTTCAGAGTCTTCCTGATCACTTGGGAAGTTCTGAAAGGCAATCAAGCATCAGTATTTAGACTGCAACATATGTGCCAGCACAGCTCATAACTTTACTGGTGGTATTTAATAGTCTAACTGCGTGTTGTAAAGCTCACGTGCATGGACACCAACACTCTGCAGCATCTCCGTCTGCTGCATTTCTGCTGTGAAAGTGCATATCAGCCATAAAACTGAGGTCGTACCTAGGCTTCCCTGATCCCCCATGCAGAATTACTAATATACATTACTGAAATCTGGTTTAGTAATGGACCAGACAAGTTACAGAAGGTCTCTTTTGGTGGTACTGCCTCACTGATTTTCTTATTTCAGATTAGAAGATAGAACAAATGATCAAAACGTACACAGGGTCCAGGTGAGCACTTGGTTCATCGAGCAGCAAGATTTTAGCTTTGCTGAGGACTGACCGAGCAAGGCACATCAGCTGTTTGTGGCCGTGACTGAGGACGCAGCCTCCATCCACAAGAACGAAATCAAGCTGGCCTGGAAATTGCTCAATTACGGACTTCAGCCCAACCTGCCACAAAGAAAAAGGACAGGAAAAATCAGTGAGATACAGTTACTGCTGAATTTCAGTATGGCAACCAAAGCCTTTAATTTCCTTGCCTTTCATTTCTGACAGTGAAAATACAAATTTATGAAAAGAAGAATCTGTCCTATAAAGGCTACAAGCTAGTAGCTGGATGATGTGAAAAGCACTGAAACATCTGAGTGTTACAACATACTAGGATTTATGTTGGGAAGCTGAGAGTTAATGCTTCATTTGTTTGTCACATACAATGAGTTTTGGCATTTTGACCAAAACATTCTGTTTTAGCAGGCTGGAGAAAGCAATATATTTGAAACTTTATCCAGCAGCAACATACGTCATCGGAAATGGTAAGGACTGTGATTTTTGTAAGAAAATCAGGCAGCTGGTTACTAGGAGGGTAAAAAGAAACAACCAAAATTCACATGCTACATTACAGCAACAGAGACAATCACCCAGGTCCTCAGGTCACCATGGCCTTCATCTCTATGGCTGAGACCATTTCCTTCTGCTTCTTTTGCTGCCCCAAAGGTCTCGTGCACCTTGTTCATACTAATGGCATCACAGCCTTCCTTCTAGCACTGCTGACAAAACGTTTAGATGGGTGCCCGGCCAAATGAAGCTCTTGGACCAGAAACCAGAATCCAGTCCAGAAGATGTCTTCTGACTGTTTCTTTCAGTGCTCCTTTTTGCTCTCATGGGGAGATGTATTTTGTACACCCCAAAGCAAAGCTTCACATCTTCCACAGGTCCAAACCAACTGTGCTCCTTGGCCTTATCAGCAGAATTTACAGAAAAATTTTTGTAAAAGGTGAGAACTAGGAAACATATGTGAGCTGTACTGCTCCAAAAGACGTTATAAAAATGCGATGCAACCTGAGTTGTTTATGAACAGCCCCCTTGAATTTCTGAAATATTACCGATCTGCAATGCATTTTCATTCTAGGGAGAAAAAAAATTGGAATTCCTCCTCTGTGTTTCCATTTTACATGGAAACCATATTGAACTGTGGTGTGGGTGTACATCTGTTGAGTTTCTGAAGAGTTCATTATTTTATTTATAAGAAAATTAAGGCCACTGCTTTGTTCCTCACTCCTCTTTTGAACACACATTGTGTCCTTTAAAGAAATTTGCAACTAATGGCTGGAAAAGGTGCTTCCTTCTTAAAACTGCATAAGGTCTCTCTGTGTACCTGTAGGGTCCAAACAGCTGACTGCAAGAGTAAAACTTAGCCTCAAAAGTTGACACAAGCCTGACAGATTCAGGTGCTGAAATATGGGGACAATAAAAAATGAAACATCTGACATCTGTTCAGACAATGCCTTGCTCTCTGCAGCTGATTGCAAGGAGCATAAAAAGCTGATGCTGATCTCAGCAGGATCTTCTATATCCTCAGCAGCCAACATGGATCAGGGATAAACTGACAGTTCATTTTCCTTCTGTGCTGTGCTCCCGAAGTTACACAGACTCGCTGTCACTTACAAGCCAGAATTCAAGAGCATGAACTTTGTAAACTATCCCATCACTGCTACTAAAAAGTATTGCAGCTCTTTTTCTTTTCTATTTGTTTTGCCCTCTCACCAGTGCAATGAAAAACTCTCTATACATATGGATCTGCCTAACTCCTTAATGATAAACACTTCAAAATAAATTTTTTTCATGCCATTAAAAATGAGGTTTAGCTCTTTAAAATCCCAGGCTGAATTCACATGCACAGTGAGAATAATCCTCAAAAGCAGAAGTAGAGCTTGTCTTTTTCAGGAAAGGGGATGTTAATCCACACTCCATCTTTTACCCAGCCTCAGAGAAGCAGAGAAGCACAGCACTGAGCAACCTGATAGGACCGGCTGAAAAGCTCCTTCACATCATTTAACCCAAAATGTCATGATGTTTTTATTTGACAGTAAATTACTAATAGAAAGCGTCTACTTTCCTCTTTTCCAAACATAGGGAAGAAATTAGACAAACCCAAAAGAGAGAGAGAGCAGAGACAGAGTTAACCTTCTGGATGGGAAAGGAGGAAGCTTTCAGATTAACTCCCACACTTGTAAGCATTTTCTGATACTTGAGACTTGCTATGAACAAGGAAAATGGCACCATTCATTATTGAGACTGTATTTATTAGGTCATCCCTACCCTGGAAAGAGAAATCTGTGCTCTAGGCTGCAGCTCCTTCCCTCACATAACTCTCACCTGCATTATCTCTAGGCATTACCTACACCTGTGCTACCTATTAAGCACTATCAGAGCTAACAGTTGGCACCTGACAATGGTAATGCGCAGGGTTCAGCTCAAAGTGAAAACAGAATTGGGAAAAACCTGGTTCCTAATTTTGAAAAAAAAAAGAAGTGATACTAAAACCTCAACATAAAATTAGAAGGAAACCTTCAGGTTCATAAAATCTAATATTCCATGATTCTTATTTTCCATGGGAGAGGCAGCTGCCTGTGACACAAGCAGTATGTAAGCCTCAGCTGGCTTTACATTGGCCTAAAAATCACAATAACTAGAAAATAGTTTGAGGGAAGATTTTTCTAAGCTGAGTATAAATATTTCCTATTGCAGTAACACCAGTCTTATTTCTAGGACAGACATTTAGCTTTTTTTTTTTTCTGGTCTCCAAAATGTTTACTAATAATTTTTACACATTTTGGTAGAAAAATGCTTTGCATAGATTTCGCATATTTGCCAAAGCATTAAAATGAGAAAAGATTACAGGACGTTTTGCTGTATCAGCTTCCTCCACTTTTCTGTCAGGGTCACACCCAGCAAAGCCAAACATAAAACCTCCCCTACACTAAATCACTGCATGAGGAACCCAGACTGTGCTGTATGGAAGTTTATCTTTCTTTTCCCTTGAATATCTGACAAAGGCGCCTTTTTATTAGGTAATAAGGAAACATGGTTCATAGCATAGCATTATCTCGCGTCAACACTTTTTTTTCTAAGACTCTATATAAATGTAACATATGACAATCATTTGACCTACACTGCACTCTGCTGTAACCACTTAATCAGAGGGATACAAGTAACACCAGACGGTTTTACCTCCTCTGCAACTTTCCATATTTCTTCATCATTCCATTGCCCATAAGGATCCAAATTCATCCGAAAAGTTCCAGAAAATATGAACACTTTCTACAAGAAAAAAGATACCCAGACACAGGTAGATAGATATCCTGAAACATCGTGAAAAGCATTGTAAATTGTAAAGCTTACAGAGAAAGAATAACCTGATGCCATAGAGCTATTAAAAATTTGGGAAAACACTGTTCCAAAAAAAGTGATTTTAAAAATCCTTATGCTCAGGTTTTGGCAATTGTCTTAATAAAAACTTACCCAAACTTGTCTGAAAATCAGTAAAAATCACATTTCAACAGTTTTGAGGATAAAAGATTGCCTGTATTTTCATTTTTGAATAAGCCTTTTTAAAACCATTTTCGATTCTTTATTATGTGAAACATATCCAAACAAAAATAAGATCACTGACCCAAAGCGTGTCTTCCCACAGTTTTGTTTTGAGACAAAAAAACCTCCCGGACATTTGTCGGTGTTCAGGGACAGTGTTCCAGGTTCGTTTTCATCAATGAATTTTTCTAATCGATTGTATCCAAATATAAATTAGCAGCATCTATTATCTGACATTTCATCATGTCCCAGTCCTACTCAAAAGGGGATTTTTTACTCTCTCTCACTGTCACGTCATTGCGATGTGACGCAGCATGACCTGATGCATGACTGTAGCAGCAACAATCTGCTCCTATTTGAGGCTTCCCTGATTGATGCTATGGCCCATGCTCTCTCCCTGCTCTGTCCCGCACCTCCTTTCCTGGCATTGACAGTGCATCCTTCTTGCACTGAAGTTTACAACTTAGTTCTGCTTTTCTCATCAGTTTAGGCAAGCAGACTTAAGCGAACATCCCTTAGGTATATGTTTTGTAGCTCAAAAAAGCAATGACTCAGACAAAGTTAAATATTTGTTTAATCTCTTTTTACATGGGGAGGGTGTATCAAATTCTGGTGGAAATTAGGCTCTTCAAGGGACACTGAGGTTGCACAATATTTCTTATGAGATAAAACCAAGCTGCTGCTTTCTATGCTGTGAGGTACACCTGCAGGTTGTAGCAGGGAGAACTTGCTCTCAAAGAATGTAAGTGCGTGCCTTACCATTTGCTTGCTCTTTCCTTGTACATACGGAACAAATACCAAGAGGAAAAATTTGAGACAATTATTTTCTTTTCTTTTGTCTTCCTAAAGAAAATATTTATTTAGAGAAAAACATGTTGAAATGCCAGAGATTCACAGTCACATAATTTCCTGGAGTCCTGGTAGTCAAACGCTACCGAAAGCAGTGAAGGACTAGCTGTACCAGCAGAAAATGGCCAAGAGTATATACTTAGCAAGTACTTTCCCAGAGATTTGCCAGTCTACTACAATTTCCACCTGACCTAACCTGGGAGCTTGGCATTCTTTCATCAGATTTCAAGTGATTTATACACTCATTTAGATTAATCATTTAATTATGATTAATTAAAAGTTTAAATGTGGCAGAGGAAAATAAATTACATTAATTAATTTGCTTAATTAAGATATGTAAACCATTGCCAATAACTTATTTGGTGTAAGAGAGAAGGAAGTACCTGATTCAAGAGACCAGAGGAGACAAGCAGCTGCAGTGTGGTGCCCTGCAGTCAGCAGGGTGGATTTAAGTACGATGGTACCTTCACCACACTGCCAACACCGCACTGACCGAGCTGCAGCGGAGGCAGTAGCGCACACAGCTAAAAGTCATTGAAGCACTTTTGGTAAAGACTAGGCGAAAGAGTAGACTCTTTATAATCATGATTGTTAATAACAACGAATGCTTCAGTAAAGTACAGTACAGCCCTTTTCCCATGGCCTGTACTGGTTAGGTGCCATAAGCAGGGCACCATATTTGCAGCAGGATTAGATTCTTACAAGTAGTGGGTGCGGTGGAAATAATAACACTGTGGAAAGTGTCAGACGTGGGTTTGTTCACACTTAGAGCGCCATACATTTAACTAATGGAACAGGTATTTTCATTTCTCAGTGATAAAGAATAGTTAACTGAACAAACCAGTTTTAAAGACAGAGCTGAATACCATTGCTGAAGTGTGGCAGGCAGAGAAGTAAAGGGAACTACTTTCTTCAGAAACTGGTTATTCCTAGTATCTGTGCTTTCAAGAAGCAGGGCACTAAAAGCAAGCTATTGCCAAAAGTACTTTTTTTTTTTTTTTCCCCCCCCACAAGGTAAATATATCATTGTCCTAAATTCTGGTACTACTCTCTCCATTTCAACACCTCCTTCCTCCCAGCTCATTAGAAACCACATAGGGTTCACCTGAGTAAATACTATGTGAGTCACATGGGCAGTTTAGAGTCCACTTAAAAAAGCAGCAGAAAAAAAAAAAACCAAAATTCTTAAAAGCTAGAAGTCTAAAGTGGGGGGAAAAAAAGTGAATCCCATAAACTCGTGTGTTGTTTATAAATATAGAAGTAGAAATAAGGAGAACATTGGAAGGGGGGGATGGATGGCTGGGGAGGCTAGCAGCAAATTTGAAACCTTTTCTTTCTTGGTCACTTGTTCAGATTCACCCAGGGTGATAATGAGTGTGATCATACAACAAATAGTTTCTCAGACCTGACATCCACTCACAAGCAGAACACTGGGGAATATAAATGTGGTCATGTTTATGTTCTGGCCACCCCAAATATTGTAAATCAACCCTTCTGAAGGGCATTAATCCCCCCTCAGTGGCTAGAGACTCTGCATATTGGTTAGGGTGTGGGATACACCCAGGTTGTGGCAATCAGATTCCTAAGTGATTTAAGTGTTATGTGGAGAACCAAGACCATGGAGTACCTAAGCAAACACATACAGAAGAGTACAGGATCAGTTAACAAGAGGCTGCTAAGGAATGAGTATGTTGGTTGTGAGTAGCTGCTGTTGCAACAAAAGACAACCTGTGTGCAGGTCCTCAGTGAGACCCATGGACCTTGTTCCCATACGCCACAGGGCTGGAGAACAAACACACCATCAGCTGGAACCAGACACCAGCTCCAAGCACAGAGAAGTTAGAGTAACAACAGTATGACCTCCAATTAGCCTTCTCTGCTTCATATATATTATGACAACAATATCAACATGAAAGAAAATCAAATTGCTATGTGAATATTTTAGTATTAGGTACAGAGTTAGAGGTTTTGTTTTGGTAAGTGTCCTTTAGGGGTTTTACACTGACGTTAAGATATTTACAAACAAGAATACGAACACAGGAGCAATGAAGACTTTCTGCAAGGTTTTGGGACCAGTTCTGTAATGTTCTCCTCTGAAGATGCTAAAACCTCTACCTCCCATAGAGCTTACCGGTAAACACAAGGGATGTGCTCTTGGCAACACTGAACCTATGATGCAGAAAACCACCTATATACTGCCCCAAATGAGCGTGTAGGGTTGTTAGTTAATGTCCCCAGGTGCTCTGTGCATGGGTCGGTTGCAGCAGATGCTCCCCAGTATGGTGATGCTGACTTGTCTCAATGCCCTGCAGGAACCCAGTCCCTGCGGGACAACCTTTGGGGAGCAGTACTCTGCAAGAGTGCCCTGGCACGCTGCAAAACAGCCACACCCACGACCTCCAAAAGTGAACAGCCCTGAAGCGTGTGAGAGGCAATGAAACAGTGCTGGAGACAAGACAGGCACACACAGACAGATAAAATGAACAAAGTGAGATAGCTACTGAAAAGTTGGAACTACAAAGATAAAAGTTGTGAAATATCACTTCTTAAGTAAAATAAAGGAGCAAAAGTGGGTTTGTTTTGTTTTGTTTTCTTGGTCAGCTGGCAGTCCCACAAACTGTAGTAATCTTATTCTTCATGCTAAGCTTGATTTTAACTCTATACGGAGTTTTCACACATAGAAAACAGTGTGAGATCTACCAGGATGTAGTGGAGTAACACTCAAGAAGACACCAGAAGTCATCCCCTCCTTTGAGCACCGTATGGGTCTCAGGTTTCTCCTTATTTATTTGAATGGAAAACTGACTGCAGGTCTCCTGTTCTCCATTCAAAGGCAAATTTCTAAAGGCATTTTCTCAATTTGACTCCATTAAATACTTCAGGGTACAATCTACATGAGGACCAATACGCAAAAGAGCCTTAGTGTGTTGAAACCAGATGCAGCTGGATGTCCTCACCCTGGAAATGGGGTGGAGAAACTCTTGCAGAAGAAGCATCAGAAAGGACTGCCCAGAAAGAAGAGATGATGGGCTGTGATTATACTTCAAACAGCCTGTTTCCTGGAGTAATTGCTCTGCATGAGAATGACAAATATCCTTCAGGAGCAGCACTGTGGTCAGGCTGTGCTTCAGCATGCAGCCCTGTGAGGAACTACAGGAAGGAACTTCCTTGTGATTGCTCCAGGAAACATGTTTTATATGATTTATCCCTTGCCACTGCAATGCACTGACTGACAGCTGGATTTAAGATACTGAAAGAAACAGGTTTTTGCTTCTGCTCCAGCTCAGCATGATCTCTGACCATCCTGCAGGCCTTTCCAGCACCGCCTGCATGGAGCAGACGGCAGGCAGTGTCTTAGGACACTGTGTGTGCTATGCAGGTGCGCGTCAGTGAGGTTCCCACAGAGGAAAAGCTCTTTTATTCTAAATTGGGAAACTTGGGGAGAAAGAAGAGGAGCGGGGTGGAAGGTTTTAATGAAGAAGAATGCCTCAGGTCGAACCCTGTTCTTGTGTTGTTAGCAAAGCCTCTCCTGGAGACAGCAAATATCCAGGTGTTGCCATAGGTCAACCTCCCAGGAAAGGAAAGGCAACTTTTTTTTTTTCCATTCTGAAGCTGTAGGTGAATGGCAGAGAACAAAGGGCTCCTTCTGTTTCACTGGGAAAGGCAGGGTGGCATATGCAATTTCTCTTCTCTGCTGGGAAAGTGCTGGTGAAAACTTCATTTTGTTCTGAATGTGGGAACTTTTGAGCCATAATGTGCAGTTCTTTGGCACAGCTTCGGGACAGAAGCTGCAAGCTGAAGCATGCAAACAAGTTGACAACTCTTGTGACCTTCCAGAGAATGGAGAGCTGGGATTTTTTGGCACTGATCCATGTATCAGGGACTTCCAAACTGAACTAAATGTGTAATTTTAACAATGAATTAACAATGCACCTCACTAGCAGTAGGGCAAGTTACAGTGCTCATGTAATAAATGTCTCCCACATTTTGCTGATGGCTGCAGAATGATGGATGTTCTCTATACAATTTCTGACTCTATAGTGAGTACTCAGCTATGAGAATTATTAAACATATTTTTCACTGGGATGAGGCTACTTGTTACCACGCATTCAGTTTTCTCCTCAGTGTATGTGTTCCCAAGGATGGCTGGAGATGGAAAGCAGAAACCTTGCTGGGCAACCACATCCCAAAGGAAGAAAGGGCTGAGAGCAAAAGAATAACTATGGGAGAGACAGGGAATACAGAAAGTTGTATTTGGCTGTATAGGAAAATTTCGCAATGGAAACATAGCTTATTCTGGTAAAAGCATCCTTCTTCCTATACAGCTATTGTTTTGGAGGACAGCTGTATAACATACCTGTCCTCCAAACTAAATAGATGCTGCTGCATTTACAGTTCACTGCACAGCTGCCTCTATCTGAAGGGGTGACTTTTTGTCATACTTGCAAGCAACAATTATGCTGCAGAACTGAACCAGTAATAATAAAGAAATAAAAGTTTACAGGAATAGATAGATGTGAAAATGTTGAGGAGAGGACAAAAAGGGTGATGACAGGTCAGCTATCAAAGGGCAGCTTGCCAAGCCAGCCTCAGCTCAGCAGGCAGTGTGTGACCAATCAGGCTGTTGGTAGAGCTCAGGCAAGAAACAAATCTAACCAGTGGACTCACCACCACTCTCTTGGTTCTGTTTTGTTGAGGGTGTAGCTTAGCAGTGAAGAAAGGGTCTGTTCTGGCAAGGTCAAAGTGCTGAAAATTGCTGCCTTTGAGCAAATATCAGAGCATGATTGTGGAAATGCACAAAGAGAGAATTGTGTCTTCTTTGCTTGCCTACTTTAAATAAATGCCACTCAGGTTATGCTGGGATAACATTTTTGACATGGAAGCTATCACAACTTAAAACTGATCATTAAGTATAAAAATTATATTTTGAGTCCCTCTTGTGTTTGCAAAATCAAAGCCATTGTGTTTCCAGCATGAGCATTTCAGCATCTTTTAACAGCTACCAAAGCCAAGACAATGCCATCAGGAACACCTCAGTCAGCGTTAAATCCCACCTCCATGACACTGAAAGAGATTAGAAGTGACTATAGCAACTGAGTGACAGTCATATTAGTGACTTCACTACAATTAGTTTGGTTTGTTGTATTGTAGTAAAAAGCAGAATTTAACCTACGTATCCAACAGAGGGTAAAAGTGAAGACAGACCTCTGCTCTGCTATGATGGCTGTGGAAAAAAAACCAAACACTATTTTGAAAATGTAAACCTGACAGCATATTTTTCAGTTAAATCAGCTGCCTGTCCCAGAGTTTCTCCAACTATTTTAATGCGTCTCATGTAGTCAATGCACAACAGCTTTATACCACACATATGTTCATTGCAGCATACCAGCTTTCTAAGACACTAGACTATCTAGGAACAAAGCAATACGCACAGAAAGCAGCTGGAAACTCCTTTATAGTAGAGATGGGATGGGGGAATAGCACAATAAGGATTTGACAGCTGACACTCAAAAGGAGATCATTGGTCAACCTATTTATCCCACTGCTTGTGGGTGACCAAGGATCAAACCATACTTGATTAGTCTCTGGGGCTAGTAGCCACCCCTCAAGGATGGATAAAAGTGGGACAGACTGCGTGTCCTCTCACAGTGTGGCAGGTTGATTTGCAGCTATGTCCCTCTGCCTCCCAATACCACAAGTGACTCATTGGTAAGATTACAGTCAGCTGTTACTGGAATTTAATCTCCCACACTCACAAGATTTCCAAAGGAATTATCATCATTGTTATGGAAGACTGTGTATGTTTAGTAGCTGAAGAATATCCACTGTATAGCTGTCAAAGAAGAGAAGGCCAATACATGTTACTCCTGTATCAGTGTTGTTGGAAAGGACTGAGAGCTTTCAACAACAAAAATACAAAACGTGACATTAAAATGATACAGTTCATTCCATCAGTTTTCATTCCTACCTTTACAGTGATCAATTACTTTTCAGTGTTACTGCATGTAGCCAATAATATTAATTTTTGAGACAGATAAACCAGAGCTGTAACTAATATAGGACACTGGTCCAGTGGCGGGGACATTGGCAAGGGACTCAGAAGCTCTAGGTTTAATTGTTTGCTCCTCCTTAGACTATTTTTCTTGTTCCAGTTATTTCAGAGTATTAGGGAGCCTAAACCCATATGAGGAGCTGCTTCCTTCACCTCTGAAATGGTATTACTTCCCGTACGCCAGGACTGCTGCAAGCATAAAGAACGTTGAAGTGCTCCCTTACGTGTGCATCATGATAGTAATGAGAGGTGACAGCTAAAAGTGATGAGTCCAAGTTAGAGATCAACTAGTGGTCTAGTAAAATCTGAGAAAAGCAGTAATTCTGCTAGCAGCCTGTCAGGGAAAGCAGGCAATGTATAGTATCCACATATTTACCATGGTATGTGATGTAGGGCTTTAGAAAACAGTAGCTGAGAACACCACTGATTGAATTTTTTTCTTCAGGTGGCACTATCTTATTTTGAATCAACATGTAAACTCTTTCAGAGGTACAAGGGGTAAGCAGGCTACGAACACTTCTGTTTGAGTGTGCTGTACCTTCCCATTTCTAGAAGAGTTCTTCTGTGAGTGTCATAGAAACCCTCAAAAAGTAGTTTGCTCTGCATTGCATCCATCCATTTCACTCCCCTTTTCACAAAATCTTTGCGTTTTGTTTCGTTTATCAGCATAAAACAACTAACTTCCAGCTTGAAGGTAATTATGTGCATATGGATATAGAACCAATGAAAATAAAAGGCACACAAATTACAATAATCTCATTACCTGAGGAATCACTCCAAATGCCTTTCTCCATTGCTGCACGCTGACCGTGTTCCAGGAGACTCCATCAATCTGGATATCCCCTTCTGTATTCAGCAGTCTTAAAAATGCAAAAAGTAAAGTGCTTTTTCCTGAACCAGTTCTTCCTAAAAGGCCCACCTGCAATGCAAATCATAAAAGTAAACATTTAATACTACTGACATATTAACCACAGGCCAAGGCAGAAACACTTGAAATCTCAGCAGTGGAGAACAATCCAAATGCATCTCAATGGGATAGTAAATGTTGTTCATCTGGGAATGATAAAAGCCTACAGCAAGGGCTGAATGAAACACTGGGCCAGACTGTTTTGTTAGAATTAACTAAGATGAAAAATCTGTTAGTTTCCCCTTAGCTGAAGAACAGAAATTTCCTTATATTCTTATTTTGTACTGATTAGTCCTGCTTTTTGTGCCTTTCCCCTTTCTTTTGCTATGAAGCCTTATTCAGCAAAACCCCATCCAGCAAACAAAAACCAAGTAGGGAGCACTGTTGAATCACTCTAGTAACTATTGTAAACTGTTGTCCACCCTGAAGCAGCAATTCAATTCTTCAACCTGCCCGGCTGGTGCTGCCTTTTCTTCTCTCTTAGGTGGGAAGAAACATAATACACAGGGGTTTTTTTAAATGTTGTGTTTCCCTTGTGAGATTGCACTGACCTGTTGTTGGAACAAGCAATATCTGCAGTAACCATCAGCAAATGCCAAGATACTGCTATTCCAACAGCTGGGTTTTACACAGCTACTGATGTCCTGAGTGTGGACTACTTTTGTAGAGTGACAATATACATGTGAAGGTGAAGGGAATTCTTCCTGCTGCCTGGCATCCTGTCCATAACAGTACCTCAGGCCTCTGAATCAGATGAGCAGTCTGCGCTGTGTTGCACTGACCCAATCTATTCATTGGGTAGATTTATATTCCAATCTACAAAAAAGACGTGAGGTAAGACCCAGGGAACTACAGACCTGTTTATCTAACCTCAGTTCCTGGAAAAATTATGGAGAAGATCATACTGCATACAATTGAAAGGCATTTAAAGAATAATGCAATCATCAGGCACACTCAATATGGGTTCACAAAGGGAAAGCCCCATTTAACTCATTTGATATCCTTCTATGATAAGGTCACCTGCCCAGTGGATGAAGGGAAGGCAGTGATGTAGTTTTACTGGATTTTACTAAGGCTTTGGATACTGTCCCTCATGGCATCCTTCTGGACAAGTTGTCCAGCTCTGGGATGAGCAGGTTCACAGTGCACTGGGTGAAGGACTGGCTGAAGGGCAGAGCTAAAAGGCTTGTAGTGAATGGGACGACTGCTGGCTGGTGGCCAGTCCTCAGCGGTGTTCCTCAGGGCTCAATCCTAGGGCCAGTTCCGTTCAATATATTCATCAACAGTCTGGATGTAAGAGCTGAAGGCACCAGTTTGCTGATGATACAAAACTGGGAGGTGCTGTTCATGCCCTTGAGGGACAAGAGGCCTTGCAGAGGGATCTAGATAGATTAGAGCATTGGGCAATGATTAATGGGTTGAAATTTAACCAGTTGAAATGCCAGATTCTGCACCTAGGATGGAGTAATGCTGGGCACAGGTACAGATTGGGAGGAGTGGCTGGAGAGCAGCCCTGCAGCAAGGGATCTGGGGGTGCTGGTCGTCAGCAGGCTCACCAGGAGTCCACAGTGTGCCCTGGCAGCCAAGAAGGAAAACTGCATCCTGGGGTGCATCAAGCCCAGCATAATCAGCCAGTGAAAAGAGGTGATCATCCTGCTGCATTCAGTGTTAGTGCAGCCTCACCCTGAGTACTGTGTGCAGTTCTGGGCCCCACAATTTAAGAAGGGTGTGAAGGTCCTTGCCTGCATCCAGAGGAGGGCAACAAAGCTGGTGAAAGGGCTGGGAGGAATGTCCTATGAGGACTTTGGGCTTGTCTAGTTTGGAGAAAAGGAGGCTGAGGGGTAACCTCATTGCTCTCTACAGCTTCCTGAGGAGAGATCACCACCTGAGAGGGAGGTGCTGATCTCTTCAACTTGGTATCCAGTAACAGGACACATGGCAATGGTTCAAAGCTGCCCCAGGGGAAGTTTAGACTGGACATTAGGAAGCATTTTTTACTAAGAGGGTGGTCAAACACTGGAACAGGCTTCACAGAGAGGTGGTTGATGCCCCAGACCTGTCAGTGTTTAAGAGACATTTGGATAAACCCATGCTTTAATATGCTTTAATTTGGTCATCCCTGGTCAGACAGTTGGATTAGATTACCATTATAGGTCCTTTCCAAGAGATCTCTATTCTTATTCTTTCTATTCTATTCTATTCTATTCTATTCTATTCTATTCTATTCTATTCTATTCCATTCCATTCCATTCCATTCCATTCCATTCCACCCCCTCAGCAGAGGAGATCTTTTGCCTTTCCTGCTTGTTTTATATGTGCTTCCCTATGGGGCAGAGACAAATCCTCTCCAGATTAAGGAGCATGCTCCAATTCTGGAAATGCTACCTCTGAATCCAGGGTTCATCACCAAAATTGGATTGAGTTCCCAAATCACAGACATTGAAACAAGGATTTTCGTTTCAATGGCTCTGCCCCCTCTTTGTACAAAATACAAAATTATCTTCCATTTCCCATACTCCGTTGCTCCAAGGGATTTTCCAGGAAGTAAATCCAGCAGATTGCAGTTGCAACTGCACCTCTACTCTCCAGGAATTGCAGGTGCCTCTCTTCCAAAGGCAGAGCTGCTTCGGGATGGTGCTACAGGAAGTCAGACCCCTGGTTTCAAAATTTTGGGTGCCCTCAAATTTAGTGGATGAGACATTCAGTTCATGCAAACAAAGACAGATCTACCAAGCCTGGCAGAAACTTGTGCTATCCAAACTAGGAGTGAAGAACTGCCTCATGGCAAGGACAGTCACTGAAACTGCTTTCTCATCAATGTAGGAGAGTTAAAATCTCCTCTTCATCCACAAGGCTCCAGCTCAGGAAACCGAGTGAGCCTTTCTTCCCACCCCACCAATGATGGTCCTTCAGCATGAACTTAAAGCAAACTGACTAACTGCTGTCACGAAACTGAAGTTCTTTCTTGAACTCAACCCCAAACACGCATGAACATTAGAGGTTTGTCAATCTTCTAAAGAATAGAGCTGTTTATGATTTGTTATATAATAATTTGCGATGGCATACAGCCCTCATCAAACGAGTGAGACAGCACCTCCACCCTCCAACACCAGAGCCAGCAGTGCGTTACCCTTGGCACAGCAGCCGGTATTCTTTTGTGCCCTGCTCCACCTGGGTCAGGCTGCCCCCAGCACCTGCGCACTCCAGCAAGCTTCCCTCTCCCCACAAGGAGAAAGCAGATGACTTCAGCCACAGGAATACAATTTCAGGAACTAATGCACATGTATTTTATTGGTATATTCTGGTTTTCGTGGCCAGCAAACATCCCCACTGTGCTTCACCAAGGTATAAATTTCTAGGATAAGTGAGGCAGATTTTCCTTGCCTTTTTTTGGTTTGTGGCCAATAATCCTACTGATGAGCTCTTTTTAAGAAGAGACACAAGAGATTTCCATTCTCTAGGTGCTTTAGATGATTATTTTGTCTTGCGACAACTTCATTTACAAAACCTTACTGAACTCAACCTATTCTTCAGTCAATGAATAGGTTTATAATGATATTTTTATAGTTAAGCTGAATAGAAGTCAGATAAAACACAGCAAAACAATGTCTCACCCTCTGCCTTGAACTTATTGAAAAGGAAATGTTTTCTAACACAGCAGCTCCTCCTTCACTGTATTTGGCTGTAAGGTCCTTCACAGTCATTTGGCCCCCGGATGGCCAGTTCTTCTCTTCCTTTGCATGCCTGTTTTCAATTACAAGGGCATCTGAAAGCTGGTTTTTCTTCTGTGGCTTAATGTTTTTCGTCTCTTCTGTTGGCATGTCAATGAATTTAAATATTCGTCCGACAGACCTCATCTACAAATCAAAACAAACAGTATTCTAATTGTAATTAATAGCTATCAAAACAAATTAAATCAAATTATTCCTAATTCCTAGGCAGAACAGTGAGTCTATTTTCTGTGTAAGTTATACCATGATATAATTTTCAATGGTAGGACACTTCTTGTATAGAGCTCTAGATTCTATTGCTCTTGCAGTACTGACATCGTTCCAACATGTGATTCCACTTGCTTCCTTTTTAAATGGACACAATAGCTCTTTCTACCCTTAAAAATGTATTTTGAAATCTGTAAATCACCTGTATTTATGAAAACAAAATATGATCATGAAAGCATTCTTGGACTCTTCAACTCTTTCCTCCTGTATAGGGTTGCCCAACACAAAAACTGAAGTTCCTCGAATAATGATTGATCTCCAAAGAGCAGCAGACTGTGGAATTTGAAAGATGTAAAGCAGTGGCATCAAGTAAAGAGGAACAATAATCAGACATCAGCATCTGAGTCTTTTATGAGAAATTATCTATAGATTTTACCAAAAAATTAGTAGGAAGATCCATGATAATTAATTATATATCAGTAATTATATATATTAGGTGAAATAATCAAGTCCTGTAGTTCATGAACTTCAGACAGAGGTTGCTAGTAGCAGTCTTGGAGAATTTTCAAAGGAGCATAGGACTAGAAGGGATCATCTTGTTTTTTTTTTTTTCTAAATGGGTCAAGGATCAATTAATAAATAGGCAATTCATCTCCTCCACTAGAACTTCTCTGCTCAGGTGGTCAGAAAACACATTTTTAAGTCTATGGACCAGTTTGTTCTTGTAAATTTATTAGTTTAAAATTCTAAATAGTTATTTTTCCTAGCTGATTTCCCCATTAATTTATAGAGGCCTACCTTAGATCCAGTCACCCTTTGTTCTCCAGGACTAAAGAAAATCCATTTTTAAGCCTCTTTCTTAACATATGTTCTCCTTGTTCACATATGTTTTAAAACATCCGTGTTCAAATTAATCTTTCCTGACTGACAAGAATGTACATAGCATTGTGGATGTCTCACAAGGACATCATACAATGGCATTGATACTTTTCTATCTATATTAGGAATATCCTGATTAATACATCCTAGGATCATATGGTACTTTCTTCACAGTCACATTTTATAGTCACCCTCTGATTAAGCAGCAGTCAGCCAAGCTTTCCTTCATCTTAGCCATTTCTAACAGAGGAGATACTTACAACAGGGCTTATTCTTAGCTGTCCTTAAATTCAAGCCTTTGCCCTTCAGTTACTGAAATCTATTTTATATCTGGCATTTGAAGTCACCTAATACCTTTCAACTCCCAGCATCCTTCATGCTAACATGCCTTTCAGCTTTGTGCCTTTGGCAGATTTCTTCAACACAACTTTTTTTTCTTTCTTGAGAGCACTTAAAAAAGATTAAAATGAGCTCAGCCACAAATCTAATCTTTGTTGAGTAGTCTCTCCACAGCTTAATACTTGCACCTTAATGCCATTTCCTTTCTGTCCAACTCATTAACTAGTTTACAGTTCTTGTAATAAACCTGATCTCCTTCATTTATATAATTTCCGAAACAGACCCACAGCTAGTGCTTTCCTGAAGACAAATGAGATCTCCTACATTACTTTTGTCTGGAAAATAAATCACCGAACACAGTTATTGGGTTAGTCTGATGCAACCCTCATGTCAGTAAATCTGAGTGAATTCACTCTGTAAGAACTGCATCTTTAATTAAATCTTCAAAATAGTTTCTAAAGACTACTGTAATCAGATAACAAACTGATGATGGTATCAATGACTTCCCATTTCTCCTTCTTAACCAAGAGTGACAGTTATTATTCTGTCACATGCCACCACCACTGTCAGTGGCCATTAGCAGACCTCCAGCTTCTCAGCCAGTTCTTCCTAAACCCTAGGATGGGACGTCTGGTCCCACCTGGTCTGTATGCACGGGGTGGCATTGCTCCAGCCCGGTTTCACATGTTTAAACCAAAATGTCCAACTGCAGAACCTAATTACACTTAGTTGAATACTCCGATTTTAGATGGACTGACTCATGGGTGGTGTATGTGTCCCTGCACAAACTGTACAGGAAATTTAGGGAAAACAGGATCTTAACTCAGTTACATGCCCACAGCTAGGCTGGTTTTTGCATATAGTTGCCACCTCAGATATTGCAAATCCCATTTCCACCTTTTGGTCCAAATTCAACTCCCCAGATTAAACATTGCCCTTTTACTGAAAACTGAAATCAAGTGTTTATCCAGAAGTCTAACTCTGATTTTGGCAAGTGTCTCTTCTCTATGTGCTTCTTGACCTCCAATGCATAGCTTGTTTTCATTAACTAATCCATTCTAAAGGGGCTGTCGTTTCTAATATACTTTCAGAGAATGTTGTTCATGCTGGTAGTCCTAGAGCCTCCAAAATTTCCTATTGTTTCTCTCCTGCTATCCAGGAAACAAATTTCAGTCCCTTACTTGAAGAAGCTGTGACTTTATTTTACATTCAGGTTCCTAAGAGCATTAGTCCAACTAACTTAATTAACTAGATTCCTTATTTTACCAAAATTTGTCCTTGTAAACAGCAAGAATAAACTATAAGTAGTGTCAATTCTTGTTGGTCAGAAATTATTTAGCAAAATAAAATAATAAATAGATACCTGCATAGCTACTGCATCCAGGAATATCTGGACCTTATTATTAGGATTTGTCCTCTAATCCATATTCCCAGTAATATATCTCTCTTTAGTGGCATTATGGAAAACGCTTTGTACATCTTTGACTTTGTTTAATGGCTTTTGTACTCCTTCTGCAAAGTGAATCTACTTGACCATTTCTTCCTGCTCTTCGATCAAGACTGAAATATTGTTAGCTGGGTTGGAAGCAAATTTATAGACAATGCAAGGAAATACTGGGATCATAACTTACATCTCAGCATCTTGAAACACAATTGTGACAGAAGTTTTGAAAAGCATGCTAAAACCCAAGCCTATCACTTACAATTTCCATCTCAATCACTGTGCAAGATGGAATGGCATGGTCATCATCATGTTGATATATGAATGTCATCTCACTTTGGTGACACAGAAAGACCTTGGATCAGACTGAAAATTTTCTTCCTGTCTGACTGTCTATAGTGAATCCCACAATGGGCACCATGTATTTATTTTAATCAGTGATGGTACATTTGTTTTCAAAAATATTATCTTTACTGAAGTATTGTCACTTCAGAAATGAAGGTCTTTCTTGGCTTCATCAAGAGCTGTGAACATTAGTACAGGCAGGGATTCCCTGTAATTGCCCAAGAGATCCTACCATTACACACTAGTTAAAATCTGTTATGAAGCCAGCTGGACAAAGAGCCTTCCCTTACAACAGAAAATTTCATCTCTATGGCCCAGCTCCCCTGAGAGAATTGTCAGTCACATCACATATGCAGATATTTTAGACAGCTTAATAATTTAAATCAGTTCAAAAGGATTCTTTCCTGGATCTGTAATTTGAATTATGATTTACATCTGGGCAGAATGCAGCATAAATGTCAGTAACATTTTACAAAGATATCAATTCTTCCTTTCACAGGTAGAAATCTTCTGTCATTCATAATGACAGGTATAGTGTAGGTGACAGCAAGCTTCTTATCCATTATTCCCATCAGCAATGTGCCTGCTGTATTCACATTCTTTAACTAACTAATGCTTTAGAATAAAGGAGTATATTTACTACTTCCATCTAAAAATGTCTAAAGCATAATACACTATTTTTAGTCTTGCCTAACTGTATTTTACTGAGATTTTAATAACACTGCAAATTCTTTAATTTACTTTCTCATTAATATCACTTAAACTCTTCTTAATGTTGAAGAAGAATTCATAATATAATTATGTAATGTATATTTCCAGAAAGCGGAAGAAGTAATTCTTTTACAAGTAATCTAATATAATTAATTTCATCAGGCCCTATGTTCTCTTCTGCTAGAAAGAGAGCAGTTACCCTCTGCAGACCAGACATGCATAGTGTTAAATGACCATGTTGCAAGACACCACCTCCTTGAAAACATTCTTTCTGGAAAGTGCAGTGTGCAACTAAGAGATCCTATGAAAGGTTGGTTCAATGGCTCATGTTGTAAAAAAACCCTCTGCATTAAGTCACTGCAAAAAATGGGTCAATGCAGGCAGACCATGTGGTTTTACTGAAATGTCACATCTTCTGTTACATTTTGGGTGCACTTATAGACATACACTCCTCTTCCAAACTGCAAAAATGAAATATTTAGTTCATGTCAAACTTGTACTGAATTTTTTGCTCTTTCTCACGCTGTCTTGCAGGCAGAAAAGGAAATGTTCTAACAGATTTTTCTTCCAGATGACCAACACCCCACTCTGAGAACAGTCATTCTGATGTAGATTGTACAGTCTACTTAAATGTCTACTTAAATGTTGAGAATTAAGTGTTCTCAGGTTTTCTGCTTACAGCAGTAAATAATATTAAGATCATGTCCTAGTCTAAAAAAACCCAAACTATTGAACAGGATAGGAAGAAATAGCATGGGAAAATAAAAGCATGAAAACCAGATGTAAAAGCATCACTATTTTTCACAGTCCTAATTTTTTCTTTGGTCCTCTACCATGTACTACTTTAATTCTTCAGCACCCCTGATGTACAGTGTGGGGCACTGTGAGGTTCAGCAAGTGTGAATTTAATATCTCTTTGGAGGACTTTTTATATCTCCTTACATAAGTAATCCTGGCAACAGTAAAAGTATGGCGTTTTCTCTTTCCCAGATAAAAGGAATTGTCCTTCCCAGTTATAGTGCTGCTACTGCAGGATACATATGAGTGAAGGAGGAGGTTATAAAGCATTAAAACAGTCCACTGGGACTAACCAATGCTTATCTGTGAAAGCAGCACTTACTGGAAAACTTATTTTCTATTTCCTTATGAAGGAAAAAACTTAAAAATGCTACAAGACTGCCTGGAGGGATAAGAAAAAGACCGAAAACCAGCTAAAGGCGTATTAGCAGAAATGATCAAAGTGAAAAGATAAATCTAGCCCAGCTGGTAGCTTTAAATGAAACAATGGCTAGCTGTCAGAGTGACCACTTTTTTAAAAAAAAAAAAAAAAAAAAAGCAGAGCAGATAAAGTGTCAGGGCTCTAGAGAATGAAATGCCAAAACCATTATGGGGTATTAAAAGACAATGGGAATTTTTCAGTTAAAGCCAAACCAGTTCCACAGAAATTGCTTCAAAGAAAATATCTGTGTATGTAAAAACAAAATCCAACCTAGAAACTTAGATTTCTTCACAGAATTTCAGTGTCACAGAAGGAGATTGCATGGAATAAAGTCAAATTTGCCACCTACCCATCTGTTTGGCCAGTATTTCTTCTGGTACATTTTTCCTTTCTTCATGTGATCCTGCTTCCCTACTCTTCTGCCTTCCTGTCCTTTTGCTTGCCTTTATTTCACTGATGTCCTGTACCTTGCATATCTTGTAAAAAAACTCAGTACGAGCTTAATGTTATGTACTAATTACAGCAGCTATCTTTGTACATGGGTTTCCACCACTTGCAGGAAACTCCAGCTTCTCTGACAACCACAGACTGCTACCTACAAATGTGGTACACACTCAGGCATGCTTGTGTGCAGGCTTGTAAGCATGGATGTCACAGCTGCTCGAGGAAGGGCAAAAATGATGTCACCTCTTCCAGTGCATGCATATGTGTAACTGGAGACACATGGGCATGTGTCAATTCTAGTTAACATGGTCCTGTGAGGAGCTTCAAAGCACCCCCTGAGAGAAAAATAGAGTGTAACCAAACAGACTACTAAGTCAGGCAAACATGCAAGTCTTTGCAGGACATCTGTAACAAAATGACTGTAAAACACTTTAAAGAGGGAAGTGCTAAATGTAAAGAATACAGAGTGGGAAATAATACATCTGCATCAACCAGTGAAGCAGTTTTATTATCTTGAAACCATGAAGCTATTCTTATCTGCTTGTGCACAGGAACAGCTTTGGAATGTCAGGAAAACTATCCTGCCAGCAATACCTATTAGTTTGTCATCTGGGATACCTAAAAATCCATGGGAGAGGGGTGGGCAGAGGATCCACCTATAAACTGATGCACCTTAGAAGGCTATCATTAATATAACTGGTGCTCCAGTACAGTAGTTTGTCTTAATGTAGAGAAAAGGACTCACAAATGTCTAAAGCAACTTGAGAATTTCTTTTCAAGGGAAAGGGAGTTACTTCCTTATTGCAACTAATAGATGACATTTTAACATCACTGTATTTTTAAAAAGCGTAAGTTCATTATTAAAACACTAGTGTGTCCAGCACCATCTGAATCCTACATTAAGACTCTCTGTAGCTCTTGTGAAATGCCATCAGTTTTCACACCATCATTAAGCCATAAAACACATGCACGTGATTCTTATACAGATTGTTATACTCAAAGGGATCACATTATGTCTTACAGAGCTAAGATGGAGTTTACAAATGAGAGCTGATTGAACATTGTTGTCACTGTCATGCCTTAACAACGGCACGATTTACTTCATTATCAGTCATACAACTGCTGTTCAGTGTGTCTTGCAGTTACAGCACAGAAGCCCTTTTGCAAAGTGCTTGCCCTTTGAGACAGGCTGTTCTAACAAGCAAAGAAAGAGTCAGCATAAAACTATTGGTGGATAGGGAAAAAAAGTGTCCCTGAATGGCAGTCAGCTTTCTGGACTATCACCAGTCACATGTGTAAACAAGAGATTAGATGTTGTAAATGGTTAATTCCCAGTTTTGGGGCTCAAGGATTTCCTTCAGGATGAGAGTGGTTGAATAACTTATGTAAAAAAAAATGTGTCGAACTGGCAAATATTCCTTCACTGTCACCATCTGCCCCAATTATATTTTCTTCAAATGAAAACTGATTTCAGCTTGTCAGAGTTTAATGGTCTCCAAGATCTGCTGTAAAAGCTGTTTGTTTTCCAATACTGAAATGCTTGGCTAATGAAGCTAATTTAGGGTTCAGAGAGGGTATGACTGGATGTGGGATTTTTTTTTGCTTTATAAGACTACTGTATTTTATTACAAGAATCCTGTCTAAGGTAAACCCTAGAATGCCTGAAGTGTAAAAGAGAGAAGTAAATTTAATTTAAAAATAAGATCTAAAACTGTCATACATTTAAGCTAAGGTATGATGAAAACTGCAAGAACAAACATACTCTTTTATGAGTTTCCTGTCTGCTTCTCATACCTCAACAAATAGCTGATGAAGAGTTAACCTTATGAAGTATCCTGTTTTAAAGCCAATCCTAACTAACATACTAACTACACAAATTAAACGGATCAACATATACAACTCTGAAGCCTTACATCAGAGGTTATTTTACACAAAACCAGAAAAGGAACCCACAGGAAAGTCCAGGACAGATTTTTAAATCACTATTGATTTTGCATGAAAGGAGCTCAAAAACATCCATAGTGATCTGCTGTGCAAAGCCCTTAAGTAGACCAAATAAGGTATATTATATACCTTAGTAGGTGTATACCTTACTATAAGGTATATACCTTACTATATACTATATACCTTAGTACAGTATATAATCATAACAAAACAACTCCAAGGCTTTTCGAAGCTTTCCCATTACTGCTACATCTGCAATCTGAATCCTCAAATGCCATTATTTGCTGTGGCCTATTTTAGTTCAGGAAAATTTCTGTTCACAGAAAAAATCAGTTTGTGCTGTGCCAAAGCCAGAAGGTTGCTATGAAAAGTATGTGTGGAACATGTTTGACACATATGCCTGATATCCAACTCTGAAAATAATTCACTGAACATTCATAATATACAAAATAAGGCAATTCCTCAAAAGAAAGCACAGCACAGTGAATTTTATGCTTACCAAACTATCCACATCTATGCTTGAGTTTACTGCCCACTGCAAGGTTCCCATGATGTTCATAGCTAAAGTAAGAATAATGCCAACTCTACCTGGTCCATCACCTGCAGAGTAAAAAACACATTCAATTTATATGCAAATAAAAAGCCAATAGGAATCAGACAATTAGCATCTATATCTTCAAATACATATTTACATTCTCTCTTATTTCATGGAGAAAACATGGCTTTGTTAATTATACAAAGGACTGAGCACTTAATCATCAGTTAAGCACCTGCCTTTGGCACTGAATTCAGCAGAAACCCTGATCTTGCTTTGGCAGAAGAAAAAATTAAATCTTGGTACTTAAACTGTAAACAGAATCAGGCCTCTGTAACATTGATTTTAATTTCTTTTTTCCAACAGATATGAATCTGTGAAATTACTCTTATCTAATTAAAACACCACAGATAACAACTTTAAAATTCAAAATAGTTGTGCTGGTTTACATCTTCATTTCTTGAACAAATAGAGGACATGTCTCCGTACTGTTTCACAAAGATGCAGATATAAATTATTTTGCTTTAATTCTCTGCTGTAACAATGATGGGATTTTCCTTTATGAGTTCATACAATACAATCCAAGCATGTAAACTACCCCACTGTTGATTTTTAATCTCACTATGTGTTAAATGGAATTGAGAATTTAAGACAAATGCCTTTCTATGATTTCTCCATTTCTTCTATGGCTTTCTTTAACAAACTTCCTCCTGTTTTGCTTATAGACATCTCATTATCAGAGTAATTACAGGAATAAACAATACAAGCAAAATATTCCTTCTGAAAGCTGTCAGATTGAGAAAGGAATTTAGTGTTACTTCAAGGACTATTACCTATAATAGTAAAGTTTACAATAGTGGCAAGATGACAAATTTTCATGTTTTTAAAAAGTGTTTCTTTTCTCAAATAAAATATCAAGAAAAACAATAACACAAGAAACATTTTTCCTAAAAAACCCCAAACTACTAATCACACAAAGTAAAAAATGAGAGGGGCACCAAGGGATACTGTTTGCCTATGAATTCTAGGGGAACTAAAAGTCTCCTTTGTAACAAAAGTACTGCAGGAGCTCATTTTCATACACAAGTATTTGTGTGGTTGGATTTTTTTTTCCTAAGAATCAGGAGAGCTCCTTATACAAGAAATAGAGGAGAGCATTTCATACACAATACAATATTAGATAAAATGTACACTTTTATATAACTCCTTTTTAACACTGAACTATGATCAAATGAAAGTTGGATATTGTTAGAACCAAAACCCTCCTTCACAATATCGGCACGTAATTGCTCATCAGTGACCACAGTACTGAAACTGCACCCACATCCTGCACACAAAGTTTAGTGTAAAATTTAGTAGTGGAAGAATAATGGCTGACAATCGAACTCAAAAAACATACATCACAAAAGTGTAGAATTAAAAACCATTTTTGAAATAATCTGTAGTTAAACTTGCTGAGTTTTTCCACAGAACTGAATTTTTCCAATTTTGGGGAATTTTGGGGACACTATTCTACTATTTTCTGCTTGCTGGAGACTGGCTGTGCCTGGCAGTAGGTATAGAGAGATACTCATTCATGTACTGGGTTTAGTAGGAGTGGTGAGGCATTTTTAAGGGAAGTTTGAATGGAATTTGCAAAACTTCACACTGGAAAGTGGGTCAGTGGGTTGGGAATTAGAAAACTGTATGACTATTTCTGCTATTGGTGTGGCTTTAAAAGATCATTAAAACTTTGTATGTCTTAGCCATTTGCAAATGGGAGAAACATTAACCTCTATTTACTAAAAAACTGTGAGTTATACAGATGATAATCAACATCCAAGCTTTTCAGTACACTAACATGGTTAAATTAATGTGGCTTAAAACACATGATTACTTTTACAGCAATTACAGTCAAGAAAATGAATTTCTGTCCCTTCAAATATTAGTTTCAGATTAATCCCTTTAATAAGTCCTCTACTACAGTAGATTGAAGATAATGGTGAAATCTATTTTAATTAAATTGTGTTTACTATTATGACATACTTAAATCAGTATGATATCAGACTGACACTTAAATCAGTTATTTCAATGTATACTAAATTTTGCAACAATTTCCCTCAGAAGTTTCTAAAGCTGAGCTGAAGCAGAAGACTTCTATTTCAGTAAAGTTACCATACCTGTTGTTATGATAGAGATGAATGCCACCGCAACAAAAAAGACAACAAAAATAATTTCTATCCTCATCTGGAACCAGCGTAGCGTTGACAGGTAGAGGAACCAGTTTGCTGTGTGTAGGTTCAGGGCTTTGTGAAATAAGGTCTCAAAATACGGCTGCCGCCCAAAAGCTCTCAGTGTCCACAGCCCTTTTAAGCTTGTAACAAGATGAGTGAATATTGGACTTCGAGCTGTAAAGTGTTTAAATTAGAAACATCATAAACACTCATAAGCAAATATCTTTGATATAATGCAAATACACAGCCCTGTGCTCTAACTCACAGCAGTATAACTATTGTCAGTGTTTTATTTACATAGGCTGTTGGAATACCTGACTGAGGCAATCCTATCACAGGATATATAACAACAGTCTTTGCATGAATGGGTTGAAATTCCATTCAGTGTATTGCCAGGAAGGGATCACATTAATTCTTCATAGTTAACACACTACTTGGGGAAGCTCCTGGCCTGCTGTAAAATGACACAAGAGAAAGGTGGCTCCTCCACAGCCAAATAGAATTCCTCCAATTCTGATAACTCCATCAAGTGAAGTTTTTTTAGTACAGGCAGAATACTTTAATGCTTTGGATTCAACGGTACTGACATGGTAATTTTAAGCAGATCTTGCATTACATAAAAACTGGTGAGCCAATGCTGGATCCCTATGAACGTCAAAGAAATTTAGATTTAGATCTGAGGAATTTCAGAATTACACTTAAGTAAAAGGGAAGATAATCATCAGTTAAGCTTCAGGACTGATTTGCTGAGGATCTGCCAGTTTGTTGTAAAGCCAGGCCACAGTGCCTGATTTGTGAACCCACGCTTCAAAATGAGGTTTTCTATTTTATTGGGAACATTTTAGTCTCTTAAAGGGAGAAGACAAAGGAAATTTAGTCAAATAACTTATTCAGAAATAAGAATTCTTTGCAGACAAGATACATCCATTCTAATTTTTTCTTACAAAGAAACAAACTCATAGGGAACATACTAAGTCTGACCCCAATTTTTCAAGTTATGTTTACTCTCAAGAAAGGTGTATGTCAGGATTTTATTTGTTTTCAGCTGCAGTGGTGATAAAGCCCCAGCTTTAAAAAGATCTCCATTGATCTTTGGCAGCAGAGCACTCAGTATTGGCTGGATCAGTAACAGCACTGGCTTTAAGGAGATGTGTTCTGCTCCGAGAGACAATGGCATCTTGCAAGAGAAAAGGTAAAGAAGAGGTGAAAGGGTGAATCACTTCTCAATTGATTTGTTGTGGATTTAGAAGTCTACCAATTTTGCTGCTCCTACCTTCAGATTCCAGTTGTTTCAGCTGCTGAGAAGTGTGGAGGAAGTATGCCCTTAACACAATAAAGGCTGCTATCACAGGCACTGATGCCAGGAAGATGTAGGGTTGTAATATTGAGACTACTGTTATAGCGCCAATCACAATCAGTATTAACTGTAGAATGAAAGAAAAATACTATTGATATAGTAAACTTGTCATTTTATAGACTAGATTGGTGATGAATCTTCTTCCTATGGCAACTATGTATTGTTTCAACAAACATAAAAGTACTAGCCTAAGTAGGATTTGCAGCTGAGAACAAACCTCCATGAAAAGATCATGAATAACTGAGACCAGATCCATAACATTTTGGAATAAGCTGCCACCTTTCAATAGATGGAAGAAGTGTTTTCTGTAGTACAACCAGTATTGCAGGCTTCTAAATTATGAAGCCACACAAAACCAATGGCAGCTAGGCACTCACTCTCCAGTTAAAACTGTAAGGAAAACACTTGCAATATCTGCAGCCACCTCCCAGACCTACCGGTGCTGTCCCTGTCTTGTCTGGACTAGGTGTGCTGGACTGTCAGGAGCTGAGTGCCAGACTCCTGCACGTTCTGAGCCAAGCAGTTTTTCTGAGGGTCAGAAAAAGTGGGAAGTCACACATCATCACTTGCTTCAGGGACTGGAACCCGCATATGAAACTAGCACTACTACTCATCCTGATCAGAAGACAGGAAGTAAAGTCGTAAGACGATTTGTGCTATGAAAAATTTGCAATTTCAGGAGACAAAAAGATGTTTTAAGGTGACAGATGACTCAAAAGAAAAAAATTAATTCCAGAGTTAATCTATTTCACTCACAAAAGACTACTACCATTCTCATAAGACCTGATCCTCAGTAGCTCCAGAAATATTTAGCTAAATCAGTGTCTTTACACTAGAAGCACCTTAAGCACTTAGACTGTCTCATACCTGAATGTAATGAAAATCAAGTATATCAGTGTACACAGGATAGCAAAGCTCTGCTTTGTATCAGGATGTTACCTTTCACACTAAACAGCTACTTCAAACTGCAAACTTATCAGCCTTAAGCAAATGCAAATAGCAAATTTGGACAAAATTATGAACATCACGTTGAAACATCACTGCAAATGACCAGTCAGCAAAGAAACAGATGGAGGACAAAACTAATTTCACATTAGGAAGCGACCTGCAGTTCATGCTTTTGCTACTACATCCACATAAATTCAAAGAAGGATTTAAATTCCCAGTACTCCAAGTCAGAGGTCTTTCACAAATATGGTAAGCATGTTCCAGGTTTCCTACCCTTTTTTTCATCAGAAATATAAGCAATGCAATAGCAGCATCAAAGTTTATAAAAAAAAAAAAAAAAAGTTACTGTAACAGCTGGACTAGTTATTTTCCTCATTTCTCTTAAAGGAATGGTGACACATGTGGGTTATGCTTGTGCAGGCTGTATAGCACTGGTCTGTAGCAATGAAAGAATGGATTTGTGTTCACTCATTATTTCAAACTGCAGAATTTAGTACCTCTTGTATCTCTGGTTTTTAGGAAGTGAATGAGTGAATTGATATTAAGCCAAATTATACAGCTCTTGCATTACTTAAGATTGCACAGTGACACAGTGACTGCTTTAATTCCTGTTTCCATCATTTACTCAAGCTTTGCAAAGGCCACCATGGTGCCATATTGTTCTCACTGCTGCTCCAACAGTAATTTCCCAAAAAAGTTGAATATGAAAATCTGTACTATCTCATAAACTCCAAACACAAAATAAGGGTAAAGTCAAACAGAAGATGACACTTTCTCTAAAAAGGCAATAGCAAAACTCAACACACAAGCCAGCTACATTGGCATATGGTCAGGGAATGTCAGCAAAGGGCTCATGTAGCCCAGTTAAGAGCCACGGTGCTGCGCTGCAGTGACCCCAGGTGCTGAGCTTGCAGGCCTAGGACAGAGGCCAGATGGGGAGACATGTTCCAGTGCTTCCTCTGTGTCACCAGTTTGGAAAATGCAGCTGGTGGTACAGACAGAAATTCAGCGAGGGTTCAGGGTAGCAATGACTGCATCAGCCAATCTGTTTGACCAATGGGAATTTATCATTTAGGGAAAATCAGTCATGACCATAGGTATAAATCCAGTGAGTTCAATATGACCTTTTGAGTGTGACTATATTAAATCTTAGGGACAAGCAATATATTTTAGCAGCATCTCACATGAAGGATCTCCAAGAAATTATGACCTCACTGTAAGCACTGGTAGAAGACCAAGATGGATGTTAAAACTAGTGGTAATTCTACTGCAGTCATTAGCTGACTACAATACACACCCAAGATGTACATAAGCAGGTCAGATGGCTGTCAGAGAAAACACTACAGATGTTATCTCTTGTCACTTATGTAAAGGTTGATACTGCTTCTTTTATGGGCAACAGGGTATATCCCAATGACAGGAGAGTAACCCTGGCCTCTTTTATCCTGAAGCCTCATTCATCCTGGATGAAAAGCCCTGCTCCCTAAAGGGGAAGGCCCCCTGATCTGTCTAATGCCCGTAGAAGTCCTAAGGAAAACTATGCTGTGACATCCACAGCTGCAATAGAGAAGGAGGCAGTGTCCCTAAACAAGGAGTTAGCCAGAGTCATCTACCAGCTCATTCTCATAGAAGAGGGAGTAAGAACCAGCTCTAAAATTTTGTGTCAGGTTCTTAGGAAAAGCTCAGAAGCCAGAAGGATGAACTTATGCAAACATAAACTGAAGGCTAGTAGAGACAAAGTGTCCATCTCCACTGGACTCAGATTTAGGCATCCCAGTACATTTAGAAGCTAACCTTCTCTGTAGATCTCTGCACCTGGGAAGGAATAACCACATGCACCAGTACAAGCTGGAGGCTGACTGACTGGAAAGCAGCTTTGCAGAGAAGGCCTTGGGGATCCTGGTGGACCATGAGGCAGCAACATCCCCTTGCAGCAAGGGAGGCCAACAGCAGCAGCACGTCAGAAGATCAAGGAAAGTGATCCTTCCCCTCTCTTTAGTAACAATGAGATGGTATCTGGAGTGGGCTCTCCAGTACAAAAGAGATACAGACATACTGGAGTGACTCCAGTGAAAGGTCTTGAAGATGATAAAGGGACTACAGCATCTCATATGCAAGGACAGGCTGACAGAGATGGCATTGTTTAGTCTTAAGAGAAGGCTTAGGAGATCTTACCACTTTGTATAAGTATCTGATGGTATTTATTATATTTATATTTTATAAATTTGTGTATATATACAAATAATTTTTAGAAATAATATATATTTTAAAATTATATACTATTTATATAAATACCACTAGGTATTTGGTGCCTGAGACAGATTATTCTCAATGGCACCCACTGGGAACATAAGAGACAATGGGCACAAGTTGAAATGCACAAAATTCCATTTAAACGTAAGAAAAAGCATTTTTATTGTGGGGCTGGTCAAACACTGGAACAAGTTACTCAGAGAATTTGCGGAGTATCCACTCTTGGAAATATCCAAAATCCAACATGGCCCTGAGCAACCTGCTCTAGATGAACCTGTTTTGACAGAGGGGTTGCAGAGGTCCCAGGTCCTAGGTCCAGAGGACCCTCCCACATTCTGTGACTCTGCAATAATCACCACAGAAGGAGAAAGTCATATGTATAATTTTTCTGTATCTTTCAGAGGAAGTCTGAAACTGCCAAACAAGTCTGAAACTGTGGAGGATCAAAGGAATTTTTTATGAAGGGATGACTAGTAAAAAGCAGTCAAGATAGTGGGTAGGTTCAATGATCTTCACCAGAAGAACCTGGAAAGACAGGGCAGTTATCATGCATGTTCTGAAGCCTCTGCTGTTGAGACTGAAAAGACAGAGATGAACCTATGGGACATTAGAGCATAGGTTAGCCTCTGAAAGGCATCAGAAGAGCCAAATCTAGGCATTTTCCTTGTCCTTGAAAACATGAAAAACTAGTCAGTTTCTTGTAGAGAGTTTGAAATGTGGAGACAGACAAACTAAAATATTTTTGGAATAACATTCCTATGGCAGATCAAAAATATCAGAAACAAAATGGCCACACCAGAAAAGACAGTAGTGAATCCTGATCACACTGAAGATGACGTTAATGATTCAGAGAAGATCTCAATGTCCATGTTTACTCATTCAGCAAATCTTCATGATGTTTGAAGGACATGAAGTAGAGCTGCAATGTCCTTAAACCTCTTCATGTGGTACTGCACTGGCCTCTCTAAAGTCATGAGCCAAAGTTATCAATTACTAAAAAAGATACAGGGAAAGGCACTCGATTCTATCAGACCATCATGTTGGTATGGACTGTAAAGCAGAGCAAACTCACAGATGGAGACAGGCAATCTGTGCAACTGAGTGTTTGGGTTGATTAAGTCTGGCCTGCACATCTCCTAAATAAAGGCAGAGAGTAACAGGAGGGCTGGGGAAGATTTGCTTTTATTTTTTAAAATTTCTGGGAATCATCTCTATCTGAGGAAAAGCTGGCATTGCAGCATTAGTGGTGGGACACTGAGGATGCTGAGATCCACACAGAGCCAGTCTCAGAATAGGCAAGATGGGGAGCAAAGAATGCTATCCTCCTTGAGAAACACTGGAATTGCCTTTATCTTTGTATTTCTTCAATGTTCTCTTCAGGGTGGATGTATTGGAAGGTAATTCAAAACTCGAGACTTTGCAAGCATGATGTTTCCCAGGAGTCATACTGGAAACAAGTCTTTCCATCCAGAAAATTAAAAGTTTGCAATTCTACCGCTCTTAGGGATGTAAGATTCCTCCAAGGAGCAGAGTCATCTAAAGCTCTCCTTTACCACAAGTAGTTATCCAGTGCTTGACAGACTCAGCTTTAATCCCAGAGACTCAGGGGAAGACACAAAGATGCAAAGGATAAAAGACAAAATTAGTCAGTCAAACTTGTGAAGGGGAAAAAAAAAAGACAAAAAAGAAAAAGAACTGCCTGGTTGAGAGTTGAAAGCACATCAGCATGGGTCAAACTGTCCAATAAGGCAGGCCTGTAAGAGTTTCCACAGAAGATGAAAGAACAGAAAAACCAAGAATATATTCAACAAAAGAGAAGTAAATCAAGGGTGATGCTAGCAAACTGGGAACGGAGGAAGCTAAGGAGGTAAAGTCATGGAAATGACTGAATCAGTCAAAGGATAGCATGAAAAAAAAAAAAAAAATGAGCAAAGATAACTGAAAGAAACTAAAGAATGCCCTATACACCTTTGAAGTTATATGTGGACAGCAGCAGGGATTCTTGTACTGTAGGGGTCTGCAGGGCAAAAGTGTTTCCAAGCCTGAGTACTAGAAGTGGTTTGCACAAACAGTGGAGGTACACATATAGGCAAGAACTCAAAAAAGAAGCAATGAAGTTGACTTACAAGATAAGCAGTTATGTAAATAGACACACAGACTGAAAAAAAAAGGAAGAGGGATTTAATTCCAGTTATTTCTTCTTATCAATATGATTTGTTTTGCATGATGTACAACTGAAAATTTACAGTGCTATAAGACAGCAAACTTTAGAACTTTTATTCTACAAACCTGAATGAAGTCAAATACTGTAAGTGGAAGTAAGTCATCCAGTACTGCCGTATCTTTTGAGAATCTGTTAAGCATACCACCTATGGATTAAGGGAAAAAAAAAAAAAAAAAAGGAAAAAAAAAGTCACCCCCAAAATCCTACTTGGATTACTTTAACAAAAAGTACAACTTTTTCTGAATACAATATATTAGGAATAAGTACAAGATTTTTTTATAGTACAGGCAATTCCATTACAGTTTAGTAGAGCTACAGCTCTTTTCTCCCTGGAGGAATCTGGCTCCACAACTTCTGTTTCAGTTCTTGGAATATCAGAAAAACCCCAGGAAAATGTAATAACAAGAAAGAAACATAATTAAACAGGACAGGAGGCACAAAGGATAAAGTCTGTATCCCTTATGCAGCAGGCTCTGCTGATACACAGATAATTTGCACATCAGCATTTGTATGAGTTTGTACACCAGTTCTTAGCTTCTGAGCAGAGTTACTGTATTAATTATCAGATAACAACAGAATTAAGACTATAATGGGAAAATTAAGGAGACACTTTATGTTGTATTGTCACTTACCAGTGCCTCCTGTAATCTAGTACACAACAGTAAGAAGGGTATGGGATAGGAACTTCATGTACAGCAGGAGGTGGAACTTGTTGCACCAGTTATATAATGAACTCTGTATCAACTCCAGAGACAAATTTGAATACACATACCATTATTCACACTAACTGGTGTTTTATGTCATTTTAGTAGGACTACTCATGACATAAAGCACTATTTATCATCCACACCTGACTCCTTGTCACTCACCACATAGCTGACTACTTTTCTATTGCAGTTTTAGACAAAGTCTATTCATTAGAAGCTATTCTAGTTTTACTGCGTCAAACAGTTGTTAATTTTCTCCAACTTAGAAGGTGATATTTCAGAATCAGAATTGACAAGTGAAATATGTCACACTTAAAGTACAATCAAGGTTCATTAAAAGATTCACAAATTACTTTATGTGGCAAACTTTTAACATTCAGCTTGACTGAAAATGTAAATGGGAAGCAACAGTATCCCTTAACAGAATGAAAACTGCTTAATTGAAATGAAACCCATACATGAGTCAATCAGTTCCCATCACAGTTACCTGCTTTCCAAGAGTTGAATGTTGACATAGGTGCATGAAGAACTGCGTGCACCATCTTTTGATGAAGAGTTTTAGACACTGTTATAAGAGTATGCACAAGGGGCAAACCTCTGAAGATTCCCATGGCAAGCAGGGTATCTGCCACTCCCACGTAGATATAAATGATGTAGTAGGCGCTAGTGTCAGTGACAATCACAGGAGGTTTGTCAGAGGTGCTGTTTTCTGATTGCGTTGCATTTGCTTTCAAAGCTGTCCTGTGTGATGGAAATTAAAAATAAATTCATTACTGGAAATTGCATTTTTTCCTCTTTTATTTTCTCTATTAAACAAATAGTATTGCAATGTTAATTCATTTTAAAATTATGTTAATGGTTAGTTATATATATTTCCAGTCATTTTTAAAATATTGTCCTGTATACATGAAATATAAATTATGAACTATCCCATGTTCCACTATGGCAAAGCTACTCTCTGTGTGTTCAGGGGTCAAGGCAATAAATGGTTTATTCATCTTGTCAGATACCTTTGGTGATTCAGGTGCCTAGCAGCATTTGTAGTAATTTCTGAAACTGGGTTCTTACAAAGAATGCCATTGGCATATAACTACGACCTCTCCAACAGTTTTCTCCAAACTACTGTGAAAATGAACTGATTTGGTAGTCTGTTGCAAATCTACTGCCTGTTTAATCACTGACAAAATAAGCCTAATCAAGAAAAACACATCCACTTCTTTCAACCAGTAAAAATAGTTTAATTGTTGAAAAAAGTGAATTATTATGAAAGCAAAATGCTCTAAGTGTACTATAAAAATCAAAGGCCTTAGTGACCTATTGTAAGGGGGCATCAACATAAATCCCTTCTCCTCCGGGTCAGACCTAAGTCACCATATGCTTTCTCTCCCCGAACATACAGACTTAGTACTGCAGGACAAACACAGGGACCAAAAGCATTACGCCAGGAAAAGCCATACCACTGCTCAGTATGTTTTAACCTTTATCTGCCTGACCCTGTAACTTTTGGGATTTTTTCATAGGTGAGCAGAGAAAATTGTACAAATGGAGTCTTACAGAAACTGCTCCCTTAAAATGTTCCTAAGCAAATGTCTCACCTGGCACCTCTGAAAGACAGCGGTGAACCACGGTGTATTCAGAATAATCAAGTCCATGCATCTCTAGAGTGAGCTGACCCAGGTAAAGTCTTGCATACACTGTTATGTGCTTAATAACAAGACACAAAGCATTTGATTGTTAGCACTTGAAGTTAAGTTAAGCTGTTACCAGCTTAAGATACCACCTATGTGAGGTATTTAGACTATCCATCTATGAACCCTTTTATTGAATGTAAGCTGGTACCTATCCATGTAGAATTCTGGCAGAATTTGTTAATTATTTACAGCAAAAATCAGTATAAAGGTGAGCCAAATTTCTTCCAAAAAATGATCACAGCTACTTACTTTTTCAGAAACCATAACCCAGCAAGAGAAGCAGCTACCTGTGACCAAAGAAAACAGAATCATTTTTTTGTCTTGTCATATTATGTACTTTTTCTTATCTCCTTTCACTGACTTTATAGTTGTTTTTAGAGAGAACATTATAAATGGATAGAATTCAAACTTCCCTGAAGCAAAAATCTTGTCATATCTGCTCCTCTTTCCACAGAAACCATTTAGTGCATCCCACCAGGAAAGCTACATTTAGATTTGTATTACAATCAGGCTCTCAAGTGCCTAAATTATTTTTTTTTCTTACCGTTACATTAACAAAGGCTTGCTAATTCATTCCTAATGACAAGGAATATTCACTGTATGCTTTAACATATTTTAAGTTTTAAAGTGTAATATTTCTTGATGGCCCTGAGAGTCTCTCAATATCTTCAATGGCAAATATTCAAATATGAATGTCAAACCTTTAACACTGTTATTTTTGCACTGTTGTTCTTGCTAGCTGATATTTACATTTGATACATCTATTTGTCTGATATTGCTTGGCTGCTAGTTTTACATAATTATCCACACAATCTATTTTAATATTAAATGGGGACTTAAACCCTTTTTATTGAGATGCTTTCAGTGCTCAACAGAAGCTTCCTCTGTAACACATTTTCTTGTCTGTCCACTGAGACACTGGAGATCTTAATCTAGACAACCACATTTCAGTCTGCTCTATTCCTGACCTTTTTTCTAAGGGTTGAAATAGAGTTTCTACAATCCTCTTCCCATGTATTTTTAAGGCATTGGTACAGGAATGTACTGCAATAATACCTCAGCACATAATTAGTCTTCTCCTTGGAAATCATTAACTTTTTCAGGTGTTACAGTAAATAACTCAAGTTGACCATGATGCCCTGAATTTAAGCATCTGTAAGGATCAGGCTTCTTTTACAATAATATTTTTACATCTCTCAACAGATTTCTGTTCTCATCTTGACTCCTCACAGCAGAGTAGTTTTTTCAGCTCTGAAGATGAAGGTAGACAATATTGTGACAGAATAACTTCACAAAGCCCTTCTATATGTTTCCATTCATAACGGCTCTTCTTCCAGTTAAGCAACCATAGTCTCTGGGTATTACATCTAGGAAGCACAGTTTGGAGCTACTTAAGTGAGACACACGCACACAGCCCCCTTGCAAATCTAGGAAGAATGTACAACTGATGCCCTATTGATGGTGATCTGCGTGGACTCATCTTGGAACGAGTAATACAAAACAATCCATTCTAAATCTAAAACAGTATCTCTAGCATTTCCACAGTAGTCCCACCCAGCTCTGAAGGGTGTCAAAACTCCACTTTCAATTTATTTGTCACTACTGTTTCAGTTCAGCACTTGGATGTTTATCACTAGCGTCTCTTCATTGTCATGTTAGAAGAGTACAAACTGTTAGCACAGGGCACATAACCACTTGGTGTGGTATTTCATCTCATGCACAGAGGTCTGCTAAAGGTTATATAGTTTGTGCTATGACTGAATACTTTCCAGCCCATTAATTTATCAGTAGGCTTTTACTTAAGCAATAGTCACACTGGGAAGTTTAACTTAGATGGATACATTCTTTGTCATAAGATCTGTTCTTTAATTAGAAGATGAGACTTCTGAATTATTAAAAAATATTTTAATCTAATTTACAAGCAAAAATTTGTAATCAAGGTTAGAAATGTATGCTGAATATACAGGGATAGATCTGATATACCTCAAAGTTAAATTTGCTTTTCCCTTACAACTCACATTCAGCTTTGCTGTTGTAGATTTACACAGCCATTTTCCACTACCATGGAGATAAAACTTACATAAGAACAGCTACGCATCTAAATACTGTCTTGCTTCTGAAGGTGGTTTAAAATTTGGGACCTCAAACTAGATCCAAGCTCCAGGCTTTATTCCTGGTCCAAAAGAACTAATTTAAATCACCTGCAACATAACATTATTTTAAATTCAGGATACCATCAACCTCATCCTTCTCCATCTCCTTGATGATACTAGAAATTTGAATACCATCACAAAACTGCTAAAAACCTTTCACTGACACAATCAACCAGAAACTAGTCCTATATTCCTAATGAATTCTGCAATATCATTTAACAGCAGCTGCCAATAAGTGATACATACATGAGCTAATGTCTGACGATTTATCCATTTATCCTTTTATCACAAAGAACACAGTTTGAACAAACATCATTTGCAGTAACATGACTTCAAGCGCAGACTTTCTTACCTCAACTAAGAAGACAGTTACACACAAAATTAGAACAAAAATCAAGTTTTTGTGGATGGTAACATATCTGAAATAGGTATTCCATGTGGTAACAGTACCCATGCTTTCCGCATCATCAGTGAAGCATTCCTGCCAAAGAATTGATAAGACCATAGTAAGAACGATATCTATATATGAGAATTTCTGACACATGACTGCTGTCATTCTTTCTGCTAACTCACTCCAAATAGTTGAACTGCAGCATTCAAATAGGCTGATAATGGCTGGAGAGGAAGGTACTGACTGGTTGAGACATTTTTGATACAACAACATAGTTCAGAGATTATTTGAAATTTTCAGACAACATTGAAAGAAACACCAAGATTTGTGTAGCACTACTAGAAGCCCAGAAATGCTTAATCAATAGCTGTTTTCTTTCAATGAAGATCATTATTAACACTGTTAAAGTAAATTTGTAAATACTCTCAGGGTTTTTTTTTCTGCTCAGATCAATAAAGCGAAAGAAAAAATGGGCAGTGCTTCAGCAAATTATGAGTTTAAATATTTCTTGTAGACTTTTTTTCCACCTAGGAAACTGTTTCAGAAAATTTTCCTATCCTGTGAAAATCAGATGTCAGTTTTGAAAATGAAAGTAGTTTATCATGACCAGTTGATAGTTATTAGACAAAATTAATTTTGGTCCAGTTCTTCGTATACAACTCAACCTTAATTGCATAATTTCCAGCACATCCATAAAAAGAGTAATATCAAGCCTACTCTCTGTTCATCTCCTGTATCAGAACATAGACTAAGCAGTCTGAGAAATTTGTCAAATTTGATCAAATTCCAGTTTTAAAAACTGTGCTAGTACTTCAAATGTATTTTATTCTTTCTATAAGCCTTAACATTTCCAACGTCAATTTTACATAAATGTTTTAAAACAATGTTTTTCCATGTTATGGTTTCAAATTACATTTTAGCATAAGTAATCTTGAAGACAGATTAAAGTGCAGAAGATTAAAATTCTGTATTGAAATTCTCTACACATAGCTTTCAAGAACTATAAAACATCAGGCAAAATAAATTTTTGAGGATTTCAATATTTGAGTTAAAAAAATTTCATGGATATTCCAAAAATATATTCCACAGAGAAGTACTGCGTTAAGAAAGGCATAATCACGTAGAAAAATACATGAGTATATTGCAGTAAACTATCATGATATCAAAAAAGCAAGATGAATGTAAATCAACACATACCTTCAAGTCCTCTTCACTGATTTCATCAGTTATGTCCAAGAGACTGTCTCGAGACACGCGCCTGGTGTAGATATCTATCTCAGAAGACAGGTTTGTCTGAGGCACCATAGACATTTTCCGAAATGTTGTACTTCCCTTTTTGGAAAAGTTTGGTCCATAGTTCACAGAGGGGCCTGTCATCAGGTTTAACACAGATTGCCTCCTCCGACCTTGCAGCATATGTTCGGTGCTCAGCATGTTACTCCGAAGTAGACCCACATCTCCTTGTTCCAAGTCAGGTACCAGTGAAAGCCTCCTTTCTGGTGGGTCGTTGTGGCCATCTTCTATCCCATTGACTTGCATCCCGTTCTTCTGCACTACTGAGAACTTCCTACTTGCATTAAGGGGGTTAATAATTATGGAGTTCTTCCTTTTGTCATTAAAATCTGAAGTTTGTTTAAAAGATTGCTTCTTTATTTCATTTCGTGTTCCCATGCCTTCTCCTTCAATGGAAAATCGTCGGAGAGTCTCAGTGAGAATTGAATTTCTTCTCTCTGCACTGAACTGATCAAAAGAATCAAATCCCATCAGCTCTGAGCTGAAGTCTGGCCGTTGACCCTGAAGTTCAGAAAATGTTCCATAGAAATAGCAGCTCCCCTCATGTAAAATTAGTATTTTGTCAGCAATCTTTAAATGTTCCAGTTTTGAAGTAACCAAGATCCTAGTTTTATTCGCCATTAACTTGCATACACAGCTATAAAAGATGAAAGTGTTAACAATTAGATTTTATTCTTCATGATTAAATGTTGCTTTTATCACTTTCAGTTTCAATCTATTTGCCTTTACCTGCTCCCCTCCCAGTATGAGCAGTCTTGGGTGCTCCTTTAAACTACAAAGGACATGGTAAGGCTGAGATGTGTAAACAGTGTGTATTTTATCACAGGAACCAAAAAAAGGAGGAAAATTTAATCATTTTCAGGTCAGTCCAAAAAGCACATTTCAACTTGAAAATGAAATATTTCTTTTCATAGTAGGGTTACTTAGATCTTCTGCTACTAAACTTAAAAGTCTTAGTTCAACGTCAAAACTTCAGACTTATGGTTACTGAAAAGCTCGTAGATGGCAGTGTGTGTCCTTACTGTTTTGAGCTACACCACCATGACAAGTCTGTCTTTGGCTAACTTTCTGCCATTCTGTTGGTCAGTGGGCACTTTCAGTTCACAGGTGATTAGAAAAACAATACAAAACAGCTTTTTGTAAAAATTCATACTTACAAAGCAGGTAAATGTTTTGAAATAAAATCCTTTCTGTCACACAGACACACCAGATATAAAGCCATGCACTCTGGGAGTAATAGATTATAGCAGGCTCAATACATTGAGATGGAAGAAGGAGCAGTAATGCTCACACATGGCCCAGGATTGTTCCCAGCACAGTATGCTGTCCTACTGCTAATACAAATGCTCAGTCAGAAGAATCCCTAAAAATAAACATCCTCAGAAGATATAATTTTGATCACTTCAGTAATTTTGTACTGTTAGTACATTTCTGTTCTTGGTTTTACTTTCTGCTGCTTGATAGGATTCTTAAATACAATCTGTCAAAACATACAGTACCTTTCAAATATCTCTTTTTCTGTAAAAATGTCTAAATGTCCAAAAGGAGAATCCAGGAGATACAAATCAGCATCCTTGTACACTGCTCTGAACAGAGAAAAAGGAAATTACATTAACTTTCACATGACTTATAAATTTACATAAATCTAATTTTAAAAGAATGCCTTTACAGTTTTGTCTCTAAAACTTGTAATTGATAGACTTTTCTACAGCATCAATATGGAGCTGGAGTTCAATGTTAAATGTGCTTGTAGGGGACCTTTCAGTAAAGCCTTTCCTTGCTGCAGACCACATTACAAACTAACTCCATTTTCTATTACTTTCTGTGCAATCAAAGGAAGTTATATAGTTGTCTTTTACACAGGTTACTCTGAAGTTCTGTTTATGGCTTGAATCTGATACTCCCCATCAGTGTACAATGACCATTTAAATACTGTAACTGTACTGGTGCCTGAGGGAATATTACATATATTTAAATAAGTGTGTGAAAAGACTTAGGTGTCAGCACTTGGTCTTAAAAGTTCTTTGAAATAAGCGGTGAGCAAAGTGTATTAGTGAGTCATGATCTTGCAAACATTATCTGAAATGGGACTGTACAATATTTTGAGTTCAGGACATGAAAAACTATTTGTAGCATTAGGACCTTAAACTGTATGTGCTTGGACATGGCTGACTTAAACCTAAACCTACAGTTAGGAGGGGTATTTTTTAAAACAGTTTCAACAGAAGTTCAAAAAGGCCCCTTGCCTTTCTCTGTGAGTATGAAAATCATGATGTGATATGAATCAGAGTATAATTAGTAAAGAAAATTTGGACAGCTGCATTTCAGTACTTTTTAAAGTACTCTAAAAATTAGTTTTTAAATTGTTATGTTAAACAATGTGAAATATTTAACTAGAAGGAGAAAAAGCCCTCAGTACTAGTATATTATGTTAATAAACAAAGGAACTTCATTGAAAAATCCTCTGTCACAATGGATTTCCCTGACCATACATTATGATGTAGTGGCTGCACAACAACAAAAGTTTATACTGTTGCTGGCGCTTTCATCAGCAAAAATGTTTGCAGGTTTTTTCCTGGAATAATAGTAGTACTCAAATTATTGCTATAATTTGTACACTGGACTTAGTAGCTATACATGACTGGCTTTAGGGTACTAGCTCAAAGCCAGGGCATGCACTGTTTTTTTCCCTTGATCCTCTGTTTCCCCTGGTTGTAGCTGCAGGCACTAACAGTGCTCTAGAAAGATGGATTCATGCCATGTCCATTTGCTTTTCACGGTGGCTGGTTGATGACACTTCCAGCAGGGATTCTCATTTCACATGACATTGCACAGAGTACATCAGACACCTGTATGCAGCCAGTCCAAGCAAGTAACTTCCTTCTTATCACCAGTGCAGATATCCTAAATTTTCTCCTCTAGCATTCTCAGAGCTTCATTTGCAACCCACACTTCAACAGCAGCACACCTTGGAGTATGCTGAGCTTAGTCTGGAGCCCAAACAAAATGTAAAGCAGATACAGCCACTGTCTTTGGGACAATTAATTGTTTTAAAAATAATAATTATATAGGTCACAATAAATATATCAGTTCTGTGACCCTCCAGTAAATAAGCTGTGACTATCTGAAAACTGACAGACATGATTATTAATAGAATCTGCAAAATACTTCACATAAATGTTGCATTTTAAATGAAAATCTAAGTGGGTTTTGTGGGTTGAGGTTTTTTTTGCTCTGAAAGCTTTGCCTGTTCCTCCCGTCCTCTCTTCTCTTACTGCATAAAACAGAACTATCCATATGCCTCTTCCCTCTCACAAATCCACTAGAAAGAGCCACACTGAAAGCCTCTTTATTTTAATGAAACCATCTTTTAGTCTCATACAGACATGCATATCTTTCATGTGATAGTGAAGATCACTATAATGCAATTTTACCTCTACCCAGTGTTTCTGAGCATGGGAACCAGCACAATTTGCACTTGGCACAGAAAAAAATGGGGCCATTTACACATCAGAGCTGTCATTACTGGATTTCTGATGATATCTAAGTGATTCTGCTGAAACACATACCTAATTTATAAGACAAACACCTATGTTATTGTTCTGTAGACCTTCAGAATTACTTACTAACGTTGACAAGGCCAGACCATTATTCACAGGTACTGACGAGCCATTGCTTTCCACTTTTTACAACAGAAGACCAAAACTATTAGCAATGTTTTTTGAAACATGGCATTTTTTCATTTTTGTTACCCACAGACAGGGAGTATGTCATTATTCAATAAATAAACTGCTTTGTAGAAGTGTCATAGCGGGGAAAGATACTGGAATATTTCTTATTGGTATCTTTATATGGGTTTCTTTGGTACTTAGAAAGCTACAGTTAAAGGTCTGAAACTCCAAACAGCATCTTGCATCAGGGAGGGAAAGAGTCTTCACCTAAGCTACAGCATGCATCTGACATTAAACTTCTAAAATTCAATAAATAAATATACAGGCATATCACAAACACAACTGCACAGCAAAACTCAGATTTTTAATGGTAAAATCAAGTTCCTGATAAACCTGGAGGATATTTATATAGCAGGACTTGGTCCATGTGTATTTAAGTGCTTAGTGCATAACACTTTGCTTATACTTGAAACATTAAAGAGCAAAATACCTTGCTAGTGAAATTCGTGCTCGCTGGCCCCCGCTCAGAATGATTCCACCTTCACCCAGCACTGTATAATCTTTGTCTGGGAACTTAGAAATGTCCTGTTAATAAATTGTTTTTAAGAATCAGAATGTATTTTCCATATCCAAGGAACTCAAGCTACAGACTGGATGTAAGCATAGTGTACAACAGCGTACAGACAGGTTAGACAAAAGTTGTAAAAAAAAAAAGAAAAAAAGAAAAAAAGAAAAAAGTCCCACACAGGTTTATTTCTTTCATTTGTTTATGTAATCAGAAATGGTGATAAAAGAAAATAGAATGTTCTATCACAGAGAGCAATCATGAGCTGCAAGACCCCAAGAACAAATATTTGTCTCAATTGCTAGATCTCCATAAAAGCAAGGAATGTACCTTCATACAACATCAATCCCAGATGTTAACCATTCGAGTTCTCAGTCAAATAAAATGATAAATGCACTTGCTGCTGAAGTTAGGGAGCGCAAGAAGCAGACTCTGGATCTGAGCTCTTCAAAACCCAGAGAAATTTATATTTCAGGAAGGTTCATTGAAAAATGCTTGCACAAAATTCCTAGCCAGGAATGCCAGGAATGCTCAAAGTTTGCAAAAGGTTTGGGAACCAAGTTCCACTGCTTGGCCTGTAAGCTACTTAAAACTCACGACTATGCTAAAAATTAATCTTTAGCCAATGATAACAACAGAAAATAACATTTCACTCTTGTGAGACAGAAAAAGGAGAAAAGGACATCCTTGTGCCTCACTGGCAGAGGTGGCCAGAAATGTTCCTGAGACGAGTATTTAGTACCAAAACTGAGGATCCATGAAACCACAATAATACATGGAATTGGAGAAATGGAGAATGGCTTGTGTGCCTGAAGGCTGTGCAGTTTTTCTACTTTAACAGTTGCTCTAATAAAAAATATTAATTCTGCCTTCAAGACTTATCTGGCCTACATCCTCAAGCCAATACAGTAACACCACTATCACTGTGATGGTGGTAGCTTCAGGGGACTTTTCCCAGAAACACAGGCTGGATGACCTACCTCCTTGTGCCCCAGGGCACCTAGGTTTTCAGTGGGTACTGGGCCAGGGCAGTTTGCCATGACCAAGCTGGAAGCCCCAAGTGTCCCAGAAGCTCCCAGTGCCTGTGCTCCCTACTCGGCAGCACTGGACTGCCACTCTCGATGCCAAGGCAGGGACCCCCTGCTGACCAAGGCATCTGATACCAGGCAAAATTGGCTCCAGTCTTCTCATGCTTTACAAAGATTTTCCTTTTAGTGCAACTTCTGGGGGAAAAAGGTGGTATGCAAAATCCCTCAGAAAGTGAGCTTCTGGGAGCAGGCTTTATGCAGTGCACTGGAAGAGGTAGCCTGTTTGGGGTCTCTCTTTCCCCAGGCAGCCAAGGGGCACACAGGAACTCAGCTGTCTGCATGCGTTCTGCAGCACCCACAGAAATCCCGCGGCTTCTGGGAAAAAGACTGGAAGATACGTGAAGCACTTCCAGGGCAATAGGACCTGGGATTCTAAGTTGAGCTGCTCCCTAGAAGTTTGCATTTCATACAAAGTCAGATATAACTCAATTTTGATCACCCCTGCTGTGATTTTGTTAATCACTGTCTGTTGGGAAGCGTTTTGGCATTCCAAGCCTCTGAGGTTTTGCAGAATAAATAAATAAATAAAAGTCAATCCAGAGAAATGTTTCCTTCTTCCTTCCCTGTAAATTGCCCTGACCTCAGGAACAGAGTGAACAATGCTGTTCAGCCCTGGATCAGTGACAGATGAAAGGTCCAGCCACTCAAGAGCTAGAAATTGACTGCCTGGTCTGTCAGGAAATGGGAGATTCTCCCAACTCTTTAATTTGATAATAGCATTTACTTCCTGACTTAGAGGATTCTGACCTTAAAATCAAGATGCTCTTACGTATGGAAAATCTATTGCAGGTGATTTTTAAATTCTTCTCATGTTAACTAGTTATTTCACTCTTGTAAAAGGAAAGCCACACTAGCAAATCCTAATACATAACAGCTCAGGTATTTGCAGAAAGAGGGATGTGAAAACCGGGCAAGTAACATTTTTTAAAGTTTTTCTGAACATGGAAAAATCATTTTCTTATAGGTCATGAATTATTTAGAGAGAACATGTGAAATTCTGGCATAAAAGCTTTTCTGGCATTTATTCTGCTCAGACCACTTGTGGTTTCACTATCACAGAATCACAGAATCATCCCGGTTGGAAAAGACCTTGTAGATCATCCAGTTCAATAATTAACCTAACATTGACAGTTCCCAACTACACCATATCCCTCAGTGCTATGTCAATGCAACTCTTAAACATCTCCAGGGATGGGGACTCCACCACCTCCCTGGGCAGCCCATTCCAACGCCTAACAACCCTTTCTGGAAAGAAATATTTCCTAATATCCAGTCTAAACCTTCCCTGGAATAACTTGAGGCCATTACCTCTTGTCCTATCGCTCGTTATGCATGTGGGAGTCATGTTATTCATCTGTAACTTTGACATTTACCCAATATCTTCACCTGAACATCGGGATTTACATGGTTAAGTATCTAGATATCTAAGCTGATTTCAACTGTTTCCCAGTTCTACCAGTACTGCTGCCTGTAATGGTGCTGGTGCCACTGCCTTTTCCTGATTCTACTTCTTCCAAAAAAGCTCAGGTAAAGAACTGCTCCCAGTATGTCTTCCCCTGCAAACAGGGTAAAATCCTAGCCCCACTGAAATGAACTCCAAGGTTCCCATTGTTTTAAATGGTAGTGGGATTTGGTCAGCTATATTTCATTGCAGGTGTGTCAACATGGAATTTTAATCAGACTTTTAATGAGTTCCCCTTCTGCTCTCTTCCACCCTTTACTTCAGGATAATATATGGCATGGAACAGACAAAGAACTTTTCAGGCTGTAATTATAATAATTAAAAAATATTTAGTAATTTCTTTCAAAGGCGTAAACAGAGTGATGAAGTCCAATAGACACACAATGCTGTTTGTTGGAACATGCATTACCTATTGTAAAAAAGTACATAGGGCTGGTCCAAATACACCCTTGCTGTCATTTTATGCAGGAAGTGAAATCAAGCCAGGGACAAACCTAATGTAATGATGCTGAACAGCACAAACCCCAGCATATTAATGAAGTAGCCACCCGATTTTCTTTAACATATCTATTTCTAAATGCTTAAATTGAAAAACCTATTGGTAACTATTCAGAGAAGAAAATCCCCACAGCTCTCACAGATATTAATTACTTCCATGGGTGCTTCTAATATCAGGAGCTAACATATCTCAAGTTGCACACCCAAGGAGAAGGCACCCCTTTTAATATCTGTTTGCATTTTTAACAGTGTAAATGTCATATTCATCAACCTCAGCAGCAAAGCAATGACCCTCACAATACCTTTGGGTTTGGTATGGAAGAATATAGCCAAGATGATAGGTTAAGTTAATATTTTTTTCCAGGGTGAACAGGAAATGTGGTCTCATTATAAAAAAAAGAAACCTCAGAATGCACTTCACAATCCAAGTCTCTTCTGTAGAGATTGTTTGTTTTCAAAATAATTTGATAAATCTTTAGCAAGAATTAAGATAATAAAACATGACAGAAAAGAGTTTCTGAGAACCATGCCTTCCAGCATATATTTGCTTTATATATCCAAGGCTACTCAAGCAGTTCTAATGACAGAACATACATATTTTACTTATGGGACCCCTCTTTCTTCCTTAAATATGTCCTTAATGATGTGGTTTTAGATCTTTGCTCTTCTGCCTTCCCTCCAAAAAGGAAAACAGTCATGAAACTGACGGAACAGAGCAGTGGTCTTGACTCTCTCCATTTCATCTTCACTAACCCTTTCCTCTATTTCACTTCTATTTTTCCTACAATCTCAGTTTCTTTACCATCTCTATCACCTTCCTTTTCTTCATTGCCATTAACATTCCCCATGTTTATTTTCAGTTCCCTGAAAATCCACCCATTCATGTGGCGACCTCCTTCTCACCTACCAAAGTACCACTTTGTGTTTTAGAGCAGCTGCCCCTAAATGAACTTTTCAATTCCCTTTCTGTAGTACGGACTATTTGTGATAAATTAGAAGAAAAATACTGAAGCCTTTATTATATGAAATGCCTAGTGAAGCTGAATACAAGTTAAGCAGAAGCAGCACCAAGGGTTTCAGGCAGGAGCTGCAATACTGTTCCAACCTATTTGATAATTTTCCCCTTCAGTCATAAGAGGAAAATTTGCTGTTACCTGCTTTCTCGCTTTTGTATTTCCAAGCAATGATATTCAACTTTAATACGCCAACAAGGTAGAAATGGAACAGAAACAAACCTTCAGGTTTGAATTCAGCGATTACAAAAAATCATTAGCTAATTAATTTGAAACGTCATTTTGCAGAAAGCATAACTTTCAATTTGTCCTGACTTTCAGAAAATTATCTTGGAAGTAAGACAGATATGAACTAAACTGCAAATTTGAAGTTTTAAAATTTTCAAACCTAGTCGTGTTTTAGACTCATACCTACCAGTGAACATTTTTGTCAACTTTTAAAAGATGAAGAATTTTCAGTAATTTTTTTATATCTTGACTTTTGGGTAACAAGTTTGAACATACTCATGTCCTCATTTTCCTGGGCTAAAAGCCAGAAAACTAGATCTCTTTAAAGTATTTCAAATGAGAAATTACTTTTTAGAATTTTATTTTATTTAGGTAACTCTCCTGTCTCTGCCTATGAAGCCAAGGCTTTTCAGATTTCAGCTGAACCATTTATGAAGGATTCATGATCTAAAAGCATAAGCTTTGTTTTTGCAAGAGTTTGTGATTATGAGCAGAGTGTCAGGCTCACCCAACACCCACATAAATGCTCACAAAACTTGTTTTCTCTATGGGGAAACATTCCCATGGAACAGATTTTTGAAATTTGAAGTAGTCGGTATGCTGCATGTGGGTAGGTTAAATGCAGGGTAAGGGAATTAAATATGATTCCAGAAGTATCAAGAAGATAGAACAACATCCAATCAGTCCAGAGCCCTGTACCTAAGACAGGGAAAGAGGGGGGGAGAGTGTCTTGACAGAAACAGGTCTTTAACTGAACGATATCCACACAGAACATTGCAGAGGGGCTCTGTTAAACGTATTTAATTTGATCGCTGATAAACTTCTTGAAGTCAGTGCATTTGCTAGTTTGAGTATATTTTTTTGTCTAATCAAGATGCTTCCCTGCTATAAAGAAACAGTGCCAGCCCATTTATTTCCAGTTACCCCAGGGAACTCACAGTGTCAGTAGCTTCACAGCTGACCTGCCCATGATTTTGGGCCACAGAAAAGAATTGCAGTAGAGAAATTTTCTGATGCCAGTGGATCATACCAGTGCAAGGTGGAAAAAGTATAAAGCTTTTGGGCCCACGTTTCTAAGATGCAATGGTTTTAGTGGGAGATTTGACATCCTATAAGCACTTTCTGCCTGAAAGAGGCATTTATGCTATTTTAGCTGTTTACATTTTAGCTGTTACATTACATTAGGATGAGAATAACTTCACCTTGACATGTCTGTTGCTCTCCCCAGCTATGAAGACAGGCTAAGTAACTTGCTGTCACGTAGTTTACACTGTAGACATGTACCTGATCAGGTAACCCAGACACGACTTCAATATCCTCTTGTATAGAATTACCTACTACAAAGTACTCAGTTCCAGACTTGAACCCTTATTATTCCTCTCTTCCACTCACTCTGTGGTCTGCCAATATCCCTTGTGAAAAACAGGCACAAAATCAGGGCACAAAGTATTTCTTTCACTGACATGATAACCTCTCAACTCCTACTGATTTAGTTATGTGTCAAAAAGCGCCTCAAACCAACCAACTCACAAAAACCAAACAAACCCCAAACCAGCACAGGTAAAAGGGACTGGAGCAGTATAGTGGGATGCAAGGATATGTGCTTCTGTTTCAGGGCATCCTTGACATTGCAGGGAATTTTTCAACCAGGGATGGATGCCATCCTTTACAAGATGTCAAACGTGCAGGCACACAAACCAGGCCTTGGCATACTGACTGTCTGTTTCTCTAGTTATTCTTTGTATCGTCTAAATTCTTAGATGAAAATGAATCTCATCTCCTGCACTCCCAGTAAAACCAGCTCAAAAACCACAGGATCTGGCCACAAATTTCTTTAGTATAATTTCTTTATATGATTTGATTTCATATGGAAACACTTCCTCTATTTACATGCCATGTTAAACATTACATTCATGAGCAGCTGGTGGCTCTAAAATCAGAACATGTGTTTACTTTAAGACGGGTAATATTTTAAAGGTAGTTTGCCATTATGTGTTTATGGCCTCTTAGGTAACTATTGAAGGATCAAATGAATTAACTAGGTGGAAAAATATCTGTCTTACATTGCAAAAAGCTAAAAACATAAGTCATGAAGTATGGTTTCAAAACTAATGAATTACTGCACCCCTCCAAATGGGATACGATGCTTGTTTATTTTTTAACAAGTATAATGGGCCTGATTCTGCAGTCTTGACTAGAGGAACACATTCTTTTAGGATAACTTTGTTCAATGTTAACAGTATCAAGACATGAAGATTCTTGTTTCAACTGTCCAAATGTTTTACCTTTTTAACTTAGCAAGTGCTAAAACCAAACAGAAATCCCACACCCTGTGTACAGTAGGCTATTAATACTGATTTTTCAGCCTAAAAATCAAGCCACGTTCCTTCCCCATTTTTCATCACATCAGTAATAAGGATTTTGCAAACCCAACTGGCTACTCCTATAAATTCCCATTTATATTCATGTTATTCCTGTCAAGACCTTAATATAACTCTTCAATCTCTGGGGAAGTTACACTTGTGGAATTACTTCAAATTTAGTAGCAAGTTTCCATAGACATATAAACTCATCCAGTTCACATCTCTCAGTGGCTTTTGCTATTGAGCACTGAGAATAAAAATCAATTAATTACAGAGGATGGTTTTTCAGTGTTATATTAGTTCATACTTGTTCCTTAATTTGAAGTGCTAGGCAGAAGTTCACCTTCTCTTGTTAACTGGTTTTTATGATGAATGCAATGAAAAGTACTTGATAAAAATGGTAAAACACCTTGTCAAAAAAAAGAAAAAAAAAAAAGTAGTATAAACCAAGACAGCACCAGTTAATCTTATCTTACTTTTCCAGTATCTTTAAGATTGCCTATGGAGACTGTCTTTAGGAAATGAGTTCAGAATCTGTACCAATTACATCTTGGCTTCTCTCTATCATAGCATGCTAATACAAGATTTTAAGGTTAACAGATTTGTGATAATCACTACACACTCAAAATTAAACCCATTTAAACAGTTTATTTCAAAAAAAGCTTCCACATAGAGGACAAATGGTAAGGACTACTGATCTGTGCTGGAATAGTTTAATAGAGAAGTTGAAAGGCTTCACTTCCATATCTGTAAACTGGGACCTTTATTTTAGAAGACAGGTTAAATTAGGTATTCACCTCGCTTGTTAAAATATTTGCTATTTCTCAAGTAAAGGAAAAAGAAAGAAGTCAGTGGAGAAGTGTTGTGGTAAGGCATTAGCTGTCTTTTTCTATCTTTTAAGCCACAGAAATGCAGCGTTCAGATCACAGCTAACCCTTGCAGGAGGTTAACCTTCGTGGGAACAAAAGCACAGACACTAATAGGATTGTTGCTACTTGTTCAACTTATTAGCTGCGCAATTGCCTTATACACGCTCCTTAAAGGGATCCACCTTAAGCATGGCTGTGTTTTGATAACATTCTTCTTTGGCATGTTTGATTGGTTCCCTATTCTTCCCATACATCGCGAGGTCTTCCGAGGGCCTCTCCCTACAGAGAAGGAACAAGCAGCCCTTGTCCTATGCCTTTTAGTAAAACTTTTTCAATGTGATGTTTCACAGAATGTATCATATAATTTAAGTGTATTGGCATTCCCTTGAGTTCAAGGGCAAGGGCAACGTCTACACAGCACTTATATCTTACTGCAGTCATGTTTAGTTTGTGCTGGGCTTTCAGAAATAACTTTTGCCAGAAAGGCTGTTTCTGTAGGATATCAAGAACACTAAGGTAGCTCTTAATCACCTCAGCTCTTAATCATCCCTTTATCTCAACTTCAAAGCAGTTTTTCTTTTGTTCTATCACCTTCCACTGCTGTTCTCTTAACCTCTGCCCATTTCCAAACTCCAGTAATTAGAACAACATTGTAAAACATGATTTTACCTCCCCTGATGCCCTGCTTGTCCTCAAAGGAAAAATGTAATCAAGAAATGTAATTATAATCAAGTTCTGATTCATTTTGCATATAAAGTAGACTATACTACCATAAAATTACACACATAAACTTTACAAACAGAAGTTTTAAAAGTACCTTAGGCATGCTTTTCCAGATGCACAGAGGTGCAATTGAAAACGCTGCTCACACTTCTTCAGTATTACATATTTATACAGGGACATCCTGAAATTATGACAAGCAGCGGTACTTAGACCTAACAAACTTCCCTCACTGAGCCTTCAACACACAACTGTCTTTCGATGTGGATCCTTTCAACAACTCAGATCTCATACACTTGCACAGAATTGCACTGTGGTGTTCCTTGCCCTTGGTATCACCACATGCCACAGGCTACAGAGCAGAGCCGTGAGGACCAAGGACCATGAATGAAACGTATAACACTATACTGCTGCCACACGTGTGCCATCACGTGGGACTACACTCAAAGAAGCACCATTAAAACACATGCTTCCCATACATAGACTCACAAAACAGTATCTCCTGTATGACATGATTCACTGCATCTGACCATTCATCAGTCACACACCTATGTGCTGGGCACTGAGTGAGGCAACAGCTATGATATGCATGAGTAAAAAGAATACTTGAGAGACATGAACACACTAACTGAGCCTGTAAACCCAGGCACAGACTGAGATCCTAATGTATTATGCCGTACACAAACACGCTTTGTCAAAATATCCTGACAGAGTATTTATAAGGGATGAAGTTCTCCAACATATCATAATCATTTGGTTTTTAATCTTCATCTTCTGTTTCATGGTTCGACATCATGAGCAAGTATACTGGCACAACTGGAGGGTAGGTGAACTGCAGTAAGGCAACAAGAATAAGAAGATGAAAGCAGAAATCTCTTAAGCTGAGTATACAAGTCAAGGAAGTACAACATGCAGCTACCTAAACTTTTTGGACAAAAATATGTCCCATTTTAGTGTTCTAAAGATTCTAATCAAACAACAAAAGGAGGATTAGGGAAAATCTCCCTCCTTTATGGGATGCAGAGGGAAACATGGTAACAAAAGATGAGGAAAAGGCTGAGGTGCTCAACACCTACTTTGCCTCAGTCTTTAGCAGTGAAACTGGCTGTTCCCTGGACACCCAGCCTCATGAGCTGGGAGATGGGCAGGGGAAGCAAAGTGAGGTCATGACAACTAAAGAGGTGGTCAGAGACCTGCTACACCACTTGGATGCACAAAAGTCTGTGGGACTGGATGGGTTACAAAATTTTCATGCATCCCGAATTATTTAAGTTACACTAGCTTAATATAATTTGCATATCTCCATAGATCTAAAACAAAGTGCAGAGCACCTTGTATGAAGTCACCCAGCTTCAGTGTGCTGTTCTGCTGACAGACAAGAACAGGCTATTCACTGTGTGTCAGAAAGCCCTGAAGTAGATGGTATGATGTGACCCACACAGAGTAACCTGCAGTACTTTATTGGCACTACTTGACCCAGTGGATCAAAGAAGATGGCTTTGTATTCCAAAAAAAGTTTTTGTGAGCATGGAACTTGGAAGTAAATCTCAGCCACTGTTAAGAGCTGTATGTTAACTGACTTTCAGCATATGTGCAATAAGGAAATAAAGTTGTTTTTATCACCAATCCTTGGTTCACCTTGAAGAACCCATATAAGAACTAGACTCAGCAATAGGCCTACATTCAGGTGGACTATATAACTACCTAGTTGCAGAGGAGGGGACTAAGAGAACTCCCATAGGCAAAAACCCTCTGGTACCTCTCCTTTCTGGAGAATGAGAACACACACTACCCCAATCCAAAAAAGCACTAACCCTTGTCATAATTAAACCTCTAAAAGGTCACACCGGGCAATAAACAGAGAATTAATAGTTTAAATCCATACCTCAATCTCCCATGCTAAGTCCTGTTTGGTAACTAAGATGTGAAACCTAACAAGACTAGAAAGCAGCATAATAATAGCAACAAGGTAATGTATTTGGCTTCCTTCCAGATCATTCTGCCTTCTCTTCAGGCCAGCCCAATTTATTCAGCTTCAGTCAGAATATCCTTGTAAGTATCAAACTTGATCTCAAATAATGAGCCCTGCTAGGAGGTGAAGCATATCATCCTACAAAGAGCTGCACCAACACAGATCAAAGCTGGCTTGACTGAACCTGTTTGGAGAACAAAGGAGCTGCAGCCTACCAAGACATCAATCCATCCCACAAACACTGAAACACTGAGCTGTCCTGCCGACACTGAGACAGTGAGCTATCCCAACAACACTGAGCCACAAAGCCATCCCACCAACACCAAGACACTGAGCCACCACCTTCTGCTCTAGGACAGGCCTGGACAAGGCCAAGGGCAAGGACAGTTTTGAACTGCTTGAAGCAGTTGTTTCATGGAGCTTTTGTATTAACTACAACTTTTAACTACAATTTTTACAACCGGGGTTAAGGACTACTCTTTTCAGAAAGCCTGACGCAAAAGCTGTTAGTTGTCCTGTCATCAGAAGCTTTCAAAGACTTCCAGCAAACCACAATCCAAACACAAGCTGAAATGGCCATAAACATAAGAAAAGATTATTTTATCACTTAACTATATCCTGGTCTGAGATAAAGGGCAGTAACCTCATCTTATTTTAAAACAGACTGACTATTGTTTTCTTGCTTGACTGTCACTAAAGGAAAATATGTTTCACTGTGTGGCCTAAAGACAGATCCTATTCAGCACAGCTAAATATTTCTTGTTTTCATCTACAAGTTACAGACAAAATGCCTGATCTTAAGGTATAGCAATAAGGGTGGAAAGGTCTAAAACGCTGTCTTCTTTTGTAATGTGAAAAGATATCTTTTCCTATGCTACCCTCTGGCAACATCAAACACACTCAAAGACATTTCCACGTCATTGTACTAATTGTGGGCTACCTGTCACATAAAGATCAATCTTCCAATAATTTCCAGTATGAGAATTTTCAATGTGCACACAGAAAAACCCAACTTTTCCTCTAAATAATTCAGGTTTCCGGAGCAGAGTTCTAATTATTCCTGGAGACATTTTTGAAGTGCAAAAGAAAGGAGGAGAACAGGTTGATTTCCAAGATTGTAAGGAATAGCTTCTTTATGGGGAAGAAATGTGAAAAAAAAATTGTAGGAATACTTTTTACATAATTTCTTTAACATTGATATGTTTACCCAGGTTTTTAACTAGCAAGGAAGACTGAGAAGGCAGACACCTTATAATATCTGAGACGGCTTAGTTAGCTCCTGGGGTCACAGGTCTTAAGAGTCCTAGATCACTGACCTCTTCTAGCTGGCAGGCTTTGATGACACTCTTGTATCGGTATTCATCATAGGATACACCAAAAACTATGTTTTCTTTTATTGTTCCAGGCATGATCCAGGATACTTGAGGTGAAAAGGATATCCTCCCACTATGCTTAATTTTACCCTGTGAAGGCTCCAATTCTCCCATTATCAACATTAGAAGAGAAGTCTGAAAAATCATTAACACTTGGTTAGTATATGAGAGATCTATACAACCGTAAGAAATGCTGAACAGAGAGTCACTCTGCTAAATCACTTAAATGGTACATTTGTCTTGTAAAGAGTGTCCCTACAAGTACTGTTCTAGTGTAAGCTGCAAGTAGTGGAGATTTTCATGATACATATAGTTCCGAAAGGCCTCTGAAATGAGGGAAACTTAATTCTGTAAATGATAAAAATTGTGTGAGATATCTTGTGAAAAAGGCATGCTGCTGCCAAAGTATGTTATTAAACTTCCAGTAATTTTACAAGGTAAAACTGCAAGTATCTGTGAGACACATAGAGACATAAGGTATTAGTATTTATAGAGATTGTTATTTCATTTTAACATTATCAGTGACAATTTTGTTTGTTCTTTGTACAACAGAATTCATGTTTACAATTTTGCTAGTGTTCCTAAGCCTTTTATCTGTATTGCCTTGAAAAATGCAATTTCTTTGTGTATGTGTATACAACTACTCACAAACTGCTCAGTGTGATCTGAATTTTCCTCTGTAACTGTTAGCTCATTTACGTGATACATGACCTAAGTATATTTACTATTTCCCTTCATAAAAGAATTGATTGCAATTTCAGTACTGACATGTTATAATTTCAGAGTTAATCAGTAGCTTGTAGTAACCTTGTCACACATCACTGGCTACTAGATCAAAGAATAGAGTTGAGAAATACAAGGAAAAATATGTTACAGAGCCATTCCAGTAGTGTTCTTATCACTAATAAACAGTCAACAAAGTTGGGACGTAACAGCCAAAGATCTAAAAATCTGTCTAAGTTACAGTTTCATGCTGTCAAGCCCAGAAATCCTTTGACAAGTTATACAATATGCAGGGGGAGTCTCAGGAGATTCTTTCCATTATACCAGAATCTGACTTTTCAAAAATGCTGAGTAAGAAATTTCTGAACTTTCAAAGGACAGGCACTTAGTATGTTTTGCATTTGCTGGATGTTAAACTACTGCATCTTGTGCCATATAACACAAATGGAAGAAAAAAAACCCAACCTGACCCTAACTAATATTGAAGCAGTATTAAAAAGCTGATGTCAGGCTTACAGATAAAATAAATGTGTAGTCTGTTTCACATGGCTGACAAATCCTGGAATATACAGTAACAGCCTCAAGCAACATGAAGGAAACCTTAAATTAAGAGGGTGTAAGGGAAGGAGAAATGTATGTGTGTGTGTGTGTGTGTGTGTGTGTGTGTGTGTGTGTGTAAACCTTATTTTTTGTAAATTTCAGTTAATATTATAAGCCTTTATCTTTATTGTCTTGAAAAGTCCAAATTAGTTGTATGTATATACTCACATAAACTGCTCAGTGTAACATGAATTTTTCTCAGTTTCCTTAGTAGCTGAATAAAGGAGATATACATACATCCTTCAGCACTTTCTAGCTGACATTTTTGTATTACAAGTATCAGCTTTAGCAATAGCCATCGGAGATTATCAGCAACATAGGAATACTATTAATTCAGAAGTACCACACTAAAATGCATGTCAACATATCATTTTGAGGGCAACATCATGGCCTGAGTTCCTTGTTCTTTCCTACTGGTATCAGTACTGAAAAATAATACAGGAGCCTTGACCATATTGAATTTGATGGGTCCTTTGCTATTGTCTCCAACAGACAAAAGATCTTACCCCATGCAAGTAAAAGAAATCATGAGTATGTTCACCAATCATTTCTAAAACAGGAAAAGTTGCCAAATGCATAATGAATGTTTGACTTTCACATCTCAGAAAAAACAGTGAACATGAAAGACTCATCTAATTACTTGCTATTCAAAGTGAATGAGTATCATAGTTCAACTCATTTTGTATTAATGAGGTTAATCAGATGTGTTATCTGCAAACTAAATGTTTTGATAACATTTTTGGATTCTAAAATGATGATTCATCTAAAGCAAAATTTTCTCAGAAAACCACCAGTTCCAACAGCACCTCCCCAGGCTTTCACATGGCACTCAGGGAGCCTGTCTGAGTGAGGCACTATAGGAGCCAGAGCACAAGTGACCAGGTATACCACATGTCCAGGGCATGCATCGTAGTTACCTGGCTAATCCATGTCAGGTTTATCAGGTTACTGAAAATCTTGTGTTCAAATTTTTCCTTAAAATGCTAGCAAGGCAGAGAGAAAAAAAAAAAAAAAAAAAAAAAAAGCCTGCTTTCTAGCACACTGAACCATTTGGATATGTTCTAGAGTTTATTCTTCTAAAGGCAGGGAGATTCTCAGATTCTCACCATGAGCATTAACTTTAGGTTTCAGTCTGCATTATACCTGCAAATCTCCTTTTACTTCCTATGAAAAAACGGTTTTGTCATTTCAATTGCTACTTCCTTATTAAGTCTGTATCCTTGTATCAACAAAAAATACCCAGCAAACTCTTTCTCATATTTACCACAGAGTAAAACTTCAGATACCTATTGGCCACTTTACTGAAACTTACAGTCAATCCATATTTTTCCCTGCAGCCATGATTTTTACAGTGAGCACAGGATAGCAAGAATACAGTAACAATACAGGTAACAATACAGATAAGACAATATTATTGCTTAAAATTATTAGGAGTTTTGTTGAAACAACAGAAATAGAAATACCTTGCCTGCTCCAGTAGATCCAGAAACAGCTAATAACTGTCCCTTCTCAATCTTGAAATTTATATCCTGAAGAACAGGAGAGGCATGAAGAGGAAAATTACTGAAGAAGAGATTATTGTCAGTGTTAGGAGCTTTGCTGTTGTTGTCTTCCTGGTTTGCTTTTACAAACAGCTCTCCAATTCCCTGCAATGTACACAGATGTGTATTTATATGTATATAAAAACTAAATAAAACATGCATATGGAGACATGTATATCATACTATGGACTTATGAAAACATATGAACTTAATTTTTTAATGTTACTTTTCCTATCTATAATATATTCATTATATCCTTAAATATATTGATCCTAAATTTGTGGACACAAACAAAATTTGCCCGTTATAAAACTGATTTCCAATGTTTATACATGCCACAGCCTGATTCTGTTTTTAGGCTGACTTAAATTAGAAGCAACTACTTATTACAGGCCTTAACACTTATTAAAAGGTCTCTTCCAAAGTTTCTCAACTGTGGATAATTTGATATCATGCATTAATTACTTTCAATATATTCCTTACCTGCTGATAGCTGAAACCAATTAAAATGAACGACTGTAGGCTGCTCTTTATAGCAAATATTGGCAAAAAAGATACACTCTGTATTTTAATTTAGTTTGGGTAAAATTACTAACCTCATCCCAAAAAGCTGTTACTTTGTCCAGCTCAACCCCAGTGGTTGTCAGATTATACTCCAGGGCTTTATATTCTTTTTTCAGCAAGAAATCCTAGAAACACCATGGAAGCAGAGGAGAGGAAGAAACAGTAAGGGACGGTTGTACACACAAAGTAGTACCTACTTGCCAACAGTGAGCATTAACTACTATTTCTGATAGTGGTATTGCATTGTAGGGTCTTACAGAGAGGCATAAATATAGTTTACACATATTTCAGATGCAGAACGAAACTACCAATTCTTTTACTGCTAGTGAGAACATAACCATAAATGTATTCAGTTCTGGTTTAGAAAGAGTATCAAAACTTGGCATTTCCTTTGCTTTCAGGGCTTGTGTCAGGCAGCATCACTCCTCCAACCTTAATCCTTTTCAAAAAAAGCCTTGGGTTTGGAGTAGGATGTGGAAGGTTGCATTCTGGTAAACAGTGAAACAAAGCAGCTATGTGCTACTATTGCTCTATTCCAAAACTGCAAGAGTTTAAGAGAGTTAGAATGATGTATCTACCAACCAAAAAAGTAGAGAATGATCATGGCCAGTGCAGCACTGAAGTATTGTAATTTCAAATGATGCAAGTCAGCAACCTGACACATGTGTTACCTTCTGGGATAATGTTAGAAAAAAAGAGTAAGCCCATGCTAATGTAGGAAAGATAACTTCTCTATTCCATTACTTTGTTAAGGTTATGCAGTCTGTATGTACCATCTCCTTTGAATTGTCTTTTTAATTTATGTGAAACCAAGTAGGTCTATGTGAGCAATACACTAGACAAACTAAGCAGACACTGGGCAAAATCAGTTCTCTACAGTAAAGTTGAAAATTTCCCAAGTAGAAAAAGCAGAAGGAAAAGAGCAGATGATTGAAAGGGCAGGAACTTAAAAACTGTAAGGCAAAACATACAGAGTTTATGCAAAAAAAAAAAAAAAAAGAAATAATAGCGAGGCTTTCTTTCATAACAAAGGCAATAGGGTCATCCAGTGAAGTTGCTGGAGCAGTGATAGAGAAAGCACACTGATCCTGAAACATTTCATGGTCTAGAAAACATGGGTCTAGCTACAGGGAAAATACAATAACGCAGGAGACATATCTGGCCCAGTGAGCTCTCTAAACTGATAAGGAGATTAATCAGAGAAATGTATGAGTAGTTTATTATTTGTGTTTATGCTTCTTGTGACAAGTAAAGGGCATCAGTGTTCTGGGATTCTGTGCAGTCTGCCTCTGGGGTCTATACTGAATCTGCCACAACGGGATGATTATAGATTCCAGAGCACCCACAGAGCTAATATCCCCAAAGACAAGCGTTTGGTAAACTGAGGGCACAACAGGGTACAACAACTGGGCTTGCCAGTTCTGTGATAGGGCACTGGATATACACTTCTAGGAAACAGGAGAGACAGGAGACCTCCACCAATGCCCAGGGAATCTGAGACCACAAAGACTGCATAAATTAGGACCCAACAAGGCAGCCTTCTGAATGTTGAATAGAAAGGTTTATGGCTAGATTTCTCGAATTTTCTGCCCAGTTTAAAATCATAAAAATCCAGTACCTGCTATTCTATATTAAGGTTCAGATTTCTGATTAAGATCTTTAAGTTCCATATTAGGTATTTTTATCACACTAAAAATAATATAAACTATGTTTTAACAAACAAACAAAAAAAAGTAGAAAAAAAAAAAAGCCTAAGATTTCACCCTGAAATAGAATAAGAACTCTTTTCCTGAGGAGTGATATCAAAACAGCAGATAAAACAGACAGAGTTAATGAGAATTCAGCCTGATTTGACTCTGCAGATAAGCCTCTCAAGCTGGTATATGAGCAATTGATCTCAGTAGGTAAGACAGGTAATAATTATTTGACCAGTACCTTAATTATGTTTACTACTCATAATGAATGAGATGCACATTTGCATAAGATGCACAATCTCCTGCTGTTCTGGCCACTAATAGCTAGAAAAACAGATCTGTGACTGGAAGCTGTGCTATATAAAACATGTACTAATTTTGTACTTCCTTTTCTGAAGGAAAAACATTTCTTAAGCACCACAATTCATGATATATTTTTATTAAGTTCTTTATTCTGCAATGAGAATAAATAACTAAATGCCACTGTTTCAAAAAAAGCAGCATGCAGGTAGCCTGAGACTCCTGTGGTTATGCTGCCTGGGGAACCATATAACAATATCAAGATTTATAATGACATTTCATGGTGTGTAGTCAAAGCAACATATAGTATATTCGGAAAGTCTGCATAAATGCTGTGCGCTTTTGTCGATCAACTGACAAGATAACATGCTATAAAGAATTAGCTTACGTACTTGGGAAGATTTTAGTGTATGTACCCTACCTGTATTTTGTTTATTGCTCCAATAGAGTCATACCAGGTCTGTACAGACCCAGGAAACTGCCTGGTCACTGTCATTCGAAGAACAATGCAGAAGGAAATGGTGGTAAATATTTTTCGGAGAATAATTCCTTTAATCACAGCATATGGAAGCACAGCTAAAAACACCACAAAAAAGCCTGAAAAGAAGAAAGCTGAGCTGTTGAAATATCTCACATAAGCAGCTTTTCGGGTAAGCTTCAGTTCAGTTCTGTTATAAAAAGAAATAGAAATAATTAGTATAGGATTCCACAGTTTACATCTTAAAAATATTTTGCATGGAACTGTTGGTAAGAGAAATCACTCAGAGGCTCATTCATCATTCTTATTTTCTAGCATTGCAGTTAAAAAGCAAGATTCAAAACAGGTTTTGGACCTAAAAAATAATTGGAGCCCATTTTTGGCACCAATGTTCAGAGATGTCTGAGAAAATAACAATGATCTATGTCATGATTTAAATACTTCATAAACCGCAAGCCTCTACAATTCCTGGCTCAACCATCTTTAAGCATCTAATGCTGTGGTACATGATACACTCCCAGAATCATCATCCCATACTCATCTGATCATCTATTAGATACATAACCCCCCTAGAAATAAGATACTTTGAAATGCCAGATTTGCTATACGTGACCATAAAAAACTAAGAACAATATGATTATAGTGTCATCTCCTTTTGCAGAGCTACTAACAGTTTCACCCATGAAGAAAGGTATCAGTTAACCTCAGCTTGAAGAGGTGGAAGGCAGGGAGTCTGCCCTCCACTTTCCTTGCCCCATAGAAGCTCAGTCTATGGAGTAGCTCACTGACTGCTGTGCAGTCAGGAATGCAAAAGGTAATTAATCTTGGCTGCTTCCACAATGTCTGTGCATCTTACAGCAAGCTATTAAATAAAAAGAGACATAATTCAGGGAGCGTAATTCATTTTCTCAGTTGATAGCACTAACTCACGCAATTCATTTTCTCAGTTGATAGCTCCAACTCACGCTGCTGAAGCTTTCGACTGACTGCTCTCATTTTGACCCTGTTCACTTCACATTCCTCGGGTGCCCCATAGCTCGGCTTTGACTGAACAGAGGCACCTCTGCTGCAGTGAAAGAGCAAATGCTCTGCTGCAAGAGAAATTAACTGGGGCTAAGGATGGAGCTAGACCCCAAGGTGCCCATTCAGTGGGTGAGTGCTCTAACCACTGAGACACTGCAGAAATTCACAGTCACATTGGTGATAGTAACACCTTGTGTTGCAAGGCTGAGTATCATAGCCTCTGTGTGCCCTGGTATTGGGCCAGCGTCTGCATGTAAAATCCATCCAGGATTTTGGAGCTACTTTTGTCAGCCAAAGCATTCTTAAAAGTCCCTGACAGAAAATCTGAGCTCAGCCAGTTCTGGAGCAGGGTGCCTAGCACTTCTTGTTAAGTCTGTATTTCACAAGAGAGGCTTGAAGAAAGTAGCCAGGCATGCAGACCACCACCACGGTAGTAGTCACTGCCCTGGAGAAAGGGCCTTGTAAGTCCCTCCAGAGCTTCTGTGAGACTGTGGGTGGCAGCACTGAATAGGAATAACAAAGATTTTGGGGCTTGGTGCTCATCCAGTCCCACACAGATGACGGGGTAGAAGCTATCAAAAAGCTCCCCAGTGCTGAAGCACACAGCCACTACTCTGAAGAGGGAGAATGAAAGCACTAAACCTTTTCAGTATGCTCCCAAGTACCAGCCACAAGCAAAAATTTTCCAGAGGTGAGTCTCTGATACAGGCTTGAGAGCTCTGTAAATTAAGCATTTATTTAGGACAGGTCTTGCTGATGGGCACTTGGAGAGAGAGAAAAGGCACACTATGAGCCTCATGCATGTATAGAGTGCAGACTAGTTTATGCTTATTTTTGAAGTGATGCTGCAGGAGTCAGTACAAATACATGAGCTTGAGATACTTTGCCTTATGTAAAAGTGTATCTACCACTGACAAAGTATAGACATTCCAACCTTGGACTTCACCTTCTCCAGTGCTATGCTATGGCTCAAGAGAACAGTTTGAAGTTGTGTTTTTTTAATTCTCTGAATAGATTGCATAGCCCAGAGGAGTCCAGGTATGTTTATTAAAACACTTGTTACAAATAGTTCTTACCAGTACAGATTTAATAGGGCACACAGGACATAGCCCATATTGGTCCCTCTGAAGTGTCACAGTTCTCTGGGGGAGTTTGCCTGCAGCAGTGTTACACCTGCAAGATGGCCAGCCCTGGCAGCTCAAGTCTACCAGAGTAAGGGCACAGATCTATGTAGTTCACTAGAGTTGATCAAACTGGGTTGTATCAGAAAATGCCAGAATGCAGAAGTGGTTTGGTAATGACTGAGTTATAACACACTGTTACAAAAACACAGGCATGGCTTCATGCACAAGGTCTCGTTTCCTACCAGCTTAACAAACCAACTGACTGGGAGGCCCTGGCTCAGCAAGCAAAATTCACAGAATCACAGAATCATCTCGGTTGGAAAAGACCTTGAAAGATCATCCAGTCCAACCATGAACCTCACACTGACCATTCTCAACTATACCATATCCCTCAGTGCTATGTCAACCTGGCTCTTAAACACCTCCAGGGATGGGGACTCCACCACTGCCCTGGGCAGCCCATTCCAACGCCCAACAACCCATTCTGTAAAGAAATACTCCCTAATATCCAGTCTAAACCTTCCCTGGCACAGCTTGAGGTCATTCCCTCTTGTTCTGTTGCTTGTTACTTGGTTCAAGGACTCATCCTCAACTGAAACTCTGACAATCCAAGGTTGATCTGCTCCAGTGATGTCTTCACCAAGTGATCTGTTGGATCACCCAAAAAAATATGGTATTTTGAAAAAAATACGGTATTTTGGTGCAGTAAAAGAGAGACACTTTGATCTTGTAATATTGCTAGCATTCTTGTCTTCTAAAAATCCATTCATAATATAACAAAAATTGAATTCCAACATTACAAAATTCACTGTAAATTACTGTAGAAAATATAGATCATAAGATGACAGTCCTTTTTCCAGGTTTCTGTGACAATTTTGTGGACTAAAATTATTTAATTTACATGATTTGTTCACAATTTGTGGTCTCAAATTTCCTAAAAGTGAATGTGACAAGTGACACCAGGGGAATCCTAACCTGGTTCCATCCTTGAGCTGGAACTCCCAGCCTGGATTCAGACTGAGTTTTCCCTGATTGTTTATAGTAAATTATTACAAATTTTAAGATTTTCGTTATTCTAAAGAACACTTCACTTTCCCCAGATTGTCTGTCAGAAAGCAGCTGAACAAGAAGGTGTTTGTGTAATAATATTGTTTCATCTCTTTTATTTACATGATAATAATACACTTATATGTCATTTCTTTTATTTTATTTTTCCCAATCACACACCTGGCACAGAATTTTAATTCTCTGTAAAGGAGTAAACAAACACATGGGACAGCTTTAGTGAAGCATCACCCATCAATCAATATGTCACTTCTCCTCCCCTTCCCCAGAACTCCCTGTGAGAAACAAAGCTCTCCTTCTCATAGCTCTCAGCTAACTAGGTTAGATCTTTTACCTCCTTTCTGCTTCAGTTCTTGTAGTTCCAGTTCAATTTTAATATTAATTGAAGAGATAAGCATTATAGATGGCTATCTACAGACAATAAATTTAATGCAGTTGTGGAGGATGAATACATGAAGCTGTGCTACTTTAATCCTTTCACAGATTGCACATAACATTTAAAACCAGCTTTATTGCATTTCTCAGAAAATGGCTGCAGAGGACTCATACTGTTTCCTTCACCGCAGAATAGAAAAGTCTGTAAAGCCTTAAGTAACTACACAAAAGGGCTTTTTATTCTAAGATGAGGATAGGGTTGGTCAGAAACAAACACAGATGCCACAATTGTTTTACCTGTGCAAACTAACCACTGAAATATCATTATAACAAATGAGGAAGCAAATTAAAAAAATAAAAAATCTCACCTTCATAGTGAACTTGACAAATTGGGAAAAAACCCAAGCCACAGTGTGGGAATGCACAGTTCGTTTATGAAGGATTAATATTTGTGTGCTTTACTTCTCAACTAACAAGACCACAGATGGTGTTCAAAGCCACCTATTTTTTTTTTCTGAGCATATAAAAATTTTGACTAACAAATGAGAACACTTACTCACGGATGCTTTCAATCATTTTTTCCATTGCATCTTCCCAACAATAGGCTTTAACTGACTGTATATTTTCAATTATTTCTGAGGTGATGACAAGTCTCTCATTGATCTTTCCTGCCCTCTTATTCCTACAAAGTAAAAAGGCAGTAGGTCAGTCTTCATCTTTCTCATCCTGTATAGATAGTTTGTATCCCATTATCTTATCAAAACACTTTCCCTTTATGTCTACACTTACAATGTTTATTTAACAGAATTATTAGGAAGAATGTGAACGGAATCTTTAGAAAGCTAGTAATCATTAAACTAAGGAGAAAATACAAGCTCTAAAAAGAATAAATCAAGTCACTAACAAGGAGTTTCAATTCTATAAAGCATTATTACTACTTACTGCACATTAGACCATTCATTTTGTTAAGTTTAGACAGCTGCTGCTAAATAAGTAAAGGCTTGTCCGTAACTTTCCCAACACAGCCAACACTCTTAGGGGTCCTCTCTTGTAACAATGTCAAACTAGAGACCCTTATTCAAGTGGTATAAACCTCTTAAACCAATGCATTTCAGGAAAATACATTGAAATATTTTAAAACAGTCTCATCACCTGTATTTCATCATCATTTGTCCCAGCCAGGCTTGGAAAAAGGCCAGAACTATTAGAAAAGCAAGTCCAGAAAATGCAGAAGCTTCTAACATATCCCAGAGCAGTCCCATCAGCAGTGCCACTTGTAAAGGTGCAATCCATACAAAATGAGCCAGAGCAAGACCCTGTGGAAGCCCACAGCAGAAAATAATAATACAAGTTACAGACGTGCTCTTAAAACTGCATGGAAAGAAAGAAGTCATTAAAGTGACACTTTGAAAAATGTAATGAAGAATGGTACAAATATTTCCAGTAGTAAAACAAGTTTATAAAGGAGGATTTGTGATCCTGAGCACATAGCATTCTGGGTGTAAATTATGATGACAGTGCAGCAATACATATACATTCCACACCTAAACTTTGATTTTTGTAAGGCAAAGTTCAGTCTGAAATGGTCTCTTTGCTATGTATACACACAAGGAAAAATCTCAGCTTTGTAAAAGTAAACATGGCTTTTTCAACCATTGCAAGATGAGAAAAATTCACAGAAGAATCTTCTGAGACCGACTGAACCTGATACAAGAGGCAACTATTATTTTGGTGAAGAGATGACTCTTGTGTGAACACAACGATTTCAAAACAGATTGCTGCCTACTTCAGCCATGTTCCTTCACATTAGGGAGGTTTTGGACTGAATCCTGTGACCAGGCTGCACAGGGGTCTGCATTATTGAAGCTACACTGCTGCAATGATAAGGCACTTGTCCTAGCTTGTTCAGTGCTAGCTGACAGTGCTCTGTATAGTAATACAGTGCTTAAAGTAAATACAGCCTCCAGTTCCAGCCATGTGTCTACAGTCTCTCTGATCTTGCTTCTTTCATAGGAAGCAAACCTCATACTACCAATGGGCCAATTAAACATAGACGCTAAACAGAAGTTCATAGAGTTTCCAGTCCTCAAAGCCATTAGCAGGGATTTACCTCTGTGTCTTTAACAAAAGAGAAGTTTTTTACAGGAGACTCTGGAAGTATTGTCTAAGACAGATGTGTTCGGAATGATTCCTAATAAGGTCTTATATCAACACATTCTCTTTTAAAAGAGTGGGTAATAGTAGCAACACAATGCTGAACATCATTGCTTGTTCAATGGCAGGAACAGCTGGATTGCCTTAGTAAAAAGGTATGGTGGTCAGGAAAAGAGGATGGAAGGATTGAACTAGCCAGTTCTGACCTCTGTGAAATCAATGCATAACCCAGAGATTTCCTGGCAAGTTCTCAATGGACTGTAGAACAAGCGTGGTTTTATAGTATACCCGATTTTTAGGTTTGCTCTAGTAATCAGCACAGGAGCCAAAGGATATCATAAGTATCAAAACAAACATTTCCATGATCATGTGCCTAGACATTTTCTTAAGGTAGTGATTCATTTTATATCTACAATGAGCACTCAGTAAAGTTCGTCATTTATGCTCCTTCCTTCCTTATATTTGTCATGAACAGCCTGAAGTATTGCATTTGTATTTGATGGATCATCAAGTGGATTAAAGAACCAATGACGTACCTCATCAAATTTGTTCAGATTGTTGGAAAGAAGACTGACCAATTGTCCAGTACTTATTTTATCTAGAACTCTGCTCGACAGTTTTAAGATCTGTAAAAGAAAACAAAACTATAGAAAAATGGCCATGTAACTCATCCCCATAAAACAGAATAAATACAGATAAAAATTATAAGCAATGGTACATTAGTATAAATAACAATTCACTTATCTGCTCATGCTATAAAGAAAGTCTCATTAAACTTGTTATTCATGTCACTTGAATTTAAGATAGCCATTAAATTGCTTTACAAATATTGATTTATTGACTTAGTCTTTGCTTTCTGTTGAATATTTTATGAGTATAGATATATATGCAAATGCAAGTTTAATTAAGCGTGCATGCTGTGTGTCACTGTGCATCCTCAAAAATCTCCTGCTGTGCCTATTTTGACAAATATTTTTGAAAGATGTTTTCGCACTGAGCTTCATACTAGAGTAACTAACATGTTTGTTTAAATTATTTGCTTTTGGTATTGGTAAAACCAAATACCTTTTGAAATTTTTTTGGATTTATGAACACGTGATGCATCAGTATCTGTTCATTCTTCATGAGATAGAGATCTCACACAACATCATTCAAACTCAGTCTCTTCTATGTTATATTTATTGTTTAAATCTTCACCTCTAATCCTCTTTTGAAAATATTTTTTGGCCACCAGCATATGTTATTCTGCCTTTGCAATACACACACATAACAGGAGCATAGTGGTAGAACAACTAAGTCATCTCACCACATACCCAAAAGCACAGAGGCTGACTTCAGTCAAACCAGCCGCAGATGAGTATTTAAATCTCTGGACTTAGGAAATGAAAAGCTGTCAAGAAAATGATGTTAGCCACATTATTCTTTTATCAACTTTGTGTACCTTGGCTAAAAAAACTAGCAATCTTTCAACAAACTGGCCTAAAAGTTACGTAGGCTACAGACAGAGGATGGCTTTGAGTGTAAATGAAACACTTACCTTCTTATAAATCAAGCTAAACATAGCTATCCTCATTTGCATTCCTATATGATGAAGACCAAATATAGCAGGGTGTATGAGTAGTGTTCTCACAAGGAAGAGAAGGCATAAGCCAATGCCCAGGTAGTAGGCTATGGATCTTTCGTCAGAGTTGTCTGGATCATATGAAGCTATTATTCTTCCCAGCAGAAGGGGTTGCACAGATTTGGTGACTTCCTGCAGATGGAAACAAGAAAAAACATTTTGGTCAGTAGTTTTTTCATTTTTTTCAAAATTATTAACGTTTTAATTTCAAGTTCTACCCAATGAGATTTACAGCTTTATATCTTAAATGAGGAAGTCAGGTCTGTTCGCTGTGCAAACCACAGAAAGTTGCAGTAATTGCTCAGGAGAACAGACAACTCACTGCTTTCTTAACCTGTGATGCTCCTGCAACTCCACCAAAGCGAATCAAGTTTGTAATTTTTTTTTATCATTTCCTACAGAAGTGACAACTGAGATTAGCTTCCACATTTATTTTGCAGAGTTGCAATGGATTAGCCACATGACTTAATCCAGTTTAGCAGACTGGATCTCTGTTTTGGCCTCTAGGGAACAGTTCTCACTGCACTTTACTGGACTTACAGGACACAGGAAGACTCAGAGATCTTGAAATGAACACCACCAGAACAAGACAGTGAAGATATAGCTAAAATATAGAGTAAATGGAAATATCAACAAAATAAAAGCATAAACAATTTGATCATGCTACTCAAAAGTTCTAGACATTGTATCCAGGATTGTGACAAAAGCAGTAGGAGAGGGCATAAATGGTAGGAGAGGCAAGTTTAATAAAAGTCCCAGAGAGAAACCAGTCCCTCACTAAAGTGCAAGGCATCCAAATGATCTGTTATAGCCCTGGCTTTACCTTAGCCGGCTATTACATTTGTCCTCAGCCTCCTTTTCTGTTGTAATTAAACCCCACTAGCGTTATTCCACCGTTGCCTTCCATTTCCCTTCACACCCTCACCATTCTCATACTTTCACTCCTATAACCTCCTCCTTTTGCATCTCTTCCTCTTGCCCCCTCTTTTCTTACCCAATACTTCCCCAAGAAATGCAAAAAACATCAGTGCACTGCAGTCTAACAATTTGCTTCATCTTCTGCGTAAGCTTCTGAAGGGTATGAAGTGTGTATGTGATCCTTTGCTTCACTGTTATATTCAGTAGAAAAATACTTAGTGCTAAAAACTTTTATGTGTGTCTCCTTATCCTTCTTTCTGTTGTGTCTCAGCAGAAAGCATCTAATACTTCAAAAACAGTAGGAAACTACTGAATTCTGTTTTGTACAGAAATCTTAAATTCTGCCAAAAAGTTATTAGTGCCGCCTGCCATCCGAAAAAAACACAGATCACTATACAGAGACTCAGAGAGAAGTGAACTAGTGAAGTTCAGCTGTAATTAATGTTTACAGTGAAAAATAGGTTGGGAAAATCCCCATTATTTTTTTTCCTTCTTCTTTGGTTTCCTTTTGGTCTCTTATACAAGAGCAATCCAAAGTACTCCTACAACCTGTACTGTAACCCCTTTTGAATGTCACTGTTGGTAGAACTGATATTCATCATACACTTTTTCCACAGAAGAGATGAAATTTTACATTTCAAATACCATACCTATGCTACACACTACATTTCACAAATTAAACACCACTCTGCCACAATACAAATGCTGTAAACCTGGAGTCAGCTTTGACAAAGACTTCAGTGTTATTAGTAGGCAAAGGGAGGAGTGTTTATTAAAACACACATGACCTAAGGCAGCTGTGCTTAGACCATATGCATCCCGAAGTGGCAAACCAAAACTCCCCAAAACTCACAAAATACAAAACAGTCATCTCTCAAGGACAATGTGGTGCTTTCATACTCCCAGAGATTACAAGATAAGCTTTTGTATATAGGCTTAAAATAGCAAGATTTTTTTTTTTTATTTACTCTTTTTCTGGTGAAAATGCCACACACTGCTGCTGTGTTTGTTGTGACTATAAAGGTATTGCATACATGTCTAGTTTGCTGGAAAAAAACATGACTTGCAGACTAAGGGTAGAATAATGGCTGGCAATAAGCCAAATCATTTGCTGTCTCATGGGGCATAAAAATCCACTGGTTTAAGGTGGAGATTTATCAGCTTACTTACTGAAGTTGATGTTATCTGGTCTACATACAAATGAAAGCAGAATTACCTATTTTCCACTTTTCCTCTTGCAATCTCGAAATTATCCACTGATATAAATATGGATAAATGAACTGATTAGAATGACCTGCCTAAAAAATGGAATGGGATTTGTATATATAAGAGAAAATCCAGTTTTCAGGAGTCATGATTTTCCTTCTCCTGTCCTTGATCTTCCCTCTGCATTCATCATAAACCATTGAGAAACTCAGAAATGTCCCCCTCACAGAAATCCTAATTAAAAGAGCAAAGATCTGAAGAGAAATGAGAGTATGACACAGGATACTGTGCTAATCTGACCTGGTGTGGCTATTCTTACGCAATGAGAACTTTTACGTTACGTGTATCCCCCATATGCTCAATCACTCTGCATTTGAAGACAATAATGCACATCTCTGTTCTGGCATATACCCAAGAAGTGCTTCAGGACTTTCATATCCCTCCCTGCCTTCTCACTCACACCCGTGACCTATATGCGAGAACTTCAGGAAATCCTCATTAGGGTCCTTTGGGATATGATACTAAAACCATTTCTAAGTTAATGTTAGCAGCTGCTGTGTCTGAGTGGAAATATACATTTCATGGGGATGAATACAGGAGAAAAATGTAAGTAGGATCAAACTGATCCTCACAGCAAAGTACCCAATTTGTTAGACAGTATGGTGCTAAAAAGCAAGGTTTTTGTTTTACTGCCATACCATCTTTTCTTTAGATTAGAAAATACATCTGCTGATGAGGTGAAGCATGGAAGCTGTTTTGAACAACAGAGGAGCAGATGAATTAGGTGCAGTAACTCAACGAGCCTAACACAACACTATTTATGAGGGAGAATCGTAGTACTCTAGGGGGCCAGAACGCAAGTGTCCACCCTGTAATAACATTACCTACAGAGCATGATGGGAAAGGGAGAGACGGAAAAATTCCTAGACTTAATGAGAGCTAAGCTGTGATGCCAGTTGCAACAACAACTACACAAACAGCAGGGATGTCAGCAGAGTTTAAACCACACTCCAAGAAAGGTGCTGTGAAAACGTCCCAGGGATTAGACAAGAGAAGAGCTGAAAGGAAAGTGAAGTTCAAAAGAAGGGACAACTTGATTGCACATATGCCAATACGGCACAACATCCTGTCCCCACTCAAATTAATGGCAAAGCTCCCATTAATTTCCGTGAGCAGGTCCTGAAAAGAATACCAGTGGCTTTAGCAGTGAGTTTTTTTGTCTTACAGATTTTTAAAAAATGAAGACTAATGATAACAGAATCAAGAATTTAAACTAAGATTTAATCTTTCCCTGTTCACTGTGAAAGGTGAAGATTTTGTTTCATATGTGCTATCCTGTGTCCTACCGCACATGTCTGAGATTTCTTAAAGGAATTTAAGAAAAAAAACAACCAAAGAATATGACTCAAAAATTCTTCAGGCCTGTTCTGTCCTCACCTGGTCCAAAACTGTACTCAATTTTAAAAGTCCACATGGAAGAATCAACCCTTCACAAGTCCCACATGTGCATGGCCACACACACTTCACATGCCTGTACTCCGGGAAAGGAAGTTACCCTCAGAACAGCCTGTAAAAGCCCTCAGATACTGCCTAACTTTTAACAGGAATGCATTGCCGTGGAAGTTTCAGCGGGCAGACTCTGCAGGAACACCTATTACAATGTATGGTAGGCTAAATTTGTAGAACTGATTTTTTTTTTTTAAATATAAACCTGACACAAGGAGTTTCTGGCTTGGTGAGGAAATCAGTTGAAAAATTAAAGGCAGTAATGTGATGAAAGGAGCAAATAAAAGACAGAATTGGGTAGGAGTCCACAAAGAAAGGGTCTTGTCCCAGAAAAGAGCTGCCAAACAAGATGAAAGAGTATAGAAAGAAGGGTTATTACACAGCTCCTTAGATAGCAAGGGGCCCTGTCCTAGATGGTTAACTGCCCTACCTGGACAAAGACAACTAATTGACTCATCAATTTCCATTCTAGCCACATTGCCTCCTGCCAGCCCTACACAACACTCTAACAGAGGGTAACCCAGGGTTTGATGCAGAAAAGCCCTCCAGAGTGAACACATCATCTCTCCTTTCTTCTTGTGCAGCCCTTGCGTACGGAGAAGGCAAGCACAGCACATCTCTTTGAACCAAATCTATAGCAGTGGAGACTTCAGACTGAGGTAAGCGGCAGTGAGAAGAGACCTGAGGCTCTTCACCAAGTGACAAGAGTCCAGCAAGTTGGAGAGATTTCATCTGGGAGAGAACAAAGTTGGCTTGGGAGCTAATTTCTTGATTCCCCTATTTTTAATCAGAATTCATGTACACACACATGTAAGTGAATCTATCTACAAAAAATAAGCAAAAAAGATAAAATATAAAGAATGTTTTCAATCTAGGTTTTATTTTCAAAATCAAGCCTTAGTGCTGAGAAATTTCAGAGTTGTTCTTTATGAACTACATCTGGGGGACAGTCTAAACGTGATTGCAAAAGATTAAGGCCTATAGTCAATTAAGCAGCCTGACAGACTGGAGCACATGCTAAATTTTTCATAAACTAAAAAGAATGTGAATGCTGCATTTTAAGGAAAGCAATTTCCATTTTCTTTAGAGAATTTCTTCCTTTTCTCTTTAGACCATTTTACTTTGTGACTTTCTGATTCTATTACTGATACTCATTTCCTCTGGACATGGTGTTACAAGAGAAAGAAGCAGTGAGTTTTTCCATAATTCTTAGGGGAAAATCCAACCTGAAGTGAAACTGTAGTCGTTTATTAGTTATCCAAATCAAATCAACAGTGATCTAAACCAGAACATTCACTTTGTTAGCAGTCCAAATTAATACACTTAGGAATATTTTACAGGACTTCCATCCCAGGACACTAAATAAATTTACCTATTTTGTAATCTGCATGATCAGCCTGTCTTTCACACAGACATGTAAACAGGAGGGACTCCATGGAAGTTTATTGGGGTAGAGCCATTCCAGCATAAAACTTAGCAGAAGTCAGGCTCCAAATTCGATGCTTAACCTGAAAAATGCTCTTTGACCTGAAATGCTACCTGGTGCATTAAAACTTTTCACACTTAAAAAGTCCCCTTTTGATGCTGAAAAGACTGCATGTTGTTAAGGACTTGTGTTTTAGTTTTCCAGATATTCTTATTTATGTTTCAAGTGTTTATACAAAATTATTAAAACTTGAGGGTATAGGTGTTGGTGTGGTTTCACTTAGCATGCATCTGGCATGGCTGCCATAGTGCAGATTATGATCTTTCTTCATTTACCCACTAGAAGATCTGCCTAGCTTGAAATTTCCCTTCTGCAAGAGGAGTCAATAGCAAGTTCATGGGAATGATGACAACTCTCCGTACTACTCTCCCCTTCCTGCCTGAGAGAGGTGTCTTCCTAATGAAGGTTTTCATTTCTGAAACTGTTATTCTCTTAGAATAGTTCCTTGGTATATTCTATAGAAAGGCAGAAGAAAAGAGAAGTTTGGTTTTATAGCAAGCAACGTGAACTTCAGAGATATTTTGGGCTATTCTCCATAAATTCCCCTTACGCTCTTCTTCTGCTCAATCCATGATCTTGAAAGTACAGCTAAAATAGATCACACTCAACACTAATTCCAGTGGAATTAGTTCCTTTCTGTATCAACCTTCTGAAAATAAAAATCTGGCCTAGAGATCCGTCTCACACTTGAAAACACTATGTACCACTGATCACTTTGGGCCACTTGGTCTATTATAGCTGCAGTTTCTGGTATCACAGCATTTTGAACAGAGTAGCATGGGAGTGTAATATCTCACTTTTACTACTGAAATGCAGAAACTTGAAAATAACATAGATATTTAATGTGCATATTGGTTAACATGAATTTTCAGATTTACAGTCTTGCTGTCTAACATACCTAGTGAGACACCACTAATAATAAACTGTTTTCACAGCTCCTAACCCCAGTGATAGGATTTTCAAACAGGTGCCATTTGGTAAGTCAGAGCAATCCTAACATGCTGAAAAGGTGATAAACATAACCAGTTCAGACGTTTACATCAAGTTCCTGATCATACACTTCAGAGTACCAACAGCACCAAAATCCAAGCATATTTCACACAGTTATTTATGCAGAATTGCTACCACTAAGGAAGACGATTTGTTTATTGAATATGTAAACCTGAATAAAGCATTTAACTATGAAGTTGGCTGACAGTCACTTTGACAAAATTGACTAAATCATGTAAAATTGCTGTCATTTACGTTACTGTAGGGTAGAAAATTCTTTAGAAACTTCTTAAAAACTGTAACATGAGAAAATAATTACTTTAGTTCAGCAATGATACAAAAATTCAGGTGCTCTGCCTGTACTTGGGGAAGCATATGCCAGCACCTAGCACTACATATACTTCAAAATTATTAATATGCATGTTTTAAAGATATTAAGACATTATCAGAAAATACTTTTTTTTTTTTTAATGAAGGTCCCTGAGTATGTCTCTATATTTATCATCTTCATAGGCAATATACAGAGCAAAATCTGTAGATATTCACAGGATTCTGTATTAATTTAGCAATCCCTGACTTGGATCTATTTACAGAACACTAAAAGTTTACTGAAGACAAGAGCAAACCTTACCCCTAAATATAACATTATTCCATAGAACATAAATTTCCAGAAAAAGCATCGTCGAAGAGCATTCATAAGTTTGGGTTTTTTCTTTGAAGTTGCCAGCTCTCTGTCCCACTCTCTGAAAAGGAACCAAAAAACAAGACCATTAACTTGTGTGAGCAAATACATGGGTCTATGGTTCTGACATACTTCAATTCACTCAACTATATCCAAGGAGATTTAGCTAAGGTGACTAATGAAAGAAAGCTTTGCAGAGACCCCAAAGACCTGGCCTTCATTGACTTGATAGATCAATAAAAGTTCAAACCTAGTTCAGCCACATATTTGGCAGTTTTAAATACTCAGCCATACATCACTCTGCAGGGAATTAATTCATGAAAAGGTCACATTGTGTGTTTTAAAGAAACCTGCTGTACTTAAGACCAAAGCACAAATAATAGGCAAATAAACGTTTTGGAGCTCTTCCAGTCTACAAAAAGAAAACACCAACAAAGTACAAAAATATTACTTTTCTACTGCACAGCATTATTTTTAACCTTTTTGCTGGGAAAATAATTTCCTATTTGATAATAAATTGTTGATAGAAGCAATGCTATATACCAAAAGCATGTGTTTAGTCAAAATTCAACTCACAGATTAAAAAACTCCTAAGAATTGCCTCAGATCTTGTCTCCATTTTTCAACAGAATATTAAATAACTAGAATATACCATATATAAATATTCAAAATGCATTAAGTTTACCGGTATTCTCAATACTTTCCACCAGTTTTGAATACATAAGTCACACTGCAACTAAGTTTAGTTGGATTGACACAACAGTGCAGACATGAGCTGCCCTGGCACATCAGGGGAAGCTATACCAAAGGAATGTAGGAAAATCAGGGTATGATTTCTGCAGAAGCAATTAGTCTTTCAACAGTGGTATCAAAGGAAATTACAAATGTTATTTAGCTGAAGAAAAAATAAAACAAGGTTTTACAAGGATATTTTGGGAAGAAAGAACAGCAGAATAGGGAACTAACAGGGAGTCTAGCCTTGCTAGTCACTGGACAGATATCAGAGGTACCTGCATATAGTAATTTAGAGCATCTGGGTGATACATCTCCACCAGGGATCCCAGTCAGCTCCAAAAGACAACTATGTGCTCAATGAGGACACACTTGAGCCAGTCAGCGGGTGCAAACAGCTTGCATCCAACGCTATTTAAACATTGAGAACATTACAACAGCCTTTTTAATTAAATTGTGCAGTGTGATTCCTGAAACAAAATAATTTCATGAATCTTTCATACCTTTCTAGTTTTTCAGAAAGATTATCAGCAGAGTCCGCAGAAGGGATTTGATAAATATCTGACAGCTCCAACCGTCGTCTGTAACCCTTTTTCAAAATTGGTTTTGTCCATCTAGGCAGAAAAAAATGAATAAATTAAAAAATCAACAGTTTCTGAGGGTAATGCTGGAATTGCATTGTCTCAGCCTGAATATTTTATGCCCAGCACCCAAGTATGTCTATGTGCACAGGTGCACATACACACACAATACAACCCAATATAGTGCAGCTCTGTATCTTATTTACAAAACTATATTGACAAACATAACATTAAAAGAATAATTGCAGAACTGTTGCATTTTATCAGTATTAGGATGGGATCATGCTCCAAACTTCCTATTCAGTCAGTAGCAGACAAATGAACAGGCGATTGAGACCTTTGCACTGTATTTCCAAATATGTGCTAGGTCCATATAAATGAATAATAAATCAAAACTATAGTAAACTGGATGTATAAGCTTCATTCCTATAAGAGAGAAAATCTTAGTATAGTTTGAGTGTTCCTTTGACAGCCGACACTGCAGCATGCACTTAACAACATACAAGATCTTTTACATGACTCCTCATAAGATCTTCATTGCATCCATCACATATAAACATTTTGTGCTTTTTTTTCAAATATTTTGTTTAAAAATGTAATACCAATTTAAAGGACACACTGAATTGTACAAAATTTTGCAGCAGCTTCTGTTCTGAAATCTTTTTGAAAGCACGGGACTAAAACAAAACATAAACAAGCAACCATAAGAACTAATGGTTTATTTTGAAACTATTTGAGTTTCGGCTTTACTGCTGTTGTTAAAAAATATTTCCTTAAAAGAATTAAATGCCTGTGAAAGAAGTAGCTTGTGATTGATGGCTGTCATGTTTCCATATGGAAACACAGTTTGTAAAAAAACCAACCCTATGATTTATGATTATGATAAAACTTATCATCAGCAAAACCTCAGTCATTTCAGAATTTTTGTTTTAAATTTTCTTTATAGGCAATAGTTAGTAAAACTGCAAAGGAAATGCAATAATGTCTCCCATGATCATTTAGAAAATAAAAACAGCTATTGAAGATGCTTACCCGTATGCCTGTAAGAACATGTATCATACACACAAAGTAATCCACACTCAATTGCAGCCTCTGATAGTGCAAAGAGGTTGACACAACAGTGAAAGAACATCATTAGACACGACATGAGTGCAAAAAGACCTTAGCACAACAGCCAAAGCCTATCGGTGTGCAACTGTGCACATGCACACTCTAAAATTTACTTTAATGAAGTTATGAATCATATGAGACACCAGTCTATAATATCCATAATTCACTAAAGCACAAAGATATTTCCCAAGTGAACAGTTAATATCACACACACTGCAAAGAGAATGTGTTCTAAGAAATTAGAAGATTATCTTTCATTTCTGAAGTCATGCTACGGTTTCAGACAAATCATATGGGCTTTAGCTCCATCTCTGACACCACTGTGGCTGAGAAATAACACACAATTCGTGGTATGTTACAGCAAGGCAGCAAGGCAGCCAGAAGAGTCCACTTTGCAGAGTCATTGGTAAAACATGCATAAACTTTACTACTACTGGAAACAAGGGCCAATGTTTTCAGGGATATAACAAGATGGATTAGGAGAAAACTTCTGAATTTAAAATAATACTGTCACATAAAAGTCTTTCATGGCCACTGCAAGTGATAAATCAGGTATTGATTTGTATTTTGACAACTCCTGACAGCAGAAAGGACCAGTTGCTATTGGCTTTGTGCACATATTGTGGAGAAATAGCTAATCCTTGTCCTTTGGGAACAGAAACTCTTATGGACTGGCTTCATCAAAAGTTCTGTATACACAGATATTTTGGCAATGAATACAAGTTATAGGACACTAAACCACTACTGCAGCTAATGCAAGAAAGTAACTGTACTTCCTAAGCAACCTCTGTAATTCCCAATACCGTAGCTAAGTAATAACCTTGCTGAGCCCCTTAATAAAGCTTTGAGACTGCAATTCCCAACTTCACAAAAGAGAAATGCTTTATAGTTTCAGACTGTTTTGGGAAAACATTTTTCATTGCACTCTTTCTCTCCACACATTTGATTTTATTTATACATTTGAATAGCACCTACACTGGCATTTTGCCACTGCCTGAAGTAACAAAACATGCCTTTAGAAAGTGAACAAAGAGGCTGTTTTATCATTTGGGGAAGGCCGTATGTTTAGCAGATCTACTGTACTCCTAGAAATGTCTTTTGTTCTACTCAGTGCTTAACCGGGTGCAGTTATCAGTGCCATCTAAATTATGTGATCCCTAAGCCACCCCCCCCTCTTAAGTCAACAAGTTTGGTACAGACTTAGTGCATTCCTTCTCCTCATCTCTCTGCTCATCAGGGTAGCTGCCACTATGGTAGAGTAACTCTTCCAGCCTGCTAAAGGAGCAGTGCTGACACCTTCCCCCGGGGACCTCCAAGTCCACAGTCAGGTTCTTATCACAGGCTGTTGACAGGGCTTGCACAGAGATGTTCATCTCCCAGCTGCCCTGGCCTTGCTCAGAAGTCCCACCCTAACTAGATGTGGCCAATTTGCAAGCTGTGCCAAGGGGCTTCAGGTTGGAGTGGTAATCATGGGAGGAGTTGGCCTGTTACATGCTGTTTGTCTCAAAGTAGATTTTCAACAGCTGCTTGGGTTGTGCTGTCAAGAACTGTGGGAGGGAGACGGTACATATTTTATTACTAGACCTAGAATACATAAATATCTCCTAAAACCAACCTTTTGCCAGACTCGAATAGCATCAAGTTTACCATTATGCTCTGGATTCCTTGCGAAGTTTTGAAATGCAAAATGTATATATATATATATATAATTTTTTTTTTTTAATTAGCAATATAATCTGTGTTTATCAATGTTTCTTTATCACCAGCCAACACAGCTCAGTCAGAGTTTGCCAATGATTACAGCTCTTCTATTTTTTGGCTTAATAGAAAAAAAATGCCAGCATTAATTCTGAGGTTTTTCTTGTGGTTGCTGAGAACGAGAAATTTCTTTTAAAAGGAAGAGACCAAGAAGGAAGGGAAACAGATTTGCTTTACACCATTGCATTAGCAAATGCCACTGGATTACTGGCTGGCATTTAATGAACTCTTTCACAGAGAAACCTGTAGTGCTGTCAGAGTTTTGCCACTAACTAGGAATGTTATTATGGGTACACACATGAAACCCAGCAGGGGACAAGTTTCAAGGGTGTACAGTAGGAAAGAAGAGAAGAAGGAAAACAAGTTCCACCTCTGTTATTGATTGGCTGTAGAAAAAAATACTTTATGATCTTGAAATGTAAATATCATATACATAACACACTGTTTTAACTTCTCTTTTGGTAGATTTCTAATGATCATTTCTTCATCATTCACTTTAACAATATGTAAGATTTCTTACTACAGCTATTTCTTTCTCCAGCATGTTTAGCCTCATCCCACTTGAGCAAATTCCACCGATAGGACAGATGTCTTTGGCTTTCCAGAGAGTATTAACACAGACTGTTAGCTTGTCAATAGGATTTGGCTCTCCCTTAAGGCTGCTTTGCATGGCACTGAAGACAGAAGGAGCCTCTGTGTTGCTAAGCCAACTGCCCAGATCTTCCTCCCAGATACAGGGATTCCCTGTCTCCATCAGGCCCTTCAGGTCAAGAAGCACAGAGCGTTGAGCCAGTTACAGAGCAGCAGGGCTGGGCTATCAAAAACCTGCAAAGCAGAGCAGCTCTCCTGCAAGGGTCTGTGATCAGGCTGGTACCATTTCAACAGGTGTCCTATGCACAACACAGCAATATCTACTGAGCAGCATCAATGTGACCATGGCTTCATTCCCTTCTCTTCCACAGCACTGATACCTGTACACACTATAGCTAGGCATAGTGCCTGCAGCTCCTCAGGAACTGGACCTAAATCCTGATGGAGACAGAGCAAGGAAAGTGCCTCTGGATTTATCTTATCCCTTCTGTTAATAGTTATGGGGAAGGGCAGCAGGGAACATAATCAAGCCATGATTATGATGCTTTGGAGACTGTGTTATACAAGTGTTTGTAGAGCCACAATTTCCTACAGACTGCAGGAAAAGACTGAGGTATCACATAGAGCTCGGACATTCCCAAAGGGTCAAACCAGACTGGACTCTGCCAGAGGCTCTGCACTCCCATCTTGTCCCAAAAGATATCCATCACCCTGCCAGCAGAACAAATTGTGAATTGCTGCTTACTTTATACTGGAGGCAGCATCTCTACTACACTCAAAACTGTTTCTCCAGAAGAGTGTCTGCACCACACACCCTCTTCTCTGAGCATCCTGCAATGCAGCCAGAAAGGGCAAGCCCAGCTCTACATGATCCTTGCTAACAGATGGGACAAGTCAGTGCACCCACAGAGCATGACTGTCGGGCACCACAGCCCAATTCCTGCAACTTGGTGACTCTCGACAGAGCAGGGCTGCAGTCAGTTTAATGGTAAACTGCCGAAATAGCATGTTATATATTCTGAAAACTGTATTAAACCTTTAGCACTTTCCCCTTTAAAAACAAACAAATGCAGCATTCTGAGCTTAATATTTACACATAATTATTGCAGGGCTTCAACAACAGAAAGTAAATGCAGACCCTACTAATTTCTGCCTTTTTTTTTTTTTTTTCCCCAGATCACAAAAATTAAGATTTAAATTTCTTCACTGATAAACAATTCTTCCCCATGAGGTGTTATTTGACATGGAAAATACTAAGCTGCAGTACCATCGACTCTGCCACTAGCTGTGAGCAGCACCATTTTAAGAATAATCAATGTTCTGCTTAAACCCCAGGATTTCACCAGCAAATATTAATTAGGAATACTCCACAGCAATTCTTGGGGTAGGCTTGCCTTTTTATGCCCAGTTTTTGCAAAGCAACCCTTATTCAGATTATTATCTAACCTCTAAATTTTTGAGATTCAGATTTTTAGCAGAAATTCAATACTTTTTCCTTACAGTTAATAAGGTAGTAAAATTATTTCAGTTTGCAGAAGTACCAAGAACTACTTTTAAGAGAAAACAAAGTACATTAAGTGTACAAAGGTATTTGTGTAAGATGCAAGGACAGAATACATTCAATGTATTAAAATCTGTCAATTGTTTAGACAACAAAGTCAAGTGTAATATACGCCTCGAATATTTCTTTAACAAAGCTATCAAAATAACATAGTCATGATGATGTGCTAGAAAATAGGGTTTGAAAGGCTGTTTCAGCATGTGCCTAGAGTGAAACTGGCTAGGAGAGGATGTTTCTTCATCTTCACTCTTTTTCTCAGTTATATATCCCATAACAAGAATAAGAGAAAAATATTTCTTTCTCTTAGTCTTTGAAAGGCAAATAAACATTGCAGAAAGTTTGCATCAGTAAACTATTGCAGAGCTGTTCTATTGATGATTGAACTGAATTTTAAAATCTCCCAGATGTGTCACTAATGTGACAGCAACAAATGTAACCCAATTTTTACTCTACTGTCTTAGCTGTGCATTTATAGATACATTTCATGACAAACTAGCATACAATTACAAATCAGGTGCAAAAGCCCTTTCCAAACCTGTAATTTGTTCCAATCCCAGGACTGATATGTGATCAGGTATAAACACCTTCACAAACTGGTGAACACATTTGTGGCAGTTAAAATAGGGCATTGGAGGGTGGGAAGATTTTTTTATTTTTAATTTAAACACGAAGTATCAAAATGTAAATCACCACTACAGTAACATGGAATTAATCCTGAATTAGGGAGTGCTTCTCTTACTACTTGCTCTTGCCATCTTCTCTGTATCTTAGTATTAGATGCTGCTATTCCTCAGCCTGATCCTTGCAAGTTAATAGAGAAAATGTCTCATATATTCTGATTTCCAAAACGATCTTGGGCTTTGAGCAAAGCAACACTGGGGTGTTTTTTGGTTTTGTGTTCTTTGTATTTGTAACCTCCAGAGAAACAAAAGCATCCCAGATTTTACAGATTAATCTTACACTGAGTTAAACTGAAATAAAGTGAAATATCAGATTGACTCTAATACAAAAAAGAATCACATCCTTTATTTTAAAAGTTGAAAAAAAGTTTATAAAAACATAAATACCAACATTAAAACATGGGAATATACCTGAAACCAAGTACCTTTCCCAGGTGTCACTTAGTATTTTCTCCTAAGGCACAACCTTGATCATGGAGCCAAGGCATTAGTATTGCAGCTGGTCAACCCAAGCACTGCCTTTCAGGATTGATCCTCACTTCCACCTACTCTCCTGAAGGAAGGATGCTTACCCATATCTGACAAGCAGGAGGGTCCTGATTTCAAGGGAAAAACAATGCTGTTTCAAAATATGTCTTAAAAGCCTACTCATTCTCTCCTAATTTTGGGAGCTTCATGACAGCGCAGCATTGGTTTAGCTACTTGCTGACTGTGAAAATGCTCATGCAGATCCTTTTGCTTATATGAGAGGGAGTGATATGTAAACACAGCCTGTGAGTTCTTGCTCATCTCACCCAGGCATACCCCCTCTCTCATGAAAGGAGGTTGAACTCTTCTACAAGTCTACATTGCAAAATTTTGCAACGTGTATCACTAAAGTCTTCTTATATGCTACAATTTAATTTGACCTTTGACTTATTTATTTTAGAAGACATAATGTGACACATTATTATCCAGATGTCAGGTTGGCACCATCCTGTCCCCACAACCATTATACCTACATGCATATGCTGCAAAGTGGGGGGGGGGGGTGTGTGTGTGTGAAAAAAAAACCCAACAAGATAATGGCAACCTGTAGAGCTCTTCTGCAACAATACACATTATTCTCACCACTTTGAAAATAAGCATATTCCAAAAATTTAGATATTCAGAGACTGACACTTTTTTTGTAGGAAAGAGATGATAGTTGTGCACTGTAGAAATATTCTGAAATAACTTTGCCACACCACAAATATTCCTGTGCAATTAAAGTCCAGGACAGGAGATCTCAGGCAGTCTGCACTGACTCCACCACATGCTCCCAGGACAAATCACAGACCTCGTACACCCCACTTTCTTTTCTACAGAACGAATACGGAAATGTCTTTTTAGTGCATTCTTTGTGCTATCTACTTAGACCTGAAGATCTTCAAAACAGACTTCCTTATCAAATACGTTTCAGTGCTTAGTACAGTAGACTTCAGATTTCTGTTAGGGCATTTAGTAGCCTCTATAATACAGATAATAAAACTGCTTTCCATGTCATTGCCTACAGTATTAAGAAAGAATTCAAGGATTTGTATGGGTTATTTTCTATCCCACCAAGATCAAGTAAGCATGAAGGAGAATAAAAAGGTACAGACAGGTCTGCAAGTCTTCCAAATGCTTGATTATTTAATTTTGAATATCAAGATAGATAGTAAGTATTCCTCCTGCAGGAAGAAAAGAAGCTTTACATACATTCAGAAACTCAGATGCAACTTAGAGGCAACTGTGCATTAGAGGTATGAAGGAGACAGAGGTCACTGTGTTACACAGGGTTTGAACTTCTGCTTGTTAGATGCAGTATTAGGCTGAGCCAAGGAAACAATTTAGCCTTATTACTAGAGAAGGTATTTATGGGGCTGAAATTATTTCAGAGTAGGAGACTCAGCATCCTTTCTCCAGTTCAAGTTTCATATTTTACCTTAGAAATATTAACAGAAAAATTTTCAAAAGGAGTCCAAAACTTGCACGCACATCTTCAAACCATCTGGGGCTGACTTTCAGAAGTACTGAAAGCTTGCCATTTCACAGAATCACAGAATCATCAAGGTTGGAAAAGACCTTGAAGATCATCCAGTCCAACCATTTATCTAACAATGACAATTCCCAACTACACCATATCCCTCAGCACTATGTCGACCCTACTCTTAAACACCTCCAGGGATGGGGACTCCTCCACCTCCCTGGGCAGCCCATTCCAACACCTAACAACTCGTTCTGAAAAGAAATGCTTCCTAATATCTAGTCTAAACCTTCCCTGGTGCAACTTGAGGCCATTACCTCTTGTCCTATCGCTTATTACTTGGTTAAAGAGGCTCATCCCCAGCTCTCTGCAACCTCCTTTCGGGTCTCCCCTCAGCCTCCTCTTCTCCAGACTTTCAAACGGGTCTGAAGGGTTGGCAGTAGACAAATGACCAGGCAGCCTCACAGGGCCATAATCTGTTCTGTGGCTGCATCTGTGCTTGGTTTTCACTAACAGCCAGGAGTTATGATTACCTGGGATCAGTGAAAGGCACATCCTCAGGACTAGACCCATAAAGGGCCTTAAGAATACACTGTAAGAAATTTGCCTTGTATAAGTGTCTAAGCCAGCTGTCCTAGCAACTGAGACATCACCCCATACAACTCAATCCACTTGCTCACAGTTTCCAGCTTACACAGAGCCTCCCTGCTCAGAGGGGAAAGATGAGCAAGATGCTACAGCTAGGTACTGATAGAGGATGCTCCATATATATGTTGGATATGACAATTTCCAAACACCTGCCCTCCAGAGTGAAATTTATAGATATGAATTAAGTCTTTAAACTTCCTATACAATATCTGGGATATTTCGAAACTCAAGACAATTTCAGGGCAAGTTTTGAGTACAAATATACACATTAATTCCCAAACTTCTCTAGAAAAATAAACATATAAATTCCTTTCAGTTCAGTAATCAAAATCCTAAGTCTCCTCTTAGTATTAAATCCTAAAATACACAGTTCAAGGATAGAGCAGAGACTGCCTAGAGCAGGTCTGGCTTTAGTTCCTTTCTCAGAAGAGATTCAAACTGATTCTCATGAGAATGCCGTTTCAAACCAGAAACTATGTTGATCAAGGTCTCAAATTTGCAATTACGACTGAATTAAGCTAGAAAGAGTGAAAGAATAACCATGACTGTAGCTCATGGGCTAGGTACTTTCAAAACTTAAGTCCTGGATATGTTATCCACCCTAAAGGTTATTAACAGACTTCATAAAAAGTGCCCTTGGAACAGAAATCAGGACTTGCAAACAAGTTTCTGACCCAGCAGACTACAGAGACTCTTGCTGAGCCAGAGATAGAGAACTAAAACACTTTCACTGCCATACCCTGGTAACACTGGTTCTACTTCCCAGAAAAGATGAGGTGTAGAATTGAATTCCTTATCCCACCCATCCCAGTACACACATGGCAGAAGAAGGAATCCAACATTTACCCCCTACCTGCTAAATTGTTCTTGAAACCACTGGACAGCTGTATAAAAAGGTGGCAGTTTACTTTTTCTCTGATTTGGAAAGAGAGAAGTAACTAGAGCAAGTCTGATGGACAGAACCCACAAGAAGATATGGCACAAAAGCTGACTTAGTTTGTATTTCTCATTTGGATTTAATAATGAATCAGGCACCGAATTACTCAGTCCTGCCAAGACAGTTGTCACACTTAGTACATACCAAAGCAAAAGTATATGCTTAAAGAGTTGGTCATGAGCACAAGGATTGTTTTTTGTGAACTTCTATTTAAATATCTAAATTTGCATATAAAAAAAAAAATCAGAATTCACAAAGTCGCAGCCTTTTCTGAAACTCCAGCAATAACTCTGTGTTTCAGTACCCAGCTAGAAATTAATTAATTTATTAATTTGCCTTAATAAAACCATAACAATACTGCCCAATCTCAGTAAATCTACAATAAAAACTAGGTGTATGCAAAGTACTCTGAAGTTGTTTGCTACAAAAGGTATGGTCTTGACACTGCAAAACTCCAAGAACATAAGTAAATGTTATAAAGACAAAAATGAAGCTTTACAATTAATACAAAATTGAGCATATGACCATCTAACTGCTTCTGCATAAAACTCTATTTTCTTTAAACAAGACAAAAAGTTGGCAGTGCACAGACAAATATCTCACATGTCGTTGGGAACAAAATGGATCAGCTCTGAAAATGTCACAAGGAAAACAGAACAAAACACAAAAGAAACCCTGAAACCACAAACACTTAGTATCTACTGTTTTGTGTCATCCCAATGGAGGATCTCAAACCACTTGTCCTCACACCTCATTTCCTAACCAACAAAACTCAGTTTCTAAAAAAAATTGTTCAGCTTTGAGGATGAAAGTTGATTTCTAATGTCTAAATACTTTCTATTGTGACCACCCCAAGCAATTATCTTTTTTTTTGCCCCACCAGTGTCGCTCATCTTGGAAATCCAACAAAAATATAACATTTTCCCTAAGATACTACTCATTGTAAAGACTTGACAGTTTCTCACCTTTTGGCATGAAGAATTAAGAAAAAATGTATAAACAATATTGAAATACGACTAAATTATTCACTTAAAAGCAAGGAGCTCCATTCTGACTTTCACACATTTAAACATATCCCTCCAGCCCTAACAACACATTATGAAGCACTAAAACCTTGCCAGTAGGTTTAATGACATCAGCATCAAGATATTGATAACAGCTCATACAATATTAAATAATAATATTACATTTATTAGCAAGATTTCCTGAATAACAGCTAGTACTTTAGCGTCACTTCTGCTAACATGACCTTCAACTTATTGCATTATGTTCAGATTAGCACTTCACACATAACTGCATAGGAACCTCCTATAAAAGTTTCTTAACTGAAGCATTCTGCAATGTTGTACTTGAAAGCAACTATTTCATCATAATTGGAAAAAGCAATCTTTTTCCATACACACCTTTCTATTTTGTATTTTTTTTAAAAAAGAATCGACTACTTATTTCAGAAATAATGCCCTTGAGTTCTGTCTCACACATTTTCATGGAAGTAAAGCATGTACTAAAATGTAGGCATGTCCTGGAGTGCTTTACTAAATATGATCAATATCAGAAACCAATGATGTGTGTAGATTCAGTTAAAACACTAATAGAGTAGTCTGACATCTTGGAAAACCTTGTTCCAATCTCACTCATTAATCACTACTTTGTGGATGTTTCCAGTTGAGTGGTCAGGTCTTCTGTTACTGATATGTAGCAAGTGCTTCTGACTTTGTAAAGCTCAGCCCAAATAATACACTTCAAAGTATTGTGAAATTCTTACATCTTGAAGAACCTTTGCCCTGCTAATAATCTTTAGCATTCATCCTGATCTACTTTTGATGAGACAGAAACTGATGGAGTCCTTGAATACAGAAGGGATACATTTTAAAACAAGTTAATATGTTTCATCTCTATAAATACTGTATGTTTTTAAAATGTTTGTTTATTTATTTATTTATTTTTAAGAGAAAGACATCTTTGCTGCCAGCTTGGATGTAATGCATTTTCTTATCTTGTGGCTTTCACTTTTGTGACCTTTTCAATTATTTCATATATATGAAGAAACAAAGATATTCACAGTGTATGTGGTAAAACACAAGTAAGCAGAGACTTCTTCATTCACAGAAACATCATTCTGAAGGTATTAGAACCATATTGGATACTTTATAGATTTACACATACAATTCGGGCTGTTCTGACACAGTGAACTGAATGTTTACTTTAAGTGCCTGATTTTTCTATGAAACAATGTTACTATAAAATTTTGTAAAGAAATTGCTCTAGTATATTCATCATAAACATCTCTAACTTTATATACTTATCACTTTAGTTACAGTCAGAGAGCTGGTACAACATAATGTATCATGCGTGATAAACATGATTCAAACATCATTTTCACTTAAAGACTGTGATTTTAAAAGACCAGGTCAGGCCCAAGGATGGTTAATTATATACTTAACGAGCACGAACTGCATCTGGTTTCAGCCATAGGAACTTTAACTAAGGTAGGAATCAGAAGTATATTTCCTTTATCTTACTGGGGGTTTTTTTGTGACACTTTCAGCATCACAGTTTCTAGGAGAGCACTACTCTGATAGAAGCTTTACAAATAAATAAAACAAAATAGAACAAGTGGCTCTTCAAGCAATGAAGCTAATATGCAGCTTTATTTCCTACAAATTTGTATTATAGTTGTCAGGAGAACTGACTGAAACGTCTGTGGAGAATTTGTAAAGGCTTACACTCCCAACATCCACACTCCCAGGTTCTAACAGCACTTGCGAGCAGGTATGGCTTCTTTCCCATTGCAGCACCACTGGAGGACACCTCTAGGATCCTCACCTTTACCTGGATAGTTGTAAAATGTTAGGAACCGGTTACGTTTGGGATCCTTCCCCAGTGTCACATCTGGCTAAAATGAGCTAAAGTGGGGAAGGCAGGCAGAGTGATTCAGACAGACCCACTTCCATGAAGAAACTTTAAAAAAAGGTCCAGGCCAGCCTGCTGAAAAAGAAACCTATCCCAAAAGGATTAAGAAGTGAGCTAAAAGCCCTCAGTTGCTCGGGCAGACACCTCGTGCCAATGTTATGGTTTTACATCACGTGTTCCCATTTCAGACACCATGTTCGCATCTTACACAAGATTTCCTCCCTCCCCTCCCTGCCGTGCAAAAGACCCTCAAGTAACAAAAGGGGGAACCCGCACCCTGGCAAAGCTGCTGGTGTGTGGGCCAATGCCTGAAAGATTATTTGCTCTTCCAGTTGGCAGTGTCATTCCTAGCAATGTCACATAAAACATGTTCAGGCTTCTATATTGTCTTATAAAGTACGTTGTGCCCAGGCGTTGGTATTGGCTCCTTCTCTTTTTATTTGAAGTTGTGAGAAAGAAAAGGAGCCAGGGAGAGAACACTTGCAAGGCTTGCAAGGAGCAGCAGTTTCCAGTTATGTTACCCTCGCACACCAAGCAAATGCTAAACACCCTAAAAGCCAAACAGAAGGAATAGTTACTCCGAGAGCATTTCCCCTCTGCTCCCCCCACCCCATCGTGTTCTCACAGTTTACAGTGAAATAACAGATTAGCTAGTTGAGCAATTTACCAAAGGTTACTCAAATTATGTCATAAATTCATCTGTCCGGGTCCAGCGAGGGTTGATACCACTTGGCAGACAGAACCCGTTCCCGGTGCTAAAATCCCAGGCAACAACAACGCAAAAAAAGAGAGATCTCATCATTCGGCAACGAGCGAGGCTCCACCGCGCTCCCCGCAGACCTTTCCTGAGCTGAGCGGCGCCCGGCGCTCGGCCACCTTCTCCGCCGCGCCCCGGGGGAGAGGAGCCCCCGCCGCGCCCCCCGCCCTGCCGCTGCCCCGCGCCGCACGTGTCCGCCGCGACGGGGCTCCCACCTGAAGAAAAGTTTGGAGAAGACGTTCGCCTTCTCCAGCGGGGACCTCTGCATGGTGCCCGGAGCTGCGCGGAGCTGCGGTGCGGTGCGGTGCGCGGGGACCCGGCGGCAGGCGCTAATCGCTGACGGCTCGCCCGCCCGCTCCGCTCCTGCGGCTCTCCCACCTTATCCGCTCGGCCGACTCTGATGTCACCGCCTGCCTCCTGCCCCTGCCCCTCTCCCCGCCTCTGCTCTGCCCGGGTTCAAAAGCGGGAGGGCTGGGCCCCCGGCCCGCGCTGCCGCCTCCCCGCCGCGCCCGGCACCGCGCACCGGGCGCGCCCCGCGGCTCCCCCCGCACCCCTCCTCTCCCCTCCCCGGTTCCCCGCCGGCTCCCGGCCAGCCCGTTAACTCCACCTGCCGACGCCGCTTCGCCAGTCGCCCCACGGCGGGTCCCCAACGTTCCCCGAGCCCCCGCCGGACGGGGGGCCGCGGGGGTGACGCTGCCCGTCCCGCCGTGCCTCCTGCCCGCGCTCCGGTCGGCGGGCACAGTGCGGCCAGGAGACCCCCCTCGGGACGTCCGGAGAACCCCTCACCCCCCAAGCGCGGAGCTCCACACCGCCGAGCCTACCCCGGCACGCTGGCCGCCTGCTCGCAATCCCCCTGAGACCCGCGGGAGCCGAAGTCGGGTTTAGCGGGGTTTGGCTTTGGTGGTACCCGGGGTCCGAGCCAGCAGCCCCCGTACCCCCCCGCCCCCAGCACCTGCGCGCGGTCCCGCGGGAGAGCGCAGGGGCGCAGGGCCCGGACCGTGAGAGCCGCGGGGAGTGCGTGAGAGCGGGAAGCCCCATCGTACCCACCTTAAAACACACCGCCTTCAGAAAGTCTTCTGGCAGGCACGGCTACCTGAACCGAGAGAAATGAGCACTGAAAGAAAAACTTCCTCAAGAAGTTTAGCCCAAACACCCAGATTTAACACTAAAGCTGTTTCTGAAGCATTACACACGTGCCGTCCAAACGAAATTGCCGCTTTCAGAGCACACGGCAGAAAGCATGCTTTAGAGAAGACAAAGATGACAAGAAATAGGAAAAAAACCTCGTGATTTAATTCTGTATAAGACTTAATTTTATTGAATGCTTTATTGTGGTATCTACGCACTCCAGTTTCACTTCTTAAAGAAAAAATGGATGGAAAAGGTCACGCTTTCCTAAGCACGCAGCCATTCCCCTCTGAACTGGCTCTGTAAAGAGGCAAATGTGCTTCTCTATGCACTTATAGATCACACTACAATTTAACCAGCTGTAACTCTCTGCAAACTTTGAAGACATTTTTTATTTCGCCGCCTCTTGTTACACCCCGCTGTGTTTTCATAAAGAATTTCTCCTTGCCTTGGCAATTCTCCCTCGCAGACTGCGGATAGCTAAGAAGTGCCCTCTTACCCTGTCACCGCACCGGGCTCCTTTGTGTCTCAGACCTCCCTCGGATCCTTCCCGATTCTGTTTTATTAATGACAAAACCAGTAAGAAACACGAGGCAGGCAGGACTCCAGGAAACTGTCCGCACTTTAGCATGTCCTCAGACAATGTGTAGAGGCAGGGCGAAATCCGCCCGGGCTCCTCCAGGACAGCAGCGCGGAGCCAGCACCCTGACACCTAGCGGAGACGGACCTGCGCCCCGCGCCCCGCACCGCATCGCGCCCCGCACCGCGGCCGCCGGGAGAAGGCGGGACGGGCTTCTCAGGGCGCCTGGTGCCGAGCTCCAGGGAGGCACCTCCCGCCGCTCCCCGAGGCGCTGGTGGCGGCAGCCGGTGACGGCTCCTCCAGCCCGGCCGCGCTCCGTGACCGCGATGAGATGCTCGAGTCGGCTCCATCCTCTGGAGCAAGGCTGCGACCCCACACGCTCCGTCCACCCCTGAAGGAAGCTCTTTGCGTAGGCCCCGGCGTTGCAGATAACACTTAAGTCTCCAAAATTCTTCCACTTCGTTAGAAAACGGTGAAATGCTAATTTAAAGACAAACTGAGTCTTCTGAGCAGTACACATGCCCCTGGTAAAGGCTCTTTCCCTCACTAGCCTTCGGACCTCTGGTACAGGTGAATAAAGCAGAAACTGAGCATGGGATTATACTTTTTTTGTAATTTGCATTAGGAGGTGAGGTATGTTAGTCATTTAAGACCTTTCATGGATCAGATCCAAACTGCCTAAAATGTCAATGGCTAATGGAGTGGTTTTCATAACAGTATCTCCCTGTTGCTATTACCACCAGAGCTGACTTGTGAGCATTTGTGGCAAATATGGAACTAACAAAGACATCCTGTCAGTCATTGTCAACTATTTAATTTTTTTACTTGAAAAAACTTGACCTTTTATATGTCAAGCTCTCTAGATCTCTATTGTGAGCATTTCTTAAAATATTTGTTTGCCTAATTCCTTAAGTACCAGCTATCCACCAGAACCTGGGGATTACTTCCCTGCTCTGTGATCCGATAGTTTTGCCAGTAACAGCTACCTCAAACACACACACACACACACCCAGTCACAAACTCACAACTAGTTGTGTTTTACAGAATTATTTGTTATTTTTCTTTTGACTGTTTCCAAAAACATTCCACTGGTACATTTACTTGCCTTTTTTTTTTTTTAAACTGAACATTTTGCAGTTTCAGAGCAACTGTTATTCCTAATATTCCCAGGGATCCTGAACATACTCAGCTGACGTGAATGTGAAACTTGTCATTAGCATTAATGTGAGTAGGAATGAATAAACCATAATATTTCTATTCTCTCTAGGGACTGAAATACCTCCAATCTTAGTACTATCTATGAATTTCATTTACAAGATCTTCTTTTACTTCTACAGAAATGCAACCCACTATGACAACAGCTACTTTATCCTTTAATTATATCCACATGCATCATCTATCTGTCTTTATATCTCTGAAGAGAATGTAGTGAGGCTGAGTTACAGAACCAGGTGGCACATGAACAGGAGAACGAGTAACAGCTGGTTTCTCGTGCCATCACTGCAGTAACTCTGGCTGCCACACTTGTGCAGGGCTACCTCAGGTGAGAGAATCAGGTGAGAACATCAGGTGAGAACCAGCGTGTTGTGGTCAGTCTCAAGTTGCACACACGGGAAACAGACAAGCTGGTTACATGCTTTCATGTTCATAGCAATTTAAACTGATTTCCACCCTGGGGGCTGTAACCCTGGCCTCTCTCCTGCCCTTGGATACCCATTCCCATTCCTCTCCAGGACTCCCAGACTGCCTGTAAAGCTGCTAAAGGCTTCTGGTCTAGCTGAAAACTCCACCAGAGTGGTGCATTTTCAGAGGAATCTGAACTTAGGAGGAGGAAAACCAACCACCAAACACTGGTGCAAAGGGTACAAACCCTATGGCAAGGGGCAAGGCAGGAGAAAGGCAGCCCAAGGGAAAGATCAGCTTTAGCTGCCACAGAGTCACCAGTGGAATTTTGCACCCCCTTTCTTAGGTAGAGCAATGCATTAGGGGTCTGAAGTTTTTTTGTTTTTTATCCAGCTGCTGATTTTCAAGAAGGGTAGATGAAACTAATTGTATTTGAATCTTGGATTAGCTAACATCAGTGAACAAATGGGGTAGAAATTATTAGTAGAAAGAGAAAGCACGATCATATTAAACACCATCTCCTTAGAAAATTAAGCCAAGGAGCTGCCAAAAGTAACACTTTAAGCCACTGACTTTTTGTTGTTGCTTAAAATGAAAAAGTGTTTTGTTCAGTCTTGTAATTCCAAACTGAAAAGTTTATTCTTTAAAATAGACCTGTCAAAAACAAAAAAGTCCCTTTGCTGTAGGGATAGGGAGAGAGAAAACAGGTATCAAGGTGAGGTTTATTTTCTTTGTTCGGTGGTTGAAGCAACCAGACCTATCAATCAAATTTCTAACCAAACCCTCAAATTTTTCCATATCTTTTAATTAACTTGAAACTATTTTGGTTGTAATATTTCATTCAACTGTTGTCTACTCTCCAGATATTTCTTTTAATAAAAGCAGAAAACTCAATCCACAAACCTGACAATGGTCTTTCCATCAAGCTTTCCTGAGGACTCTAGCGCACCTGGGTTCACTTCCTCATTCCAAGGGATTTAAATAATGGTGGGAGGCCTTGCTTCAGATCCTCTTGGATGAATGCCCTTAAGATATGGGTCAGGTCTTGTCCCTCAATATCTCGTGAGATGTCTTAACTTCATCTAACTTCCTATTATTCCTGGTAGCAGGGAAAGCAGTCTGTCCAACAGTCCATAGGGTACAGCTTTACTTTACCCTACAGTTTTTATTTACAAAAAAAATTATTACTCTGTCTCAGAGCTGCTCACACACCAAGGCAACCTTAGAAAAGGATACAGAATAGTAAAGCAGTAACAATGAAAGAACTTTGTCAACTAGAATTATATGTATAATTTAATATTCAACAAAAGCATTCTACCCAATGGCTTACACATTTTTAGTTGTTGAAGTCCCCACAAGACTCTCTAGTTATAGATAAATTAGCAATGTCTTGCTTTTCATACTGCTTGTCAGTTTTGGCTTATACTACTATGAATTCCAAAGAGCTGCTCTATTCCAAGGAAATATAATGAAAACTGAATCACAACCAAGATAAAAGCTACAGCAGCATTTATTGGAAAAAAGTAAACTATTCAGATATTTACCAGGCAAATAGATTTTGAGTCCGCATTTGTAACACTTTTAGAATACAGATGGACAGAATATTTTATATTTAGATGTAGAAGATGCAGGTCTGACAGCTGCTGGATCCATTAACACAAGCAGAAACTGTATCCCAATAAACTGTTTTAATACTGCTCAAATTGCCTCAACCAGGGCTCTCAGTATTCATATATTAACATTCTTAATCTGTGCACCGGATACTTTTGCTTTCTCACACTGCATCATCAGTATCTGACTACGTCAATTCAACTCATGGTCTCGATACATCCTGAAAACAGTTTAATATTTCAGGGAAACTAAGCAGATCTTCTACCAGGCATGGATTTCTGTGATACAGGGTATGGAACTAGGAGGTAAAGTACTGTGAAAGTACTAGACCTTTCATTTGGGGCAGGCAAAATGGACAGAATATCACATGTGGATAAACTCTTACATGGAAGTCTCGAAAGGGAAAACAGCAATGAATACATCACAAGCCTGATGTAAGAACAGAAGAATAGCAGTGTGTTGGTTTTTAGTGCAACTCATCCTGAATTTGCAGAGGTTGATCCTACAGATACTCCAGATGAACTTCTTCAAAGCACTTCAAATTGCATATAATTTTCATCAAAAATTATCACACTAGAAGGAACCATCAGACAAGTCAGACATGTTCATATGCTGACATTTGGTCTAAGAAGTTAATAAGAACTGCAAGAATACTTTTTCAAACTGAAAGGTATTTTTAAGCCTTTAGAAATTGTTTATGCACAATAAGGGAAGTGAAAATATATTATTTCATTCAGAAGCACAGAAATTGTCTGTGACAAACCATTTCTATTTGTACTGAAGGATGAATCCCAGTGCATCAAAATCAGTAAAAACTTTCAAATCTAGTGTCATCTTGATCTGCCTTGCTACATGATCTATCAAACTCACTGAGGTCTTGCTGACTAAGCTTACATCGAACAAAGTCCCAAAGGAACTAGAATCTGAGAATAGTAAGTTTAGACTGGGGCCTTGGTTACAGGAGAAAGTCACACTATTCATTTTTAAGCATGAATTCTAAAATATTTGTTAAAATGTTGAAATCCCTGCTGGTAGTAACCCTCCTTCATAAGACCTGTGGAGGATTTTGTCAGGTTGGACACAGCTTAATCAGAAATGAGAACTGTCCCGGCAGAGAGGGCATCTGCATTTAAAAAAAAAAAAAAAAAAAGAAAAAAGAAAAAAGAAAAAAGGTAGCAATATACCAGTTATCAGATGTAGGGGCACACATCTGCACTTTACACTTGATAAAACATTTCTTTGGAAGCTGCTGTAGAAAATAAACTAAAGAAGTTTTTCTGAAGACTTCAGGGTTTGTTTGCTGTCAGTCTAGAATAAACGTGAGAGAAGTTAAGAGCCTGAGAATCCAAGTCTGACAAGCTTGCAAGGTTTATGTTTCCAAAGATAGCTTTAAATTCTTCCTCTTCATACTGTCATGTAATAATCCTAGAACAATGATATTATTGAGGTTAAAGGGGCAAAAATCCAAGACTCAATAAAAGGCACATGCCGGCAATCTTAAACAGTTGAGCAACAAAGATTATTGAACCACCTAGAGCATAACAAAAAGTGCTTAATTATTTACAACTGTTTAAAAGAGAAAGAGCCTGAGTTCCTGACAGAGCACTGAGATTGGCATCTTCTTTACTGGAATCTTACTGCACAGATCATGCAGTATAAACTCTGCCATGTGAATCCATGCAGTGCAATGAATCCTTAACCCACTGCTTTTTTGAAAGTGTACTTAGTTTGCTGTATGCTATTCTTGCCTAAAATAATTCCATATGGGTCCAAATATTTTCTGATCTTAATGGAAAAAGTTTGAAGCAAACACCACCATTACTCAAGATACAAAAGAACTGTAAGACTTGGTCTTTTCTTCTAGTCTTCAAATAGCCTAAAATTGCCTCTGCAATTGCCTCTTTAGTAAGGAAGTTGCCTCAATCTTCACAATAAAAATTTAAAAAAAAAAAAAAAAAAAAAAAAAAAAGAGATAAAGGTCCCCCTAAAGATTCCCAAGGACTTTGAGCTCACTGTGGGGGTAAAGGGGGTAGCCAGTGCTCCACATGAAGACAAAGAGCTGGGAGGCATACAATCCCCCACTCTCCATGCAGTTTTCTCAGCATTCTCAGCCCATGTCCACCCCATTTCCAGAGGACATGCTGAGATTCAGGTTAGTAGGTTAAAGCCCTGGGTTTAGTCAGGCTTCAGAAAACCTATAATGTTCTCAAGTACAAAAGAACAAGGATTGGGCTCGCTGACTGACATTTTCACAAAGGATTTTCTCCCAGCCAAAATGAGAAGTGATTTTTTTTTTTTTTTAAATGGCAGCTGACAGCAGAATATTATGAGTTGCTGAGTTTAATTAAAAACCTTTCACATTGGACACAATGGAAAATTTATATGAGGTGAAAAGTGCTTCTCATCATGGGATCTTGCAGCTACTTGTACTAAGCCAAGGAGGTGCAGCTGTATTTTAAATATTTAAGATTTTTGAGGCTAAAAGCCAGGCCTTTGAATTTGTGTAAACTTATGTAAAGCTGTGACTTACATAAGTGACAGTAAGAGAAACCCACAATTACATACCTATGGAAGATAGCTGCCATTTTTTTTCTTTACAAAATACTTTGTGACTTTCCTGAAAGAAAAAAAAAAAGCTTACATTACATGAAGGTAAAATTCATATTTGACAATCACAGCACAGTGGCATCAGTGGCAAAGCAGGTATCAGCCTTCAAGAAGCTGTCCAGAGAACAGGTTGAAAAAAGCATTCCTCCACTTAAGAAGGAATTCCTAAGATTTAAGAATTCCGATGACACTTGCTAAACCACTGGAACATAAAGCCTGATCATCAACCCCAGTCTGTCACCGTTGCAAGTAAACCTGCAGAGCAGTTCAGTACTGCACACCTCCAGATGTTGCAGGTAAAAAAGTACTTTCTACTATTCTAGGAAAATGAAGGTTTATTGTAAAATACTGGCTACCACAGCTAACTGCAAAAATAAGGGAGCAAGGGACATTAAGGGCATATAAGGCAACTCAGGCCCCTGACTTTTCACTTATTTACTAAAGAAAAAACTTTATATATTGAAGATATAATCGCTGATATGTAAAGGAATTAAAAACTGGTCAACCAAAGATTAAGGAGTTTTGAAAAGACTGGCAAAACTGATGATGAAATTCATGCTCCACTAAGTTCTGACCATGAATTTGAACCATGATCTCCCACGCTGTAAGAGACCTACCTGGGTGATCATTCTGAGATGAGTCTTCTGAGATTGCTCTGCTAAAGCTGTTCCACTCAAAGACAACTGAGCACCCACAGTCATGAGCTGCTTAGTGAAACCCAAATTCCAATTCTTTATTTGAACCCTGTCTTTCAAATGAGGAGTGATGGGTGGGGTTTTTTTTCTGAAAATAAAGGTACTCTTTGATAAAAGAGGGAAAAAAAAAATAAATTCAAAATCCCTGAACTTGTCAGGTGTCCCAGTTACTTCACACAATAGAATGGGAGAATGGATAATCTCACTGTTTTCTTTAGTGTGAGACTGGAGAGAGCTGGTAATAATGGGGTTTGATAGAAAATAAGAGAAAAAAAAAAGATAAATTTAAAAGTCTTGAGCATTGAAATGACAGATTCAAACAGTTCTAAAGAGTTTACAGGAGAAAGCATTTTCAAATTAGACTCTAGAATCTACAAAGGCTCTTTTAAAAGCTCATTTTTATTTTCCTACCCAAAGGTTTCTAAAATTAGCTAGCTACAGTTACAACTATTGTTGCTTGATGTCAGCTTTGAGTGGACAAATGTTACCCAAATATGCTCATAATTACCTCCCCAAACACCCAATATTCACAATATTTTTAAAGTAGAATTTGAAAAAGCCAGGTATACACAAAAATATTTAGAACTCACACATTGATTTTGTTACTTAAGAAATAGAAAATATTTGCAGGTATAACAGTTTTAATTCTAACTGCATTTGCTGCAGAAATTAAAAATAGGAATTTAATACTCTACCCTTGGATAGACTTCTCCCTTGCTGGCATACAAAAACTTAATTTACACTTCCCTGTGCCAGTATGAAAGGAACAATATGAACTATTCATGCACTCTAATGGGTTATAAATTAGTATAACCAATGAGGGAAAGAACCAGCTGTGGGTCTAATTGTAGACAGCACAATGAAACAGGAATGGACAACACAAGGTGTAAATCTAAATTGTGAGATTAAAAAATAACTATTGAAGTATTTAATTATATTATAGAGAAATGTGACCATTTCTCATCAATTATTTGTTTCAGTCTCATCTTTTCTCAGAAACAATGCAACAATAAAGTAGAATTTAGAGAATAACAAAAAAAAAATCTGCATTTGAAGTACTATATGGGAAAGAAAGAATATCAAGCACCTCTGTTTACACTTTTGCATAATATATAAGTAAGAGGAAATGCTTTTGTTATTCAACACAAATTAAGCTGTGAAAGTCAATGACCCACAGCTTTGTTACAAGGACTCATGACACAAACAGATATTTACAAAGAAAGGGAAATATTTAATACATTTACAGTGGTTATTTCTGAAAATCTGAAATACCTTGGTTTTAAAACCATCTCTACTTATATGAATTGAGGAGGCAACATCTGCTATATGCAGCCTATCACAAAACATCGTGTGACTGTAGCTTTACTCTTTGCACTGTGGCATCCTGTATAGGATCCTGATTAGAGTTGGCAACTACAGTAGATTGTTATATGCACTTGACACAAATTAAGATAGTCTTATTCTGACAGAAATACAGTACTGCTTTAGACTTTCCTTTCAGAGCTAGAAAATAAGAAACAACATCTGAGTACTAGCAAGTAAACTAAAGAACAGGAACACTTATTGGCCATACAATAATTTCATTTTTTTAAATCAGAAATAAGAGATATTTTCAGTTTATTTACTTTATTACCTTAAAAGTTGTTTTCCCTATTATTATGGTACTACCTATGGTCAGGTTCCTATATCAGGAATTTACTGAACACAAACACATAGAAAAATATACCCTCTCTCCTCAAACCACCTCCAGTTTGAAGATATGACAAATAGGTGAGACAAGCTTTCAGATTGTGAGAAAACCTGTAACAAGAGGTAGCAGCATGCATATTAGAGGCTTCTCTTTCAGCTCACCCTTTTCCCAGCCTCAGCCAGCTTTCTGCTTCTTTGAGTAAAGCAGACCAAACATGCTTTTGAAAGAGCAGGTCTACCCAGTTAGGGCACGCCTGGGAGGGTAGGAGGATGCCTGGGATGCATACAGAGAGAGAAGTCAGAAAGAGAAGTAGACATTTGTGATTTTTAGAAAGAAGTTAAACAGAGGTGTGGTGTGATTTCTTACTTCCTTCCTTAAGAGATAACATAATTAAGAACACCAGTGAAAAGAACAAAGCTAGAAAAAACAGTTGAAATTTATGTTCCCTGAACTCCATACAGATGCTGAGGGGAGAGTAGAAACACTGAAGGCTAGAAGAAAGGGAGTAACAGAAATAATAAACTTTTATTCTTCAAAGATTAAGCTAGGAAAGGAAGTGAAAAGAGAATTTTTAAATGGATACCATGCTGAAAGATACAGCTAAAACTCTACTGGTATGGCTGTCACACCTCACTTCATGTACATATAGATGGAAAAAAATACTATAAACAGTAAGAAAAAAACCCAAACCAAAACTGAAACCAATATATCCATCTTCAGCAATGTCACAGGAATTCTGAATACTGAACATATGAATAGGCGACTTTCTGAAGCCATGAGACATTTCCTTACCATTCAAGTGCCTTCTTGTCTAACTACAAACATCTATATTCTACTACAAATGTTTGGGGGAAAACTCACTCTCAAAACAGAGGCTAGGACACCAAGTGCCTACACCCAGTCTAACATGTTCTCTATATCCAGTGAACTTGAGTTGGTAGCTTGTCATAAATACTCTGCTTCAGCAGACAGAAAGAGCAAACAGACTCCACTGCAAAAAGAAGGCAGCCTTTTAAATACAAACACAGAAAATGTAACTTACCACTATCCAGATATAGCTGACCCTCACCAAGAACCTTGTTAATGCCACAACAAAAAGTTGATCTAAAAAACAGTGAAGAAGGAATATCCTCCATATAACAGGGCTCACGAGAAGGCAATGCTGTTAAATTTCTCTGTGGGTGTATCAGTAGTAAATGAGTAGAGACCAATTGATTCCCACTTGGGATAACCCCCAGGAATAAATCCATGAGAAATTAAATTAAAACAGGTTTGCATCAGTGCTGCCTCAACAGGGGAGCAACTACTGAGTGAGATTTTCCTGCCCGATTCATGATTTTCAGGCACTGAGTTTCTGTTAAAAAAGTATTCTTTGTGTTCTCCCAGTAGGTTGAAATTTTTTCTGAATCATTCAGCCTAACTGGAGCCAGGATCCACACCCGTCAGAGGCTTGCAAAACCCAGAAGGCTTCAGATATAATTTATCTAAAAAGGGCCCTTAGATCCTACTTCCTGCAATTTTATACATTTTTTTAGCACTGAAAGAATGAAGGCAGAGAAAGGTAAATAGCCTATGTAACCAAACCAAATGGGATGTTTTCTTAAGTTTCCACTGCAACTCTGTAACAGATAAAGCACATGATACAAACCCCAGCCTAATCAATAGAAAACCTCTTTTTTGCCTTTTAATCACCTCTGGATCAATCAGATCTATTGCTCCCACATACCATGCCTTTGATCAAATTTATTTTCAAACAGCAGTTTCGGTGCTGTTAACTGAACACTACATTACCAAATGGAAAACACTGCCTTTCTTTATACTTAATCCACTGTTCTCATTATACTTTTGTCACTGCTGTTTTGATCGTTTACTGTATCACTGGAAGTGGCTTAATAATTACTCATTGTTTCTAGAAGCCTTAGTATAAAATTCTTCCTTATTCCTCAGGTTTTCTGGAAAAAAATTCTCATCTTCCATCACCTGTTAAAAACTTCTAACACTATTTCAAGAGATAGTTGTAGTTTTAACAGAGCCTCCCAAAAGTATCGTAACAAGTACAGCAGTGAGATTAACAATTCAATAGAGCAATCACATGTTTAGGTTGCTTGATCATAGCATGAGAACCCATCTTAACAAAGTCTCTTCCTAGAGACCCTCTCCAATGAGTGTAACAAAACATGCACTACTGTTTGACAGAAAAACTCCCCAAACCAAGAGCTGCATTTATCATCTTGTGCTCAAATTTAACACAGTTCCTCACTGTACCTGCTGGTAATTTATTAGACATTAAATACTTCAGGTGATTAACACTATGTACTCATGTCTGAAAATATTCATTCTGTCCTTCTGTAAAAAGTCTAAAAATGTCAAACAGACCTTTTTATTTTTAAAAGAAGTCGGGCATTTTAAAGTCTATTTTAGTATCGTAGTCAAAATGCCTTTTTTCCACTTGTATGGTTATATCTTTGCAAAATTGGTGTGATAAACTGGGAAATTGTTTCTTTTAAGGAACAAATCAAGGCATAACTGTTTGATGGTGTTGAGCCATGTGCTTCCTCCACATTTACAAAACAATCATCACTGTAGCAACTTTGCATGTCTAACAATTACATCCCCAAAACATTTCATGGAATATGCTACATCTGAACTTACATCAGCAGTTGTGATTGAAATTGGTAGATGAGGGTTCAAATTTACAAGATCATTAGTATCTATTTTTTTCCCATTCTTTCCAGATAAGATGTTTTTGTGACTAGATAGGAAAATACATACTAAAAACTCAGATACAAGAAAGGAAATAGATAACAAAGGTCCAAAAAGGAACATCTGCTTGTTTGTTCACTGCTACAAACAGGAGCAGTGTTTTATACGGAGATAAACTTCAGTGTCATGCCCAATGTTTCAGAACCAATAAATCTGTAATGCAAACAAAATGATCTTGATAAAGAGGAGAAAGTGTGTGAAATTATACACAACAAATACACAAGACAAAGGACAGTATATAAGTGATGTGAAATAATACAAGGTGAAATAAGGCAAGACTGAAACACCAAGTAGGAAGGAAAAAAATAAATAATCAAGGGGACAAATAGGAAGCACGAATACCCCACTAGTTCTGTGGAAAATACTCTGGGAATTCAGATTCAATAATTCAACAAAGTAAGTGGGGGTAAAAATGCAAATGGAGTTGTGAAATGTATTAACATAAGTGGGGTCTATAGACCATGAAAGGTAGTTATACTGTTACATTTAGGAAAAGAGCTAAAGAGTGTCTTTTTATTTTAACCTGTAAGACTTAAATCTTTAAATACATCTAAAAACGTCAGTTATCTACCAAAGACAAGAACTATAATAACTTGCAATAGAGGACCAGAAAAATCTTCCCCTTCTAAGGTTAAGGAAGTACTGCAGGTCTCCCTCTCAAGAGAAGTTACACAAAATATCTGTCAAGAAAGTTACAGGTATACTTCATTTTGTTTCAGTGCAAAGGTTGCTCTAGATGACTTCTGAGGTCTGTTATGACACGTTCACGTTAACACTACATTTTGAGAATTCTTCCCCCAAGTCAGTTATGACATTGTATCAAGTGCATGAAGCCATGTCCATCCTCAGACAAAAATTGCAAGTATGCACTCATCAGAGCACAAACAGATTTAGCCCACCACATGTCAATTTACTGCCCTCATATATTCAATTTACCGAATTAATGACATAGTATTAATGACATAGTTGTAGGGCTTTTCTCAAAAAAGCCAGAATACGATTCCAAATGGAGATGGGATTTTCAGATACCTATCACTTGAGCAGTCTCCATATTGTATATATGTGCTGCATGTAGCTACAGGCATAATGTGGACATAGTCAGAGCTCAAGAAGTCTTGAGTTCACTCCCTGGCCTAGCTGAAGAAGGTGAAAGAAAATCAGTAGATGGATAACTACTCATCATCTCCTCAGAAATTCTTTAGCTTCTCTCTGAATTCCAAGCTTGTGAAATTTTTCCCCGATAGCTCTAAGTTTCAGAGACATCTAGACAAAAAGAATTTGTATAGGGATTTAAAGTAGGTGCCTCTGCATAAAAAAGCCCACTCACACTTGAGCGAGACAAGGCACAAGACTCATTAGACTTTCTGTTGGCAGCATTTAAATAAACTAAATTATGTCAACAAAAACAACAAAGAAGAAAACTTTCCTTGATCCAATAGGATTTTTTAATTGCTTTTTCTCAAATAAAAATAAGGTCTGAAATTAGACAGTATGGATACTAGAAGCAAGGTCTCCCACTAGAAACCATCTAGGAAATATTTCAGAGGGATCCTGCCCTTCAAGCACACCATGCACTCTCAAAGGCAAATTCTTTGTTCTTACCCTGACACTGCATTCAATACATCACCTTTTTGTCTCACAGATCTGGAGAAGAGTTCAAAACAAAGTATCTTGGTACCAATCCACGGAAGATGGAATTGACTCTGACAGGTCTCAAGTAGCGTGCAAAAGGTGGAATTGTAATGGCATATTCTGTGAATATATACATACTGAATACCTACTCTTATGCATTATAGTCCCTGTGTTACTTGGGGCTCTGCCATGCTAAAATTATCAGTTAATAGCCAGGACATAACATGACATGAAATGCAATTAAATGCTTCTTTACTGCTGACTGTGATACAGTCTTTTCCACACAGTGACTTGCAGCTTTGTAACGTCAGAGCTATAACATTGGAGCGTGTTACATATTGATCAACAGATGTGAAGAGCAAGTAAAACAAAAGACTATTTTGTTAATGGTTACAAATAAAAAGACCTGAATAACAAGTAGATGTCAAACAGAAGTTGTATTTACATACCAGAAGTAGAAACAATGCAAGCAGGAAAAGAAAAAGATGAATTAATTTAAATTATTTGAAAGCATACAAATCCTTAACACTGATTCCAGATGTAACATAGACATTTAATTCCTTTTTTCTACGCTAACTCTTTTCAAGCCTCAATTATGCTTTAAAAAGTCATGTTAATTCCTTAGAAAATTAGTTTCTTTCAGCAAAAACTCCTGTTTGCTCATTTATTTGTAAATATGCATGCTATGCTGTTTAGGTAACGTAAATGAGGCTTAGATGAGGTTTGAACGTCGTATTTAACACTTCTTCTGAAAATTTGTTTTTCCAGCATGTATTGTTCATATGGGACTTCAAACATACATACAGAAAATGACAAACCCTAACTTAAATTGATTAGGATCAGAAAGAGTTTACAAGTATATTTAATAGTCCTGAAAGGAGTCGAGGCTTACAAAAGAGTAGAATTTTCCTGTACTTGCCACCTAAACCTATACATAGTGTGTAATTTCAAGACTTAGTTTTAATGCTACACAATTTTTGCTACAATGACTAGCCCAAGAACGTATGAAGTCCAATGACGTATTTTCTTTCCTGCTATTTCTTCCCCTATCCCTGAACAAGTACAGTGATGGTTTTAGACCACTGTACAGAAGAACTCACATTTAGGAACATGTAACAGACTACCATCCTCCACTGCTTTTTTAAGCAAACATCTGGCAGGGTGAAAAATGCAGCAGAAATCTCATGAGCTGCTCTAGATGAATGAGTGTAATATACTGTAATCACAGAATCATTTAGATTGGAAAAGACCCTTGGGATCATCAAGTCCAACCCTCAGCCCTACTCTACAAAACTCTCCCCATACACCAACACATCATCCAAACGACCCTTAAACACATCCAGGGATGGTGACTCCACCACCTCCCTGGGCAGCCTATTCCACTGTCTGACCACTCTTTCTGTGAAAAATGTTTTCCTAATGTCCAGTCTGAACCTCCCCTGTTGCAGTTTAAAGCCATTCCCTCTTGTTCTGTCACTAATCACCTGTGAGAAGAGACCAGCACCAACCTCTCTACAATGTCCTTTCAGGTAGTTGTAGAGAGTGATGAGGTCTCCCCTCAGCCTTCTCCTCCTCAAACTGAACAGTCCCAGCTCCTTCAATCGCTCCTCATAGGATTTATTCTCCAGGCCCTTCACCAGCTTCGTTGCCCTCCTCTGCACTCGCTCCAGCACCTCGATATCTCTCTCGTGTTGAGGTGCCCCAAACTGGACACAATACTCCAGGTGTGGCCTCACCAGTGCAGAGTACAGGGGGACTGTCACCTCCCTACTTCTGCTGGTCACACTATTTCTAATACAAGCCAGGATGCCGTTGGCTTTCTTGGCCACCCGGGGAACACTGCTGGCTCATGTTGTGTCTATTCTCCTAAATCTAAGAATAGTAAGAATCCTGTAAGTGTCATTGCCACAAGCTAATTCTATTAAGTCAAGAATTAGGTAAACTATGACAGCAAACTGCTCAAGCTTTCTACTTTCCACCAGCTTGCCAGTATTCTCTAATACTGTTGCATCCAATGGTTTAAAAAAGGTCAGAATATTGAACCTCAGCATCAAACATACACTTTTCATGTTTGGCAGAAGGTCTGCATTTACAAAGGATCAACTAAAATTTCTGATGTCAAAACTCCAGATGCAAACAAGCAACTGCTGTAAGCACCATAAATACAAATAGCTAGGAATTGCCAACCCACAGGAAAAGGGATTTTGGATGTTATGATATTAATGAGGCATTCAGTAAGTTGCTCTAACTGGAAGGAGAGGAAGGGGATTTTTGTTCTCTCCTCCAAAAATCAAATTCATTGAATTATGCGGAAAATATAAAACTTTTCTGAAGGAACCAGTAGTTGATTAAAAAATACTGAAACACTTAGAAGTTTTGGGAGTTTTTTCCATTCTATGGGAGAGGACAAAAGTATTTAGCCTTGGAATACAATTCACAAAGTTTAGGACAACAGTGGATTACAAGTGTAAAAAAAGACTACTATAGAGTGCTATCCCAGCTGAGCAAAGGATTGGGTTTTTGTTAGAAACAGTGACTGTGAAGTTATCACAAAGGAACACCCCACTGACAGAACCAACTGGGACACTGCAACAACATCAGAGAAATTGGTCCCTGTCACAGAAGATTACCATTCCCCCCTCTCTTCTCTGAGTTATGACACATCACTTGTCCATTTGTGACAGATACATCCATATTGTAACCTCACATTACTCCCATTACATTCCCATCCACAATCATCACATTATTCCCATCACATTAACTGATATGTCTCAATGTCTCTTTTGACCTAAGGCCAAGTGGTAACCAAAATAAGGCTACTTAACATATGCCTTTAAGTAGAGATACTAACAAATGATGAAACAGGTAAGTGGAGATACAATGCTCTTGACTACCAGGCTATCTACCTGAAAGTTGCTCAACTCACGCAGACATTTGCTTATCACAAAACCCCATCTATTTGAAATGACCAGTCTGAGCTTGTTGCCAAAGGGGACTGTGGAGATTTTGCAGAAAGTTAGCCAAGGAGTTAATCGGAGGTTTGTTACAATTTGCTGATGTGGTCAAGGAAATCTATGATCATGGATCGTTAGTGCAAGCCATGTGGCCCCATTTTTCCCCCATATACATCTGGATTTCAGATACATTCCATGACAGTTTGGATGATTTGGTTAAAGGAATGGGTATTTCAAGGAAGAACAAAGAAAGAAGTATATGGGATAGAGACGAACCTGTTCATTGTAGAGCCTCATAGTCAGGCAATTGGGATTCTGCAAGTTTAGTGCAAGGTAAGTTTTGCAGAGTTATAAGAAAGAAATCTAGAGCAAACAGCTGTTTTGGCAGCTTATACACCTGCATTAACAAAGAAGAAACCATCTCTGATAACATGAAGATTTCCAGTCTATAGGATTATAAAGACTCAGGGCATTTTTACAGTATCAAAGTGGATAGGAATTGCTGACGATTTTACTGCACAAATTAGACAGGAGGTATGTTTTTTGATATATTAATGCCTGTTGATAATTCTGAGGTTTCACACACCAAAACTAATGGGGCTCATAAAAGGTTTTTGTAACAAGAAAAACATTGTATCTATGGCAACAGCAACTTGAATGAAGGAGTTCTATCAGTGGTTAGAGACTTGGGGAGAAAAAGATGCAGATACACATAAAGGATCTTATGTAATGATTCAATATGGGCACACAGGAGGCTGGACTATGGCCTTTTGAATATTAGGGAATTACTAGAGGGAAAGAACCTTCCTCTGCAATCTCAATAGTCATTGCTTTGGACAGCCAAACAGTCAGGGCATCCCCAGTGCATAACTGCTTCCCCCTGGCCAATAAGGAAATCTTATGGCTTCCTGTCATTGGTCTGTCCAGATGTGACAGAGTACCCAGAAATGACCATAAAAGTCTCTTCCACAGTCAGACACTTCTGGACAAAAGTTTGCAGAGTAGCATAAGAATGCAAGTATAAGACAGCTGAATAACAGTGCAACGTCTTTGGACGGCTTTCCCACAGAGCATGTCCTCATGTTCCAAATATTGACTATATGTAACAAATTTGGTTCGTAACACTGAGGATGCAGAGAAGAGTTTAAAGCAGATGTAAAGGAGATGCTGACTTTGCTGGAAGAGATGAATGAGATAAAAGGAATCAGCAGAAAAGTCCAGTTAGTACATCCTAGGAATTCAGTGAACGGTTTTTCTCAGAAGATAAGCTTTTAAGTTCTAGGAGCTCTGAATTACTAGTATCACTTTGGAGAGCCAGCACCACAGACCATAATGTAAAACACCACTCTGACTTAATAAACTCAAGCAAACAAGTCCAAGAAGATGGTATATGCGTGGGAGTTGTCACAATGCCCAGAGACTACTGATGAGCAGCCCCAGCAGCCATAAAAATAAGAGATAATCAGAGACTTAATATCTTGTGATAAACCTATGATAGTAAGGCGGTTCAGTCTGCATAAATGACAATTAGATTGCATGTTTTGCTAAGAAAAAAACCAAACCACCAAGCATGATAAAACAAAAAGAGCTTTTGATTCGGATCCTTTTCCAAGACACCATATTCCTTTTGAATTGGTTAGAGCAAAGTAAGAACATGGCAACTAAACAAAAATATTATATATATGAATATACTGAAATATGTGGATAAGCTTCAATCTTGATAAAAGTGATAAGATAACATGATATATCAGTAAATGGGGTAGAAAGTTCAAAGCACTATTTGATCATATAAACAGCCACTAGCATACTCAATTGTTTGAGTTTCTAAGAGACAGACATTACTATTAGAAGTAGCTGCCTGAGGATCAGAAGAGAATGAACAGGCTGAAATATGAAGGTGCTCACCATTCAGCAACATGATAATGAAGTGGGAGTACTGCCAGTCCAGACTAATGGGACAAAATAGTGTAGAACAGAGGAGAGATACTGGAGGAATGAGGAATTTTTAACAGAAAGAATGCATCTAGTAATAGCAGGAATCATTCTGACACGGACTTGTTATACAGACCAAAGCTTCTAGGTTATATGGAAAGAAGCTAAAAATATGCCTGTCAGACACTAAAAAAAAAAAAAAAAAAAAATCAACACCCTAATACCTGTTCTAGATTTTTTATACATTACTATGATAATGAGAGATGTTTTCATGACATTGACACCTAGGAGGTCCTGAAAAGGATTCAGGTTTACATCACACCCATGAATTCCCTACTAATTAGTTTATGTAGTCTCATTTTGACAATGGTTTAAGGCTGCTAATAGAAAACAAATTTTATGAACAGGAAAACAGTTGGTATGCAACTTATACTCACACTTTTGGCAGCAGATTGGAAGTTTTACATCATGTAATATCCAGTCAGACTTGTCAAAGTAGACAGTATTAACACAGCTGTAAAATATGAATTATCAGAAACAAAACAACTGAAATGAAATGCTTTCCATCTATTGGCAGCCATCAGAACAATGACTGAAATAACTGAAGAACTTGATTTGCTGTAGTGCAGTAGCTCATAACAAAATTTCAGGATGGCAAAACTAAGAGCGGTTTAACACAAAGGGTGATTTCATATATCACAGAAAGGACACAAATCACTTCAATGCTTTTTACAGAATAAATGCCTTACAGTCTAAAAAGTGAAAGTTTGTAATATTAGCCATTCTTTATACTTGAGATACCTTAAAAATAAGAGATGGTACAGGTATACACAAGTCAGCAGAAAATTCATCCAAAACAACCGAAACTACCGTGGAGTACTTTGTTTCCCATTTGTTTCATGAATGTGACCTGTGAAATTGCAATCATCTGTGCTACTTTATGGGACTTTTTTCAAATTATGCAAATTCCTGTATGATGTCCTGCCCTTAATCATGGAACTAGTACAGCTGGTACTTAATCATTCCTCAACTGAAAATTTACTGGTAATTTGTCAATTCTGTAGACCCAGAGATACTAAAACTCTCTGGGAATGAGAATCTCTTACAATTACTAGGTCCCTTCTTTCTGCAGGGCCCATTCCTTGCACAAGGACTTCTTTACTCCTCTGCAAGAATAAACTAGAAGAACATGAAAGGAATGGATTCGAGACCTTTTATCAGTTGTTCCACAGTTCATTTAAGTTCTGTCGAAGTAATATCTAGCTAACATTAAGACAAAAAAATCAGTTTCTACTTCAAGTAATGTTACCACCAATAAAAATTACGTAAAAATAATACTGAAAGGGCACAGACTGTTACTCAGACTAGTAGCTGTGATAGAGGACTATGCAGAATTCCACTAAAACGCTATTGCTATTAAACTTCTATTAGCTGCTTTGTTGTTAGTAGAATTTTACAGCAGTAGTTAAGGTTTAGTCATCCTCTTTAAACATTTACCAATTCTGATTCTCCTCACAGGAATGTTATTTTCCCAACATCAAAGCCCTTAAATATTTGCTGATTCAGCTTTTTGGTCTGAAACAGAGGAAAATGAACCAATTAAAATATTCTGGAATATTTTAGCAACTATGTTTGAATAAAAATTTGAATCTATGCATGTATCAGTCCCACATGAGACAAAATGTATAGATAAAAATACAGAAGAAATTCAGACAACTAACGAAATCTATTTAATACCAGAAGTAATGAGAGAAGATTAAAAGTCAGCTGATGACTAAACCCAAGCTGAAGTCTAAATGCAGGTATGGCTGGCAAGCAGGGTTTAGAATTGGCTTTTAGTGCTTGTTCTGATGCCCCTTGTGAGATACAGGAAATTATTCTGAGATGTTTTGTCAGCTTGAGGCATTCTATAACTGCCTCTTGCGTTTAAAATGAGTAATCCATAGCAATAAGAAAAAGATGTTGGGAACTGCTCCTACCAAAGTAAAAACATAATGATATTTGGCAAATACAGATGATAGCCAGGACTTACCATGCTGTCAACAAAAATGAAGAGTCTGCTCATCTGAAAAATGAAGACAGGCTTCAAGGTCACAAATGAACTGGAGGAAGAAGGATGTGAAAAAGAAGAGAGAGAATCCGCATCAACAATAACATCTGATTCACAGTTCCAAGCAAATGCACAAGGAGTGATCACCTGCTATCAACCTCCGCACAATCAGCACGTGCACATTCAAAACAGCTATCAGGTACAATGGCCGCAAGACTCCAATGTTGGAAAGGGTGGAGTTTTTTCTGTAGTGCTAGGAACTGTCAGGCCTGTAACTGAAGGTGACCTTTTTAAAGAGGGGTGGCCTTTGAGCAAAGCAGCAGCATGCAGGTTGCATTTGAAGTGTCTGCTGTGACATTTTAAATTGTACATGAGATGGTGCAGAGAAAAGGGAAGAAAATAAGCCCCAACTGATCTCAAACTTTACAACCTGAACCAGAACAAATAAATCACAATTGCCAAATACTAAATAATTGGTAGGGCATTAAAAGTAAGGAATTTATACATAGCACCATCACCAGTTAGAAAAAACTCTCTTGCACTTCATTGGGTTAATTGTAAAAAGTCACGCTCAGTTGTCTTTAGAGTGTAGCAGCCAGGGATAAAAATTCTACTAGCAAGCCCATGCTCTGCAACTCAGCTGACCCAAACAAAGAATATCATGGAAACTTGATCCTGGATATGGAGACTGTAACGCTGACAACTGGTAGACTCACAGAGATACAAAGAAGCTAGATGACAATGCCATAAATTCTACCTTTCCTCTGCAGGCAGAAAATGACACAAGAAATCTTCAGGCCAGTGATCAGAAAACTGAAAACTCTTGAGAATAAAAGTTAAAATTTTATAAGAATTGACATGGCTACAAAAGTGGCTTATTATTACACCCAGTAAATGTTACCACCTCATTACCAAACTAATTTAAACAGACCGCTAGTATATGCAGATAAATTCAAAATAAGCACATAAACCTAAGTCGTTATATAAAGGTTTGTATTACAGTTGGCTCATTTTTAGCACATTTTGTTCTAGGGAGGCTGTGTGAAAGGAAAGATTTTTGCATTTCTATCAAGTTTCCAGAACTGGAAGTTTCTTCATGGGCGTTCATTTAAAATGCTCTGCTAGCTCTGTATCAGAGTCCCTCATTGTTAATAACCTGAGTTTCATAATACTTTTATGCAAACAGGTTGTCATATTTTACAGAGAAGCAACTAAAATCCAGAAAAAACAGCTGTTAAAAAGTGTAAGGAGTGCACAATTGAAATACGTAAACCATAGTGGGATTTTTTTAATAAGTGCAATTTTTACAGCATTTAGTATATCTTAAGCATAGCTCTAGCTAACCTGCAAATTCCCAACATAGTAAAAAGATGCCTTACACATTGCATTGCACCAAAAAAAAAAAAAGAAAAAATGCTTCACAGTCACCTTCTGATTAAAATGAGTGAAATTTTCACTACAATTAACTTCTCAAAAAATTCATTTTACACTGTCATGGGCACAAAGCCAACACTCACCATTCCATACTAGCACCTGCCCCTTCTGCAAGACCAGACTTTTTCTCTTCTGTTCTCTTTCATCCAGTGGAAGACCAAATTCATTTCAGACTGGGGCAAGATCTGCGGCTGAGCAAAAATAGCAGTTTTGCCTGTGGATGAAATACAGAATGACATTCCTCATCTGTTCTTCGAAGAGTTTCATGTGAACCTTGTGACGGATATTATTTGTCATTGTAAATAAATCTAACCACAATTCCAAAATTTTAAGTAATGCCCGCATATACTCAGGTGGGATGGAGCAGGATGGAAGTATAGCTCTTTACACAGGGCTGCTCTTCAACCTTCCCCACATAACTGTCACCACCATAGGCTTTGCTATGTAACAGCCCCTGTACATACTTGTAAGTAACGTAACGGTCTGCTATTAGGTTGGGTGGCATTTTTAGAGTGTATAAATGACAACAGAAATTAGAGACATAAATCTTATCTTTTACCTTGGATTCACACACATATACCAGTTCCCCATCTACAGAGACTTCAGACACAGCGCTGCTGCGTTACCTAACGCCCCACAAACCCGCTGAGCCACTAGTGAGCCATGATACGTTCCCACGTACTTAAAATCCTAAATTTTGCTGACGCTGTAATAACGTCACCACCTGCACGGCCCAGACTTCCCCTTTCACCGCGCAAACCGCAACTGCCTCGCCCAGCAGCGGATGCGCAGGAAGGGGCGGCTAGCGGCGAGGCGCTCCCCGCCCCGAGGGGCGCCGGGCCCGGGCCCTTCCGGCCGCACCGCCCAGCCCTCCTGCGCGGGAAAGCGGCACGGCCGCCGCGGGCCACGTGACCCGGCGAGGCGAGGCGCGCGGAGCGGCGCGACATGGCCGCTGCGCCGTGGCCGTCCCGCGTCGTGGCGGGGGGGGACGAGGACGGCGACAGTGACGAGGACGGCTGGGACATCGGCGTCGTGCGGGATGAACCGCAGGTGGGGCGAGGCCTCTCCGCTCCCGGTGCCCTCGGGCTGGGGCCTGCGGGCGGGCGGGCTCAGGGTCGGGTAACGCGAGGGAAGTGGCGTCGGCCTGAAACCGCGGTGAGGGGAGCGGGGCTCGGTGGGGCTCCCTGAGGAGGGTGGCATCGGGAGGGGCTGCGGCTGGGGCCTCCGGGGTTCTTTCCTAGCAGGTTAATGGTGGTGTGCCGCTAGTCTAGGAGTAAATAAAGCCTAAATTTTGAGGGTTTGTCTTATGTAAAACCTTTATGTTTATTTAAAGCACTTTTCTCTTTCCTCAATAACAGACCTCAGTCCCTATTTCACATAAGAATAAATCTGAAAGCAACTGGAGATCTATAAAGCTGTTTTATATCTTTAATCTCTGAAATTGTTTCTTGCTAATGTGAAGGTTCAAGTGATTTTATTGTATCTAATAGGTGTAAGGCATCTGAGAATGTGAGGTAGATCCTGCAAGGCTTTTTAACCATTGGTTTATCTCATGGCTGGAATTGGAAAATGGAAGTAACTGAATACTTGCAATACTTGCAGTGGTCTTGTAAAGGTTCGAGTCAGTTTTTCAGGGACCTTGATCTGTAAGTTGAGGTTCCTATCCTACTCTGGCTGAGTAGTGCAAAAATAGGGCTAAATTATTATATTGGTTGTTTCTCAACTTTGGTTTTCTATACGCTAAGCACTTATTAAAGACTTACACAAGCTGTTGGAAATATAAACACCGTGTGCTGGGGAAAGTTGTATAATTCTGAGTTCTCATGTTGTGACTTCAAAGCTTAAAATGAAATGCAATTTCTCTTCTTTACATACCCACTTGTGTCTGTAAAAGAAACTAGTGAATAGTTCTCAATTTATTAGTGTATTTGTTTTGTTAATCTAGATAATGCCAGCAACAGTCTTCAGATGCGCCTGCAGCTTTAACACAGAGCAAATCTGTGATGCTTTTGAAAGGAACTTGAGTCAGGCAAAACTGTCTGATGCATAAACTAGTCCTTTGGTCAGAGCATTTGTCAGCCAGATTGTTTATGATGCAGCAACACAAATGCTTCAATGCCACCACAGGAGTAGAACGAAAAAGGAGTGGCAACCCTTTCCAGCACTGGATTCATGCTGTATTAAGCCAGACAATTAGTCATTGAGCTACGATGCCCCAAACTCTGACTTTTGTGTGTGATAGATGCATTTCTTAGTGCTGTGCTGTGCAACATGTGAAATGTACAATAAAGGTACAGAAATGTGTTGCAACGTTTTTCTAGCACCAAAAGATGAAAAAGAATCTTAATTGAAATCAAATACCATTAAAAAAACCTAAGAGCAGCATAGCATGTCTTTTGAGAAAGAAGATACTTAACATTTTCAGAGAATGGAACCTTTCTGAAAAGTTAATTTTAAAAAATAATGTTTTACAGTAGACCCTAAGCAGGTCTACAGAGGTGGAACAAGGAAAGTTTTATCTTATTCTCCCCATCCCTCTTCTCAGCTTTGTCCTTTCAGAGTTCATTAGTGCTTTTATACTGAACTCAAGCTGCAGTTTTTACCTTGAAACAGTTACTAGGTTTTTACTTAACTTTTCTTTCATTACTAGCAGTTGGATCAAATGTTGCAAGCGGACAAGAAGGAAATGTTAAAGAAGGCTCTCTTTCGTGGTGATGTTTCATTAACTGAAGAACTCTTAAACTCTGGTGAGGAAAATCAGTTATGAAGTTGAATATTTTTAACTTGCAAGAATTCTAAAGCTTTAGAGTTTCTCATTTCAAAATAATGTGTCAAGTGCATGTAGGAGTATGTGAACGTACTTTTATTTTAAAGATGAAATTACTTTTCAGTGTCTCAGCATGCAGTATTACAGCTCATTCCTTCTAATTTATATTTCTTTCTTCAGCCAGGACTGCTGTAAAGTGAGAAAACTATAATGTGTGAACTACGAAACAAGGTAGTTCTTTGGTTTTGGATGCGTCTTTTCCCTGAAAATACCAATTACAAGCACTGAATTTGAAGTGCTTTAAATTGAGAGAACTCAGTGCATGGTCTTGTTTTGGTGTTGAAAGTTGCTGAGGGGGGTGGCTTTTTTTGTTTTAATGCTCCCCCAGTTTGGAAGTTCCTTTTTTTTTCTCACAACACAGTTAAGTTTCTGGTATGTGCCCTGTGTAATACTGCTGTCCTGGCAACATCAGCTGGACAGAGATTTTGTGATTCTGAAAGGTCTAATAGGGTTTATGTGGCATTTGTCACTAAAAAGTAGTTTGTCTTAACACTAAAAGCCTTTTTCCCTGTTCTGTTACTCAGTATTTGTAATGTGTTTCTGTTACTCAGTGTTAGGAGGATTGGATCACTTATTGAAGCATCCAGGGCAATCAAAAACTGCATAGCTGAGTTGACCTGCCTAGTGATAATTGTCAGGAAGTTCTGCTTCAGCAAGCAAGCAGAATATAGTAGCCAAGAGCTTGTTCTCTGAGGAAAATCTGTCTTATGGCTGCAAGAAAGTAGTTTCCTAGTTAGCAATGGGTTTTTCTGAGTTTTAAAACAATGACATTACTTGCCCTTTTAGAAGACGACTGTTTCTCACCACAGTGGAGAAAGATTTTCTTTTTAAATTAAGTGAACAATGTTGCACAGGCTGAAACACAGACATGTAATACCAAATTAAATACATCTTCTGTCTTGCTTTGAGAAAATGTGTTCTTATTTATAGTAGAGTTTTTAGTGATCTCTGTGCATCAGATTGCTTAATGGTTTTGTTACAGCTATCCGTTTTTAATTGCTTGTATTTCAGTCAAAACAGTAATGGTTTGCTTTCCATGTTGATGCCTGCTACATAATGAGCCATTCTATCCTGTTGAAGATGATGACAGTTATCTGTAAGAGCGTGAGGTCAAGGCCAGAAATTCCTGTAGTCTAGTGTCCCGTTTTCTGACATGCACAAGACAGTATCAGAAGAGAATCTAGCCTTTGACACCATCCCGCATGACATCCTTGTCTCTAAACTGGAGATATGGATTTGATGGATGGACCACTCGGTGGATAAGGAATTGGCTGGATAGTCGCACTAGTTGTGGTCAGTGGCTCAATGTCCAAGTGGAGATCAGCAAGATGTGGCATTCCTCAGGGGTCAGTACTGGGACCAGTGCTGTTTAATGTCTTTGTTGGGGACATGGTAGTGGTATTGAGTGCACCCTCAGCAAGTTTGTCAACAACACCAAGCTGTGTGGTGCAGTCAACATGCTGGAGGGAAGGGATGCCATCCAGAGGGACCTGGACAAGCTTGAGAGGTGGGCCTGTGCAAACCTCATGAAGTTCAGCAAGGACAAGTGGAAGGTTCGGCACATGGGTTGAGGAGATCCCAAGCACAAATACAGGCTGGGTGATGAGTGGATTGAGAGCAGCCCTGCAGAGGAGGGCTTGGGGTATTGGAGAATGGAAAACTGAACATGACTCAATGTGCACTCTGAGCCCACAGAGCAAATCGTATACTTGGCTGCATCAAGAAAACTGTGGCCAGCAGGTCGAGGGAGGTGATTCTCTCCCTCTCCTCCCCTGTCGCAAGACCCCACCTGCAGTACTGTGTCCCGCTCTGCAGCCCCCACACAAGAAGGATGTGGACCTGTTGGAGCGGGTCCAGAGGAAGCCATGAAGATGATCAGAGGACTGGAGCAGCTCCCTTATGAGGACAGGCTGAGAGAGTTGGGGTGGTTCAGCCTGGAGAAGAGAAGGCTCGAGGGAGACCTTATAGGGGCTTCCAGTACTTAAGGGGGCCTACAGGAAAGATGGGGAGGGACTCTTTATCAGGCAGTGTAGTGATAGGATGAGGGATAACAGTTTTAAACTGAAAAGAGGGTAGATTTAGATTAGATAGAAGGAAGAAATTCTTTCATGTAAGAGTGGTGAGACACTGGAACAGGTTGCCCAGAGAGGTTGTGGGTGTCCCCTCCCTTGAAGTATTCACGGCCAGGTTGGACAACCTGGTCTAGTGGAAGGTGTCCTTGCCTATGGCAGAGGGGTTGAAACTAGATGATTTTTAAGGTCCCTTCGAACCCAAACCATTCTGTGGTTCTAAGATTTCCTGAAAACATGACTTACCAGTAAATTTTGACCCATCCAGTACTGTCCTGCAGAGCAGTAAAACACAATGCCTCTCTGACAGGGGGGTGTTTCTGAAGAAAGGTAACATTGTCCTTCAGAGGATTAGTGCTCAGGCAGATTAAATCTTTGTCTCTGAAGTTGCCTTTAGTGTATGTTCAGTAGAGCTTGTAGGAGGCTTGCTACCAGCACTTGACCAAACTCAGGATTTGTGTTGGAAGTGGATTTCCTAGCAACAGTTGAGGCCATTCTTTCAGGTACAGCAAGAATATGTCTTCTGGCTGGCTCAGCCAGAAGAATTAAGAATATGTGGTGCTGAGGCAGTTACACAGAGCTCTTTCAGGAAATGGACATGCACAACGTCTTCTCTTACCCCCCATATAAAATGGCAACATACCAAGAATAAGTTTCTGAAGTAGGTGTCACAAAGTAATGCAAGCAAGGAGCAAGTTCAAAGATGACTTGAGTGTTTTGCTTTGCTTTGGGAGTAAAAGTACTTAACTCCATATAATTCATATGTTTGTTTTCCTGAAATGAGATTAAAAGTTATGACCTTGAATTTAAGGTTCCATTTTTCTGTATAAAAACAGCCTTTCTACAATAACTATTATTAGCCACAGTCAACAAAATATCTGAAAGAGATACTAGAGAAACTGTAGTAATCACACAAAGAACATAATTCTTTCTTTGCTGTTGTTCTGCTTCACTTGCTTCGTAGAGTTTCTGCTGTAGAGCTTGTCTGGGGACAGAAGGTATTTCTGCCTATTGCTGGTTAAAGAGGAGGGTATTTATCTGTAACTCGGATTGTAACAAAGAATGGTGTATTTGCTTTGCCTCCTAGACATAATTTGTGAGGTTATATGCCTGAAAAGCTCCTCTGCTCATGCCCACAAAGGAACCAGGTAATGGCAGGTGGGGGAGCACGAATAATACCCTAGCCCACCTCTTCCCAGGCCCATGTGGAAGTCATCAGCCCATCACAGGCCCCTCTCCACAATCTCAGAGGAGCAGAGAGGCCCAAGGGCAAGCAGGAACCCAAGTTACAGACACAGAGAAAGGGTCTCCCAGGGCTCTAATAGGGCCCTTCTACTTGGATGCCCGTGACTGTAGTCGGGTGAAAGGATGTGCCAGCCACAGGAGTGGGACCAGCAGTCCCTGTGTGTCTGTGGTGCCAGCAGCTGGGGGAGATAGATCTATCCCAAAGGGGAGCAGGATGAGACCATTGGTGCTGTCTGTGTTGATCAGCACATGAGTGCTTTGTCTGTGTGGATCAGTGTGGCTGTTGGTGTATCTGTGTGCCTGCTGAGAATATACACTCAGCATCAACACTAGTTGGACCTGGGGATGTGGAACTGCAGCAGCCTTGCTTCTCTCTGGCGATCTGGCCTGATTTTTAACTAAAAATTTTTTTCTGGGCTTCACTGTTGCCTTATAGGACCTCTTAAGGGACATTAATGCTAAACTAATGCTGCTTGTTTCAGGAACAGCTCATGTAACGAGAGTCTGAGTAGTAGCCAGAGGGAGACATTTCTGGTTCTATCAACAGCTCCTATAACCATGCAGCCGAGAAGCAACATGACTGTTTCAGTTGTCCTTTCTTTGTCGTCCTGCAGGACACTAGCTGGTTTGCACTGTGATTTCACAGTGGGTGGTACTTCAAGGCAGTCACTACAAAGACGGGAGACCATGCTGGACAAACAAGCTGTTAACACAGCTTTGACATTTCACTGCCAAATAGACCATTCTGCTTCTAGAACTTAGAAAAAGCACCAGCGTCATGGCAGATACTGTCTGCTATATATGTAAGAAAGCAGCACGGAAAATACCTTCCCAAGAGTTTTAATAAGTCTCTGTATGTGTGCCTTTTGTCAGTATTGGTCTGATATGTATTAAAATAAAAAGCTCTACATGGGAGCTCTAGTTACGTGGATTGCTTTTCTTCTTGAGAGGAAAAGGGACTTTTTAAGGCTGGCAGAGTGCCAGCTTTCTGGTATTTCTTTCCTACTAGAGTTCCTTCAGTGGGCTGTTGGATATCAGACTTTAAATTCTTGAAGTGACTCATCTGCAAGGAAGTTCAGATATGACTAGTAAGGAACGCTCGCTGGCTCCCTTTGTAGATCTTGGCTGTGGACTTCCAACAAAATGTTTTTGTATACTGCAGACAAACTGGCTTGCTGTGACTTTTAAGGACTGCAGCTAGTAAGTATGTATTACCAAGAAGATTTGATGATAAATTCTGTGGCTTGCAGGTGTTAAAATTCTTCAACACCTGACTTTAACTGAATGTTACCTCTTTTCTGATTGCTTCTACAACTCCAGTGATCTTAAAGAGTTGAAGAATCAGTCCAAGAGCAGTGACCTGTTACTCCCTCAGCTTTAATGATTTTATGTTGCTAGCACATCTTTGACAAACTACCAAGGCAGGGAAAGTAAATAGACATTTTGCATGAAAAGGTATGCATGTAGCTCGACTATCACAAATTTCTTAGGACAATTTTGGGGTTTTTTTCAGAGCTGTCTCTTGTAAAGAAGTATTTTTGATTATCCATAATCACTGTTGGATTAATATGGAACTAGCTGATGGACACTGTTCTAGAGGAAGTAATATTTGAGGAAGGATTGAAGGAAAGATGATCCATTTTATTGCAAAAAAAAGTATAGAGACTTTCATTAGAAAGTTGTCAGATGAGTATCTTTATCTGGTACTTGGTTCTTGGTGAATTTGGAAAGGCTGTCTGGCAAACTTACTTCTAGCCACGAAAGAAGTTGTGGCTGTTAGCAAGAGTAACAAACACATCTGGTGATCTTGACTGATCTTGCATAATCTTTCTATCAGAATAATATTTTGTTAGTACTGAATACAAAACTGGTATCAGACAGAGAATAAGAGGAGCTGTGAAGCAGGAAAACGCTAGTCAATATTATCTTAACTGCCTGGCAAGCAGTTTACTTCCACAGCAGTCCACTTGAGTTGGCAAGAATCAAAATTTTTTATTTAAGAAAGCTATTGCATGTAAGTGGAGAAAACAGAGATTCTGTGCACTTCTCTGAAATTATTTTTGCAGCTAAATTTATTACTTAAGTGCTTTTTGAATTTAGTCTTTCTGTAGTACTTAACTTCTTGGATCAAGAACTGAGCTTCCGTTGTGTCAGTTCTAAAAGTTGGGTTTTGGTGTTCACGATAAAGGTGTCTTAAATGAAAATGGTGTAAGAGACTCCTTTCCCTAGGGCTAAATGCAAACTGTGTAACCTTGGGAACAATACATATTGAGAGTAAGGTTTATAAAAAGCATGTTTATTGTGGTGCAGTTTTATGATTTTAGTATCTTAAATTTTGACAGGTATAAGCATAGAATGTAGCTTTCGGTTTGGATGGACTCCTCTGATGTATGCTGCAAGTGTGGCTGACTTTGCAATAGTGCATCTTCTTCTGGACAGAGGTGCTAACGCATGTTTTGAAATAGGTAAGATGTGAACGAAAAGTGCTGGCCAGTAATGATCAGTACCAGACATTGTCCTATCCTTATTATCTTTTTACATATATAGGGAAAAAGTAAAATTTCACAGTAGAACTGGGACCTGGTCTATACAGTTATGAAGTATACAGTTTTGAAGTAAAAATAGTAGTTTTAATGTAAAAATTGTATTCTTGGAACTGATCTGGAATGAATTGATGTTTTTTTTTTTGTTCTTTCTCTCTCATTCTGTCCCATCTGTTCCCCCCCCCCCCCCCCATCCCCCAAGTACTTTTTTTAACAGAGTGTTTGGAAATACTTGGTCAAAAATTCTAGGATAAGGTTTTACAGTTAAAACTTCCTCTGTTTGATCTAGTTTTCAAGTATGTACATGCAGACACCAGCTAGAATCTCAAACAACAGGAATAGCTTTCCAGTTCATTAAAAACTAATGTGGACTTCTTTAAAATTTGAGCACAGCTTTTCTGTTAAGTGAAAACTGTTCTTCAGTGTGTTGCTAGATCACCTTTTTCTGCAGGAGTTCAGTGGAGCTTCTCAGTATTATCAGTTCCTCTGTCAATTTTTATGGCTTAATACCTTTTTCCTACTTAAACGGTGGTTATTGTCCTTCCTTTTCATTGTGTTGGAAGACTTATCAAAGTTCAAGAAAAAACATTGCAGTATAGAAGAAACTGATGTGAGACACAATACTGCCAAGTATGTAAAAGCAGTGATCGTATTTTCTGGTAACTTGGCAATATCTGTAGTAGTAGATGACTGAATTGCAGATGGTACTAATCTGGCTCTGAAAATTTTCTTGAACTTCTTAGCAGGTGATGAGAGTATGAGTTTAGAGTAGATTGCCTGCACCAAAAGCAGTCGTGCCTTCAAATTACTGTCCTTTTAGCTGTCTTCAGAGAACTTCCATATGACTGCCTACAGCTCATACCTGTTCCTTGTTTATGGCTCTGGAGAGATATAAATGGGGCAGAAACTGCTGTGGACAGCAGTTTCAGCTGACCAGTTAACCAACATGTTTTTCAGTGTGTGACCAACTGTGTTTGCCCTAAGTGGCACCTTGCTAGGATCAGGTTTCTCTCTTGTTTCCCTGTTAGTCTGTGTGGGGAAACTGTAGTTAGGGCATAATGTGCAGCAGAATACTGTCCAGCCAGGAACAGGCTTGCCGCTGATTCAGGTCAGGCCACGTGTGTTCAGTAAAGCTGTGTACTAAATGTCACCACTGCTGCTTTTTTTTTTTTTTCACATCAGCAAGCAATCACCTAAGTGATCCTATATTAATTATCCTATAATGCTTATAATCCAAATAATAGCTATACTCTTTAATCACCTTTGGTCACATTTCAGTCATTCTTTGTAGGTGGTTTCTTAATTTTACCCTTTTCGGGTAAATGTAGCATTCACTATGTGGTGGCATCAGAATGCAGCATCTTTCAGGAGTAAATTTACTGGCTCTTCTGGGTTTTTAGCTGGGCTGAACATAAACTAATCTTTTTTTCAGTCTCTTACCACTTTTTCTCTGCAAAAGAAAAATCTGAGAATTCTGAGGTGTTTCTTCCCCTTTTCTTGCTCACAGGTATGAGCTATAGGTAGGCTAACAGAAATTAATTTCCCACTCTACGACTACCTGAAATACTGCATATAAATATAACTACAGGTTCCTCCTAAACATCATTCCCAGATTAACAGGACTGGTCACTGTCTTTGTTCAAAGTCTTGGCATCTTTCCGTTCCTGTTGTATTGATAACCAGGTTAAACATTTTGAGTAAAAATCTGTCAGTGTATCAAGTAATTTACTGAAATGTTAATTGCTTACTGTTCAGGAGTTTGACTCTCTGAAACTTAATTTTTCATTTAACATACTGATTTATGTGTGTTAGAACTTCTACATGAGGTAGTTGAAAATTAGAAGATGGTATATTAAAAAAAACAGATTAAATGCAAAACTGAGTTTTGGTTGAAGGTGTGTGGGACAGGAAGTGGTGAGAAATAAAGTAGATCAGAGGTGGGTAAAGTACGTAACAATTTTCACATGTTTAAATGTAATAAAAAACGACCTCAGCTGAAGAATAAACATGTTAATATATACGTGGTCTTAAAATTTCTACAAGAAAGTTAGAAAATACATTGTAACACTTCATGGTATGGTCTGAAGTAGGTACAGCTAAAATTACACTTGTTAAAACAAGTTGTTAAAGGCATGTTTGAACTTGTGAACAAGTTTGTGCAATAAGGAGAACAGGCAGTAATTCAAATGGCAGTCTTCTATTTGACTCTAGGGCCAACGAACTCACTAAGGTCCTTGAGGTGTGATGCTTCCCGTATCTCTCTAGGAGAACCATGGGGAAGGTCTCCCCTGTTCTGTGGGCAAACATCAGTGGTGTACACTTCTGATTTGTGAGCAAATGTGGCATGTAACACCCAGCTGGCGTCGGAGCTGGAGCAAAATACACCAGTTTCTCGTGATGAATCTTTATGCGCTGTATAGATGTTCTTTAAAGCCATTTCTAAACCCATACTTTTAATCCTCCCCCTGCCACTATTGTAACATAGTAGTCTAGTTTAGTAGACTTCCTTCTCTGTAAGGTCTGTAATAAAGCCTTGTTACTTTGTATGGGCCTCTGTTCTCCCTAAAATTGATGTTGTTACATGTTTATAATATGTTTCATGCGCTTTTTTTCATCACTTGCAGTTAACTTCCTGTAAACTGTTTCTTCCCTTGACTGTATTTTGGGGAGAGGTGTGGAGGAACAGGGAGTGAATCTACTGGTGTGAAACAAGATTTGAGAAAAAAGCATATATAGTTAAGCTCCTAATGTTTTTTTGGGGGTACCTAAGAAGTATCCTACATTTCAGTAGGAATAGATGCTTTAGATGCCATTCACTCTCATCTTTCTGAGCATCTATTCTTGGATGCTTTTATCTTACCTGATAATTGTAGTGGCCTTTACAGCTTTCACTGGAAGGAAAACAAGTTTCTTACCCTTTCCTAAATAACTTAGAGTATCAAAACCCAATTAACAGCTCTAGAAAATGTAAAGGCCTTTAAAGGGACTTCTGGATTAGCATGGTATTTACATATGTAATTCTCTAACTGCGAGTTTCAAAACAGATAAGTACACCGTGCTGATGGCAGCATGTACTGCGCACGCTTCAGAGGAAAACATCCTGAAGACTGTAGAACTGCTTCTGTCAAGGAATGCTGACCCTAACCTTACTTGCAGGTACCAAAAAAAGCCATGTCTGTGAATACAGCATAAAATTTAATATTAATTTACAGAGACATCTTTATAGAAATAACTGTTGTTGGTTAAGATGACATGTACTTCGTTAGCTTTTTGTTGCTGTCTGTATAAAGAAAGATCAGTGTCCAGATATTTATTTCTCCTAGTACAGTCCTTCATCTGACTGATCAGTTTTATCAAATTTAAGTATGTTCCTCAGCTGAACAAAATGTAAATTTAAGGTAAAAACTAATCTTAATACTTTGGTTTACTGCAGTATAAGGGCAAGAACTATGTCCTCTGCATTTTCCAAATCATATTGCCTCTTCTGTGTAGGGATATAAGTTAAATCAGTTAATTCTGTATTTAAATTCATGTCCTCATTTTGAGCTTTTTGTGGGTATCTAGCTATATTTAGCTATATTCCTTTCATAGACAGCCTCCTATGGAAAAGGAAAACTGTCAATAAAATACATTTATTGCAGGATTAAGAGGAGATTTAATCTCCTTTTAAAAAACAAGTAACAGCTTGTTTCTTGATTTACCACTTTGTGTCTCAGCAGTCAGAAGCAGTGCTTTGTGAGATGTCTGTAGTTACATAGTCTGATGTAGTGATTCGTTTTGCATCAAAAAGAAACAAATTCTGGGCTGACCCAGGATAAACTGTCCTCCCTCTGTTAGAAGAAAAGGTACTGTGTGGGTCAAATTGAAACTACTTGGTTTTCAAGTAACTAAAATTTGGTTTTTATACCACGGCTCTTCCATCACATTACCTGAGAGGTGTGGACTGTGTAGCCCTCTAAAAAGAACATAGTTGGAGGGCTGTTGGTTCTCATTAATAGAATTCAATTACTCTGGGCCCTGAGCCTCACTGTGAACATAGTACTGATGGAGAAGGAGGAAGCAGTTGTGCTGAAGTGCTACTGATGTCTGGTACCAAATTTAAATGCTATTCATTTATTCTTATCAGAGAGGCTAAAAGTTGTTCATGAAAGAAGAGAAAACGACAGACTCTGAAATAATATTGTTGCTGTCAGATAGCTGGGTGTTAGGATAAATACCCTGCTTTAAAAAATGGAGGAAGCTTTTGTGTTATTAAACTTTGTCCCAGGTGTTTGAAAATGTAAGCCAGAGTGCAAAGCTGCAGGTTTACATTAGGAAAGTTCTTTGGCTGAATTTTGTAAAAACACCCCCTTGGATTCTGACACTAGAGGTGGGAATTCTAAGGGCAAAACTTTATTTATAAACTTAGAGTATGTTATAAATAGTTGGTCTTTATATACAAATACTTATTTGCTATCTCTTTGTTTCCTAAGACCTTGTGCTAACATACGAGTTACGCTTGCGTACACCAGCTACAATGTCCAGTTATGTTTTTTCACTTTTGCAATAATAGTCTTTCTCAAATGAAAAGATAAATTAAATTATAATTGGAAATGTCAATTTGTTTGTACCAAACAAAAACAGAAGTTGGATGACAACTGCATTTTTATAAAATCTTTGTGCTGCCTTTGTTCCTTTCCAGTATTTGACATCTGTGTATAGCACTCCATCATTAGAACTGCTCAGACAGCAGCTGCTGCTTCTCTTGGGCTTCTTCCACTGTGTTCTGAAACAGGAGGATGAAATGTGTCAAACCAGCTTCTGTGAAGATAAGGGATCAAAACAGACCATTTATGTGGCACGGCAGTTCAGTTTCACCCTTTTCTTTAGAGCAAGCAGAATGTTCTGTAGGAGAGCTTCAGAACTGTCAGTGTGTTAATTATTGTGAGAGTACTTCCTGTGTGGTCAGTTTACCACAGGTGTTAAGAACTAAGGTTCACATTATTTGGCTGTCTCAGCACTTAAGAATGAGAATGATTTTAAGGAAGTGTCTCTTGTGTCCACCAACGACTGGAATGTGTGTGAATACAAAGCGGAATATTTAACTTTCATGTAAGGTAAAGTTTAGTATTTATCCTTTTTCTGTTGTACTGTCAGGGCAGCCAGTAGGCTTTCTTATTTCATGTTATCTGGAAGTGATACACAGAAGCTTGCAGTTTTTCTGTCTAATTCATGAAGTGTGCATGGAGTCGGGAAGGACTAGTGAGAAATAAACTTTATTTTTGAAATGCAGTCTTAGAAAGAAGATTCATTTAGGAGTAGGTAGGTAGAGAATTTCTTTGTAACAGGATACTGAGGAGAAAGTATTCGGTAGAATAACTTCTGATAGGTTTGTTAAATCAAAATTGGGAACTAAATAGTGATGGCTATAAAAACAATTTTTTTTAATGAAAATGTGTATCAAAGCATAAGTGCAAACTGAAGAGTTTTGAAAGATGAACAAGAAGTAAGGTGATGGCTAGCTGAAACAAGAAGGCATTGTAAGACCTCTGGATAGCCTTTGTAGAGGTACTATAGCCTGAGTGCTTTATTTAAGTGAATGCTACCTTGAGAAATTTGCTCTGTTTATCTTGTATCATTCGCCTCCCTCTTGCTCCAAAATATATACTTTATCATTTTGTAAGGCCTGGAAACATTTAAGTAGTCTTTTTTTTAAAAAACATCTTTTAACCTGAAGCTCTTTCTTAAGGGTACAGTGGTTTTATTAATGCTAAGATGTGATTTTGGTTTAGACAGGAGGAAAAGGCATGATCAACTGATAACTGAATTACTGCTGCTAGGATTACATGTTATGGGTTATTTAGTAAATATGGATTTTAGTGATGACATCCTTCAACTTCTTGTTTACATAGAGTAAAAGAAACCTAATGGCTTTGCCAGTAAGGAAAGTGTTTTGAGTTGATGTTTCATGCTAATAGCTGTTTGTTAGAAAAGAAAGTTCAGATAGGTGAATGACTGAAACCTCCTTTCTTTTGACATAAGCTCTTTGTCTCTTGTTCTGTGTGGGATATGTGGAGGTTTGATTTTGTTTGTGTGGCTTTTTTTCCCTCACTGTTAAAAATTTCTGGCACTATTGAGTCCTGGTCAGTGACCAAGTCTGTCATCAGTGTTTCTGCTCTAAAATGATTGTGAATTTTGTGTATGTTTAAAGAAAAGTCTTCAGAAAGCCATAATATTTATTTTTTTTTTTTTTAGGGTATTACAAGACTAGACATTTGTCTCTTGTCATTGTACAGATTAAAAATTGAGCTTGAAACATACTATTGTGTACATGAATGCATATACATGAAAATATAATCACTACTCAGGTCTGGTATTAAGTACCTGCATATGTTTGCTTATACTTACATTAAGAGCAGTTTTGAGGAGTATCAAAAATGGTTTAATGATGAAAGTTTTGCTCTATTTTGCCCTCTTGAGAAGATGATAATGGAAGGAGGAAATTTTCATCTCAGTATTGCCCAGTTTACAAGGTAGGTCTCTCTTCAGGTTACATAGTCAGAATAAAGCAATTGTGTAACGCCTCAATTTTAGCAAGATATTTATTGCCGCTGATAAGATAGTAAGTCTGCACTGCCACATAATAATTTCAGAGACCTTGACATTATCATTCTGTGATAATTAACCATGCCAAATGACAAACAGTACATTTCAGTAAAGGTAAATAGCCTGGGAAAAGTTAATGCACTACAGGGCATTTTATGGCTGGAGCAAGAAAATGAAGGAATTTAATACTGATTGAGTCAACATCTTTGATCTACCTCAGAGCAAAATATAGCTTGCGATGTTACACTCTATTCTACTTCATGCTTTTCAGAGAGGTTTTCATTCTAGCCCTGTGGACTCAGGACAGAAAGATTTACTTTATGTTCGTCAAACATCAGGTCATAGGGGCTAAATATAAAAAAATCAGATTCAAAGTTAAATTTACCAGAGTACTGTGTTCATCTGGGCTATGTCCATGCATGTCCACCCTCCTCTTATCCGGGTTAGGGAGAAGTCAGGAGCATGGTAAATGTGTGAGTTCTGTGACTTTGGAAGAGTGGCTTTTGAAAGTAAGTGTTGAGTCTTTTTCATCAGGTCTTTTGGTGGGGGAAGGAGTCTAGACACTGAAATAGATGACTGTGCTTTTCCCAGCTAGTATTGACTGTACGTGGTATCAACAGGCTTACAACTGTTGATCACAGTTTCTAAGCAGAGGTATGAAATACTCAGGGACAGTAGAAACAGTAGATACTATTTTTAACAGAGGCATTCTGACAGTGTACTGTGGTGTCTTGGAGTGTCACCTGAGCAGCCTTTGTGTAAAACAGAAACAAAACCTGCACTGAAATCCATTAGCATTGTATCAGCAAAGTTCTATCCCAAGTATATCGAACTTCTTATCATTGCCAGTAGCTTACTGTGATCACAGGTTATTTGCATAGAATTGATATGGGGGGTTTTGCGGGACAAGAGAGTTGCCCTTTCATTATGAAGGTGGAGTAGATTTCACATTTATGTGCTGAATTTCTTGACTGCAGACTTTACCCCAACTTTGAAAGTAAAGTTGGAAACAGTCTGAGAAGTTTCTGGTTATGTGGAGAACTCATCTCTTTTTCTACTTTATGTGCATGTTTTCAGCTAAACCAGCTTGCTTATAAAAATGTAATGGAGTAAGGATGTAGGAGGACAGGGCAGGTTAACTAGGAATGTCATAGCATGGAGTTATGCTATCCCCGCTGTTAATTTTTATGCTCATCCCTTTTATAATCACATCCTTTGTATTTTTCTAGTCATATGAAGATTGTAGCTGTCTACCTTCCCACCTCTGTGTGCTGTAGAACTTACACAGATCCCTTTTTTTAATTTTAAAACAAACATGTAAGCAGAGTTCAGAAACAGAAAGGTACAAGAAACCTAAAACTAGGGAACCTGGAACTAAGCTGTCACTCTTTCCAGCCCAGCCTTCTTACTAGAGCTGTATATTCCATTGTTCTAACAAGTTCTGCTTCAAGAAGGGAGAGTAATCTCCTACCTTGGTCCAGGTGATAGTGCCTGAAAAAAGTATCTTGCAGCTCACAGTAAAGTATGTTATTCCAATACTACTTGCTGTATAGGGTTTCCCACCTCATCATTTAAAACCCCAATAAACCAGAAAGCAGTCAAATAGCTTTCCCTCAGTTGCTGTGGACACACTGTTACTGCTTCATTTCTCAGTTCCAGGATTAATGTTCAGCACTGGGGTGGTGAAACAGGCTCCAAAAGCTTCTGATGATGCTTCCAGGTAATCTGAAGCAGTGTTCAGTTTACAGATCAATAGACTTAAATATTAGTGTCTTGTAGCTTCATTTCCTTGCTTGGAGATTTCAACAAGAAAAGGTTGAGACTAAATTCATGAGGTTGAATTGTTTTTTACCTGCTGTATTTTTTTCTAATGTTAGTGATACACTGGTCTAGTTAATAAACACATGTCTAGTTATGAGACTTTACATAGAAGTTATACTTCTCAAGATCACCAACCTGAAATATGAATTTTCTATAGATATATCCCCAATGGAAGGGAAACCTTTATCTAGATAGAAGACTTCTCTTCTACTCCTCCCTCTTCTGAAATTTTCTAGGAAGATGAATTTTATGTTGCTGGAGAGCATGATCCCGAACTTAAGAATGTATGTTTTTCAGGTGTGATGAATTATGCACCCGAGATTCAGCTTGGTGGTACCATGCAGATACTTGGGACGTTTTTCAGTGGGATATCTAGCTATCGCTATATCACCTGGTTTTATCATGGCCTGTGGTTATCTACCCTCCAAGTGGTAGCTTTTAGGGCTGTTCCACTCCATTTGCTCTCTTGTGATGGTGTTTGTGCCCCATTTTTTTGACAGGATGAAGGTGAAGCAAGCCTGTAAGAACCTCTGGTTATATCTTTGTGTTGATGTCACATACAAAGTTTTGGAACATAAAGGCAGGGAGACCTAAAGATAAACACACACAAAAAAAACTCCACATCTTAATTTGTATGAGACCAGTGAAGAAATCCTTGCTTTTTATTTAGGTGCTGCATAGCTGGAAACAACCATAGTTGGAATAGACATTATGCTTAATAAATGTCTTATATGCCTTTTAAGATTTTATTTATTTACTGATTATGACTTAAGTAATCCTGTTCAATATGGGCAAATGTCATGTGGCACATTGTGCCATACAAAAGGACTTCGTGGTTGTTTGGACAAGAAGGTCATCGGCAAACCTGACTACTGAAACGCAAATGTCTGCATGGTTCCTCAAAATGATGAAGGGGTTCTTCAGCTCTTTAATCTTGATGCTTACCGCTACACCTCCTATGCACGTTTTTAGATTGCAGTTAGATGTACCAATACATTTAATTTCTCTTCAGCTTTAGCAAGAAACAGTGGATTTGGCATCTTGAAGCTTGCTGGTTTATTTGTGGGGGTTCTTTGCAGGATTAAGAAAACAGGATCTGTTTTCCCTAATGCTCTAGTCTCCCTCTTGTGGATGTACATGCAAATGGACCTTGCTTTCTGAGGTGGTGGCTATGCAGTATGTGCATTAGATATTAAACAGTACCCTCTCATAGTAGTGCATAAATGCAGTTGAAGATTTATGCATCACTATATATGTTTCTACCCTGAAACAGCTTGTAGCCTTTGAAATTAAACCTCGAACATTAAAATGGAATTACATATTCACGTTGGTGGACCTTTTAAATGTCATGTTTATTGGGTTTTACTTAAAAATGGAGAAACTTTCAGTGGCTTTAATGTCATTAAGTAGTTGCCTTGATTTCAAATACTATGTCTGCAGTACTGTACAACTGTAACTACTACATGATGTTTTTTGGATAAAAGACTCTTCTGTAGCCTCTGGACTTCAGTTTTTTTCTTTGAAAAAGCAGAAGGTAATTGTGAGGTAGTAACAGTGTCCAATTTAAAAAAAAAATGTTGACAACAGAAGAAATTAAAACGAAAACAGTCAGGGATGGACTGATTTTTGCAGTCTGTCAAAGTCTTACCTGCCGCTGAATAAAAGTAAGTGTGGGAGTGAGTGTCCACGCTGGGCAAGCAAGTTTGATTTCTGTTGTTACAAATTATTAGGTTGTAATAAGCTTCTGTTCATTCTTTAAAATACAGGTTTCTATAGATATCTGTATATGTCTATGTGAGGTATCTGTACCTCGCTATCTCATCCGTTAGTTGTCAAGTTAGAGGGGCAAACTGTAGAATTTTTTTCTCTCTTAGAGTAATCTTCATAGGATCACAGGGTAATTCAGGTCAGAAGGGACTTCAGGAGGTTTCTAGTCCAGCTTCTTCCTTAAAGCCATCTCTGCTATGACACTGGACTAGGTTGCCATCTGGTCTCAAAACCCACCAAAAATGTAGGCTATGAAGCTTCTCTGAGCAACCTCTTCCACTGACTGACTGTGCTCCATGGTAAAAATGTTTCCTTATATTCAGTCAGAACTTCTGCTTTTGCAGTTTTGATGGTCTACATTGAATTAGTTGTACACTGATGCAGGTCTGGTCATTTCACTACCAGGTTTCTTATTGACTGTATGTCTTGAAGGCCTGCATAGCTTTCATTTTGCTTATCTCCAAGAAAGTGACTTATTTTTCCCCTATCGTGACTTCCAAATTTGTAATATGATGGCTTTTTTTCAGTGCACTTTTAACTGTGTTTACAGAAGACAAAATATCCTTTTGTGAATGACCAATAACAAGGCAAGATGAACAAAGCCTTAGTTCTAGCAATACTCTGTAAGGAGACAGAAAGTCTGTATTTTAAGACGACTGCTTTGGTATACATATGCTTTTTGGGGTCCCTCTAGTGGTCGGTATTGAATTTATTATTAAGAAACAATATTGGAAAGGGTAATCCTCCCCCTCAAATATATCCTAATAAGATAGAATAATCTTTTGACACAGAGCTGTACACTAAAAACAGTGCATGATAGTTTTTCATGAAAAACATGCATTTTAAGATATAATAAATTTTAATTGAACATCACTAGTAAAATATTTTAGCTTAAATCTGATTACTTCCAAGTGACCATAAATTCCACATCTTTGTCCTTCAATACTGCTTTTTTTTTTTTTTTTAATTCTGCAATCTTATTCCATTAAAGAATAAATGTCAGGCATCTGTAAAGATACTTTACTAACAGAAGCTTTTGTGCAATATTATTTTTCTTTCAAAATATTCAGAGCAATTCACAATGGGATTGTCTTATAAGCATCTCAGTAGAAGCTAAGATCAATAGACTTGTCATCATGGTTTTGGGATATAAAAAGAAGAAACTAATGGAAAGGGTGATGTCTGTAAATAGTTCTTCAGCAATTGTAAGAAATTATGTAGGAAAGAAGGCATCAACACATACACATCTGGGATCAGAAAACAAAAATTGAATAAAGGACAAAAATATTTTGATGTGCATTTAGTTTTAGGACTTCAAAAGTTAAAATTTTCAGTATGATACTTGTAATTCTCTGAAGATTCCTCCCAGGCATACTGGGGGGTGTGGGGTGGGAAGCAGTTTCTGAATGTTGATAAACACATGCACCTTGTGCTGTTGCACTGCACCTGTGTACACCATTGAGAGCTGTGTGACCTGTGATTCTTTTCCTTATATTGTTTTTACCAGAGCAGGTTTTGCAGGTATGTACATAGTTGCTCTTAATATTCTTCCTCTTAAATATTCGGTTGTAATTTACAACTTGCCCTCCACAAAACTGCATATTTCTTTTCAGAACTTTGGATTTAAGTTAAACTGTATGTACAATTCATCACTTAAGCCGTGTCTTTTAAAAACAATTTTTGAAGTAAAAAAGTCTCTGCCACTTCTTTTAATTGAGAGGAAAAAAAGGGTGATTTACTGATATTTTCTGCTTTATTGGGGTGAAAACTGGGATCTGCAGTTATTCCCATTCCCATCTCATTAATCTGATCTATGTGCTAAATGAGATGTCTGCTGCTGGGTCTGTGGTTAGCAGCAGAAGAGACAGTCTTTAAAAGGTGGTTTTGAGTAGTTCAGAGCCAAAAAAGAAATGGCTTAGTCACCAAGCTGCCATGTTTCATAGCTGGGACATGTTAAGATTATTTGTGTGTTATTGCACTACTTGAATTTGGAGGTGATAAAACATTGTTCGGGGTTTTTTTAACTTTTTCTTCTAGGAGTACTATAGGTTTATATCTAAACTTCTGCAAGAAGTTTCCTCTAAGATTCCTTCTTGTGAAAGACAACAGTTGACTTCTTGACTTCATTTCAATCAAAAAATAAATTTGAACTCTGAACTTTATAATGCAGTTGGATTTTGATATCTTGAAATAGTTTTTTTCACCTGTCCCCTTTTCAGGAGACAAATGACTCCACTGATGTATGCAGCTAGAAAAGGCTATCCTCAGGTGGTTGCTCTTCTCGTTGCTCATGGATCACACATAAACGCCCAAGATGAAAATGGGTATTCAGTAAGTGATTTACTTCTGTATATTGTAATTAATGATAAAAATTTTAAAAAGCAAGAACCCACAAACTTTTTTCTAAGTACAACTTTCTCAGGAATACTTACTGGTATATTCTGCTTTAACACCACTTTGAGATTCTTTTGCATTAATTGTCTTTGTCTCCAGATTCTGCCATGTAAGAACTTATGAAGGTTGTATTATTGATAGAATTTCTGTTCCTTTTTTGCCTCATATGTAAACTTGGTAATATAAAGTTGTTCTCTGCAGGCATTAATATGGGCAACACAGCATGGACATAAAAGTGTAATTTTTAAGTTGCTTGAGCTGGGAGCTGACAAAAATCTACAGACTAAGGATGAGAAAACAGCAGCAGAGCTTGCAAAAATCAATAAATGCTCGGAGGTATTTAATTTCATTTCTCTGAAATGCAAATTCTAAGACAAATTTTGCCTCAGATCTTTTCAGTATTTGTATAATTTCCTGTAGAAATGTTACTTTAATAACTAAATTATAGCAGCTAGTTGAATATTTGTGCTATTATATCTATACAGACTATTTTCTGTTATATCTCAACTTTTTGCAGGGCTTTAAATGTTACGTAGTAATGTTTTGGGAACTTTTTTTTTCCCCCTCCAGAATCCTTGACATCAGATTTAGAATACAGAACAAGGGATTATTCATTTTAGTAATGTTGATATGAGAAGTAGTTGTTGGTTTCTTCCCACCTGCCAAAGTGTGTGACAGAATGTGGATATCAAACTAAATTGCAGTATGTAGTTTCTTATTGAATCTGGAAGTGAAAAGACTAAAGCTAAAAAGGGTGGGTAGGTGGCACTGGCCATCTTCAGAACCCATTCTTGGGAGGGAATAAGGTGCAAAATAATGTAAATTGGTCATCAGATCATTGGAAGAGCAGCCACTCATCAGTTGAGAGGGCTAGCTGCTGAAGACAACATACTCTAAAATAAATCAGTTTACTGCTGTGTTAGCAGGTGATGCATGTGGATCATTAGACCAATTTCCATGTATTTTGCTCTGATTTGCTCTTACCAATGATGTGGCTTTTTGCAGTCGCTCTTCAAAAATGTATGATTCACTCTACATTTGTGTGTGAATGAATTGTAATTCACTTTACATCTTCTTTTACTTCCCCCCCCCTCCCCCCCCCCCCCCCGCCAGACTCCAGGGCTAAACGGGAACAAAAATGGTAACTATGCACAAAGCTGTCTATGTGCACTAACAAGACCAGTGTCTGACGTTCAGTGATCTGTTAGATCAGATTACTGAAAGGGGCTACAAATGCTTTCTGCTTTTGATAAATGACTTGTTCAGCAGGCTTTGGCCATATAATGTTATAACACAACTTTCTCTGACATAGAGGGAATACATACTCCTCACACTTGAGAGGTGGGTCTGGCCTCTTGACCTGTGAAGCACTAACTTTCACTCAGTTACTGCAAGTCTTACAGATGGTATTGAGATATTTAATGGTCATGAGCTTCTTCAACATGGGGGTCTGCTCTTCAGCCTGTTGACATAGACTATGTCTGTGGAAACTGTATCTCAGAGGGGAGATATTTTTCTTACATACTGTACTGGGTTTATCTGGGATGGAGTTATTTTTCTTTCTAACATCCTGTAGGGTGCTGTGTTTTAGGTTTGTGACCAAAACAGTGTTGATAACACAACAGTATTTTAGCTGTTGCTGAGAAGTGCTTGTGCAGCATCAAGGCCTTCTCTGTTTTTCACTCTGCCCCCCATCCCCAGCAAGTAGGCTGGGACAGAGCGAGAGGTTGGAGGGGACACAGCCAGTGTAGCTGACCCCAGCTGACCCAAGGGATACTCCATACCATATAATGTCATGCTCAGCAATAAAATTGTGAGGGGAGTTTTTCCAAAGCAGTCTGTTGCTTTGGGACTGGCAGGGCATTGATCTGCTGGTGGGAGGTGGTGAGTGACTGCCTTTGCATGACTTAGGCTTTGGGGTTTTTTTTCCTTTCACTTATTATACTGTATGTTTCTTTACCCTTCTGATTCTCCCCTATTCTGCCAGGGGAGAGTGAGTGAGCAACTGGGTAAGGGCTTGTTTGCAAGCCAGGATCAACCTACCACACATGTATATGTGTATGTGTATATAAAACTGGCTAGTGACCTCAGTTTCGGGGAAGTGGTTTCACTATTCCTTTAGGTTTATTGAGGTTCTACTTGTTTTGCTGAATTTTGTAGTAACTATCTCAAAACACACAGGGGCAATTTGGTTTCTGGAATCCATCACTGATGGATAGTGATGTCTGGCAGAAGGCTTGCTGCTTTAATCAGGTGAAAGAATCCCTGTCTCTCAGATAGTTAACTTAGATTGCCAGTTGTAAATTGCTAAATGTTGGGTCCATATATGCACTGGAAATGGAGATATTAAAGTATGTCTCATGCTCTTTAGGCAACTTATTGCCTTGAGTATGTAGAACTTGTCTACAAACCACAAAAATTAGTATGTTGGTGTATTGCTTCTGTAGCGACAGGTGCTAACTCTTTTTAGACTACACTATACATACTGTTTTCCTCTGTGTCAGTTCCTTGTTGGGCCGAAATCTGGTTAAAGAAATGTTCTTGATAAACTCTGTGAGCTTAGTCCTAACTCCCCGTTATATGCTTTAGAGAAGTAATTAGTGGCAGATGTTTCATGTTCCCTGTAAGTAGAAATTTATGATAGAATTCTTTGTGATCTTACTCCTGTGTATTTTTTAATGCATTTTGAATTTGAATAATAATTAATTTTGGCTCCTCCAGATATATAGTTTACTCTCTTTGGCTGCAAGTCACTTGCAAGGGAGATACCACGAAATGATTAAGCAAGAGGTTACCTACAAATTTCTGGAAACTGTTCCTGAACACAGAGTTGGGTAAATACAGTCATAGTTTAATTTTTAGCTTATAAACATTGCTAAGAGGTTGTATTTGTTAATATCAGTGATTACATTGTACTGCTATATATTGTGTGTTGTTTGGAGCACTGCCAAGAGTCCACAGTAAGTATATTAATGTACTATTAATTTTTCAAGACCTCAAAGTTTCTTTGCATTATAAAGAGCATGACTGAGGTCTTTCCTTCCTTTCACTTGCTGTGAAGTATAGTAGAGTCAAGGTCCAATGTCACTTCATTCCAGCTCTGTTAAAGTTGTATGCTCTCCTGTTGGATACTCCTTGTTGTGTGGTTATCTTCATTTGATGTCACATTTTTGATGCTTTCACTGAATGCCTTTTTTCAGCTTCATGCCACCAGGAAGAGCTATGCCCTTTTTTTCTGCATCTACAAGAGTCGAAACGAAATATCAACACCAATTAAGCTCTAGAACTTTTTGCATAGCATGACCCTGACCCTGAAGCTTGTAGGTGTCCTATGACTGAAATCAACCCCTACTTGAGCAACTTTGAAGACCTTTAAGTTCTGTCTCAGAACATATTGGCTAAGAAGTCCTCAACAAACCATCCACTTGCCTTCTTGAGCTGGAGCTTCATGGTCTTGAGAAGACAGCTTCCAATGCCATCTTGAGCTGGAGCTTCATGGTCTTGAGAAGACAGCTTCCAATGCCTGTAGTCTGTTCTGGTTGGTCAGATTGATTCTTTATGTCCCTACTCAGCCAGGTCATGCTGAATTTTAAATGCCCTGGTTTTGTATCATTAGGCTGATGGCAGTTCAGTAGGTACTAGTTCACATTGAGGTAGTCTCAGTCTCAAACAAAATACCTCAGTTCAGACAAAGCCTCACCAGGTGCGGTTGCTAAATGAGTGTATATGTCAATCAGATTTTGTTCTCTGGTGCTTCAACCGCAGTCATCTTAAGTACTTCTTGGAGCAGAGGGGTGAAGGCTTTGCATGGTAAATCGTCTATGCTGTCCTCCTTGTTCTTGCATCTCACCAACTTATAGATTCTTGAAGGCATTGTTCTGTGTATATCTCCTCATCTGTGAACCACGTCTCCTGTGGGATCTGTCTGTTCCTTGGGGATCATCTTTTGAGTCCCTGTATACTTGCCATGAAGGTGACATTCTTTTAAATAGATTGGTCTTCTAGTACTCGTCACAAAGACTCCTGCTCCTAGATAGCGTCTGTACTTAATGACCTCAGTGTTAGAACAGATAATTTTTTTTTTTAATAGGTTTAGGTTATTTAGAAAGTTTCCCAGGCCTTTTCTGGTATAAGGAAATTAAACTAACACAGTGCAGCAATTATCCAAATGGATGTAGTGCTGTTGAAACCTGATGGTGGCTAGAGGACCAGTGTTTGGGTAGTCTTGATAAGCTTTTAAAAATAAGACAATCCTGAAGCCCACTTAAAATACATTGTGAAAGCCAGATGTCTGGCTATGCAAATGTAATTCTGTACTAGGCAACTCTTAGGCTTCCAGGATTTCACAATGTTTCAGTAGTCACCTTATAAACTCTACTGATTTTCTTTGCATCAGATGAGCAACTGATTTGTTTGTATGAAAAGACGTTTCTGTCAAGCCCAAGGATTGTTATATTAACAATAGCTAGTTCTGTTTTTTCATAACTTTGAGCGTTTCTGTTAGTTAGTAGAACTCTTGGTTTCAGGAAACAGTCCCCTGGAGTATACCAGATGTCTGGCTGTTAAATGCTTGTTCTTACAAATATAGCTTATCTGTTAACACACACACACACACACACACAGAGTCACCCCCTAGTGAGTTGGTTTTTTTTAATCTAATGATAGTCAAGAGGTACACTGGTACCTGTGTTTACTCCATCATAGTTCCTTGAGCTGGTTGTCTCCTTCCAGCCATTTGCCTGCACAGTTTCACCACAGGCATTGCCAGTTGTCTTCTCAAGTCGCTGTTCTCTCAGTTGCTCCTAATGCATCATCTGGTACTGGATATTAACTGTGCCCCACCATGCAGGGTCAGTGAGCATAACTTGCTGTTTTCATCCTTAGGTAGTGAGTGTAGCTTCAGTCATTGATGTCTGCCATCATAATTAGACAATTTTCCTGGCCCAGAGCCCTGGACTATACAAGGAAATGCACACACCTGTCAAGAATCTGCTTTCTTCAGCTCCTGGATTAGGTCCTTTTCTGTTTCAGAGGCTTTCAAGTTATTGTCTGAATGCTGAATACCCATTTCTTTGATCCTTAGAAAAAATGTCCTTTCCTTGCACCTTTAGCAGAACCAAAAGTCTTGAGTTACCCAAGGACTCCCAAAGCCTTTGCAAACTGGGCACTTTGAATACTTAAACACCAACATTTCATCACTGCAGGTCATTCATGCACTGTCTCCTCTTACCAGTTGAACATCATTGGCTGTACATACAGTGTTTGGATGTATATGTGAATTGTTTGCTTGAAAGACTGATGTTGTCTGTGTGTTGACGGGGGGTGGGGGGTGGAGTTGGGCAGAGGATAACACAGTTTTACACAGCTCCATGGTAGGGATGTTGGCTTTAAACTCCATTAAAATAATTTAAAACTCTTTTTATATTTTGCCTGCTGACAGAAGGCATGCTTGCAGAATTTCTGACTTGTTACAGTGTGGAAGCTGCATAAACTCCTCCATATGTGATTTAGGGTGTCCATCCTTGTAAAGGGATAAATATACTTAATTACCAGAAATCCTGGAATGCAGATTCTTAGTGTGCAAACCTGAAATCTTTTCCTGTGTATTCAGAATAATTTTTTAGAGAGGTTTGTTTGGTGGGGTGGGGGCGCAGGTTTTCCTACCTTTTTTCTAACAAGTTTTAGTAGGTACTCTTTTAAGTCTTTGATGTGAAAAGGGGCCAAACCTTCATTTCAGGGCCTAGAATAAGATGGAGCAAACTATCTTTTAACTCAGGGTTTTGGCAGAAGGGTCACTGTAGCAATTGCAGTTGTTCTCTGCATTTTGTATTACTTGCTTTTTGGTTTAATTCTGTTTATTACAGTTGTTCATCTGATTATTGAAAGCGGTTTAGATTTTTTTTTTTCACTTATATTTTTATATCTTTTGATAGGGTGGGGAATCAAAATTGATATTTTACCTTGGTCTATAAATGTTAAACTCCGAACCTACAGTGGGTTATATTACTTCCGCAGTCTGCTTTCTGAACAATGGTCTTCTGACAACAAAGTTCTTACCAGACTAATTTCCACTGTTTTTAATTAGAGACATTCCTGTTTTCTTGATAACTTTTTTTGATTTAAACAGAACTGGAAGAGTTACGGTTGTGGCCTGAATCCAATTTGTATGAACGTTATCTGATAAGAATACATGGTTATCTTCCTTAACACCACTTCCAATTTTTTCAAGCTTTTGCAACCCAACTTTAAGGTTCAGTTGGAACATTTAGCTACTTAGAATTACGTTTATTTATGAAAATCATTCCCTTTAGGCTCAATTCAACTTATTAGACAGAAAAGCCGTTTATAAAATTATGATAGATTAAATTGTATCCCATGATGCTTATGAGATAGTACTGTCATCAGTAGGTGTGTACAACTTTAGATTGATCCCCAGTGCTTTGTCTGGGGGACTTTTCTATAGTGTTTTCATCTGGATGTCTTGTTTTGGGATTTTTTTGTTTTTAATTTCATCTGGTTTCATCTCAAATCTCATTAATTATATTTACAGTTCCTGTTCAGCTTTTGATGACGTGGAAGTGTTTTTACATGGTCTTAGTCTAGAACATGTAATAGGATTACTGAAGGTAAGTTTTTGGTTTATCTGTGTAAAGTAATCCATGAAAGCAAAATGCACCTACAGCACACAAAAAAACTTCTAACACTATTTGTATATTAATTCAAATACATTTATGGAACTAATTCAAATTTATTAAACAGAAGTTTATATATAAAGTGTTGTTCAACTGCAATGGATTGGATCGCTTTGTTTTGATTATGTTCGTCACAACATAGGATGTTTCTAAACTAGAGAACTCGATAATGGTATTGTGTAGTTGGTCTTGTTTCTGAAAATGGCAGTAAAACATAAGTGAAAATAAGTTAAAATGGTGTTTTGTTCTGAAATTCTTTTTGATGGCAGAAAACACTTTGTTTTATACAGGAAAGAGACATAAATTTAAGACAACTTCTGATCATGAAAAAAGATGAGTTAATACAGGTCAGTTTACTACTTAATTTAGTTCACTTCTCTTTCTTAGATGGTTTTAATGTCTTCTCCTTATAAATGTCTAACCTTGTAAGAATTCTTTTAAGATCTGTTTTCAGAATCTCCTGCAAGTTCTTGAATTTTAATGTGAATGTAAACAGACCTTTTCTAAAGTATATAAACCCACAGATCGGCCTCAGATACTGTGAGTTGAACTCCTGCATCTTCTCTGCCTAGATCTGACTATGAAGTTGGAAGTCCCCAGTATTTCTTTGCTGCAGTGATGTGGGAGTTGGGTTGAGCAAGAAATAGTTCCATTTTAAATTTTAGTTTTTACCATTTTTAGTATTTAAGTATGTTTTCCCTGAAAGGTAATCAGTGCTAGGATTAGCACTAGATAATCCTAAACAACTACTGTAAATGTGGTCCTCCTTTGTGAGGTAGTGATTTCTGCTGGAAAAATGAGAGCTCTTATACTATGGAATCTCTTACCCTACACAGGGTTGTAAAACCTTACCAAAAAAACCTGGAACATTTGGTTTCTTACAGTTTACTGCTGCTGGGAAGACTGGTATTTCGCTGTTATCCAGGACTATGTGGTTCACTGTTACAAGGTTTAGTTTCCATTTGAGACAGAGTCGTTGCTTTTCCTTAGTCTTTGCTGGAATTATTAATGTGGGAAATGAAAGACTTCCTGTGTTTACGGGAGGATGCCATAATAAAATCCAATTATAGGAGTCTCTGTGGAACAATGTAAGTACTTCAGGCCTCAGGATTCTTCTGAGCACTCTGTACCTGGTCTGGGATACCAAAGCTGCCTCATTAAAGTAGCTGCTTCAAACCTGCTCCCTGCTACTGATGCTGGCTGTGGCCTTGGTGTCAGCTTTTCCCCCCCTATGCTGGTACCAAGCAGGTATGTGTTCTGGCAACTGGAACCAACGTTTGCGTATAGATGTTAATGTTCCTTCAGCATTCATGTCACAAGGATGTTTTGTGTCAGTCATTTATCAGCAGTCCTAGCTAACCAGGGAGGTCCCTGTTGACTGGAAGTTAGAAAATGTGACGCCCATCTACAGGAAGGGCCAGAAGGAGGATCCAGGGAACTGCAGGCCTGTCAGTCTGACCTCAGTGCTGGGGAAGGTTATGGAGCAGATCATCCTGAGTGCCATCACACGGCACATACAGGACAACCAGGTGATCGGGCCCAGTCAGCATGGGTTTATGAATGACAGATGCTGCTTGACAAATGTGATCTCCTTCTATGACAAGGTGACCTGCTTAGTGGATGAAGGAAAGACTGTGGATGTTGTCTACCTTGACTGTACCAAAACTTTTGACACCGTTTCCCACAGCATTCTCCTAGAGAAACTGGCTGCTTATGTCTTAGACAGGCATACTTTTCACTGGGTAAAAAACTGGCTGGATGGCTGGGCCTCAGGAGTGGTGGTGAATGGACTTAAATCCAGTTGGCAGCCAGTCACAAGTGGTTTTCCTCAGGGATCGGTACTGGGACCAGTTCTGTTTAATATCTTTATCAGTGATGTGGATGAAGGGATCGAGTGCACCCTCAGTAAGTTTGCAGACGACACCAAATTGGGTGGGAGTGTTGATCTGCTCGAGGGTAGGGAGGCTCTACAGAGGTATCTGGACAGGCTGGAGCAATGGGCTGAGACCAATTATATGAAGTTCAACAAGGCTGAGTGCCAGGTCCTACACTTGGGTCACAACAACCCTATGCAACTCTACGGGCTTGGGGAAAAGTGACTGGAGAGTTGCCTGGCGTAAAATGACCTGGAGGTGTTGGTTGACAGCTGGCTGAATATGAGCCAGAAGTGTGTCCAGGTGGCCAAGGCGGCCAATAGCGTCCTGGCTGGTATCACAGATAGTGTGACCGGCAGGACTAGGGTAGTGATTGTCCCCCTGTACTCATCACTGGTGAGGCTGCACCTGTCACAGTGTTCATTTTTGGGGCCCTCACTACCATTGAGGTGCTGAAGTGTGCCCAAAGAAGGGCAACGAAGCTGGTGAAGGGTCTAGAGCACAATTCTTATGAGAAACAGCAGAGGGAACTGGAGTTGTTTAACCTGGAGAACAGGAGGCTCAGGGGAGGCCTTATCGCTCTCCACAACTACCTGAAAGGAGGCTGCAGCAAGCTGGGTTTTGGTCTCCCTAGCAGCAAGCAATAGGACAAGAGGAAATGGCTCAAGTTGCACCAGGGGAGGTTTATTTGAATATTAGGAAAAATTTCTTCACCGAAAGAGTTGTTGAGCATTGGAACAGGCTGCCCAGGGAAGTGGTTGAGTCACCATTCCTGGAGGTATTTAAAACTCATGTGGATGTGACACTTAGGGACATGGTTTAGTGGTGGACAAGTTAATGGTTTGACTCAATTTTTAAAGGCCTTTTCCGACTTAAACAATTCTACGATTCTAAGTTTTATCTTGTAGCTGAGTAGAGTTTTAAGTGTTTTGACAGAGCTCAGAAGTAACTGTATTTTCAGATGGTGCACATACAAGGAGCTTTGTTGATGAAGAGATCGAGAGTTCACTTAGACCTAAATATTGTAAGGCATGTCAGCATGTTCTGATGTTACTGCTTTTCTGAAGCCTCAGGACAGCATCCCAGTGTGGGCTTTATATGAATCCTAAAGCCTCTGCTGACAGGAATTTTGCTCATAAAGGGGATTTTTGTGTCTTTCTTCTCATCACTGTGCTATTTTGGTCGTGATTGCATTAAAATGCAAATCTGACTGAGTATATATGTTCATACTGATCACCCATGTTGTAGCTGTTACTTGTTTTGTCCAGGGGACATTGGGGGAAGGGGAGAGAATTGTGGACTTTAGTGAATGGCTGAGCTTTGTGATTCCTTCACTGAAGAAATAATTTCACATGAACTGCTAAGTTCTGTTTCAGTGTTCTAACATGTTTGAGGCTCCCTGTTATAAAGAGGGCTTTTTTGGACAAACTGAAATAAATACCTGGATCAGCTGCTCTTGCACAGGAAGATAATATCTATAGGAACAGAATTGTTTTGTCTTTTAGCTTTTTAACAGTAGGAAACAGTTCCTGGAAAATAAGTCATGCTTTGTGCATGGACCTGAATTAATTAGTGAGTCTTCAGTTGAGAATTCAAAAAAATTACATAACACGCTGGTTTATTAGCACTTCATAAATTATCCTAAATTCTTGATGCAGTTTAGTTTTAGAGCTCTGCTAACAGCTTCTCCCCACACTGATAGAACAAATCTAATCTGTTCCTTGTAACTCCAGAGTTGAAAGTTTTTAGTGTGATGGCAGATCTTCAACTAACAGCCAGCTGTTTTAAAGAGCCTGGATCTTATTACTACAAAGATTAATGATGACCTCTGATGAATGCCTCTGAACCAAGCTGCTTTTTATCCATAGAACTGGGGAGAAATCCTGTCACTAACATGATACACTTTCCTCCATCAAACAATATCAGAAAGATATTTTCTCTGTAAATACCTTTATCTGTATTCTACAACAGAGCCTAAACAGTGACTCTTTCAAGCTGAAATCCTTGCATTCCTTAAGCTTATAAACTGTTCCATACTGAGACAAGTCTGTTCAATATACCAGGACATGTCTATTCAGCATTTGGAGGTTTTTTGTCTGATTATATACTACTCATAACACTCAGATCTTTTTTTGCCTGTTTTTTTTTTGAGCATTTGTCTCACAAGATAGCAACAGAAATAATCTTACTTCTGGATGCATTTAGGACTAAGAAAGTTCCTTTCTCACGTGTTTATTAGTTTAGAATAAGAGAAACTGGCATCCTGTTCTGAATTGGAGAATGCATAATGAAAAGTTGACATGTGAAAATTCAAAATATAGCCCAGTTTAACTTAATCATTTGAGAATTATCTGTGTGCTTCCATATCATAGTTCCAGGGCTCTCCTTCCTCTGCCCACCCTAAAAAAGCATTTAATATTTGGCAGAGGATTGTCAGGTTATTAAAAATAGTGGCCGCTTGGGCAAGATGGCAAGGATGCATAATTTCACTCATTTTATCTGAGGACAATGTCATCTTTCATGAGTTGAGGCAATCTGTTATTCACTTCTTTCATTTCCATCTAAAGGATGACAGAAAAGTCGTGTTGATGTTAGAGCATGAGTTTAGAGCATGGGTTTCCAGGGGCTAGTTTTTATTTATTTATTTAAGTAAAGAATAAAATAGATGTTGTTAGAGTTGATGTGCCTAAAATAAAAATCTAGACCATGCATAGTCTGTTTTACAGATAAAGCAAGTTCTTGTACAATACTTGTACAGTCTTAAATATATAGTCACTTCACAATAATATTTGCCTATTTGGACTGCAGAGTGTAACTGAACTAACACCAACTTTAAAAGCCTCCTTATCCATTAGCAAGAAGAGCTTCTGGCACTGTGATTACTCCATGCATTCATCATTGCGTGAATAGTGAGGTTCTGGGTAACACTCATGTTCAACAGAGATGATCTAGAAAGGGAAAACATGTCTGCTTTGGGAAGTAGTTTGGACTGATCTGTCCACTTTCTGTCTCTTAAGTTCTGCACCTAATACCTCTGAATTCAGAATTACTGTGGTGATGGAAGGCTTTATCTCTGATGATTTTTATCACATTCTTTACTTCCTAAGCCATATCTTCAAGATGTGGTGGTGTTCAGTCACTGATCCATTTGCAGAAGAATAAAATTAGGTTTTGTTTATAGGGAAACAAAATACAATGTTTTCCTGGTAACGTGAGTCAGAAAGGTGTATCCTGATTTGCTTGTTCCAGGAGTGAGAAGATGGAGTCAAAAGCAAACCCAGTCTTCACAGCCTGTTCCTTTTTAAAGCGAGATAGTTCTAATATTCAACAATAAATGTGACTTTGTCCTTGGAAGGGCTCATTTCATTTGTTAATTGTGATTAAAAGTAAACTTGCTGCTCTTGTATAAGTTGACTTACTTCTGCATCATGAAATGGCTGCTGTAATGATTTGTAAGCATTATGAAAACATTAGTTCATACCAGACGGGGCTCTCATACAAGACAAACCTGAGAACTAATAGATTGAGCAAACTTGTAGCTCAACATAAGTAAATTATTTCTAGGAAACCTAGATCTTCCTCTCTTAAGGCTGCTAGTGATATTTACCAAAGAGACTTGTGAAAACGATTTGTTCAGGTACCCATGGCAACGTATTGGAAACTCAGAAGTTCTTGACACTTGTAGTTAAACTCCCAGTTAATCTTGTTGAGATTTTGTATTACTGAAGAACTTGTCCATAGACTTATAATGTGGGTTTGAAATGTTTAAAGGCACACTTGTGAGCCCATAGTTACGTGTTACCTATGATTTCTGAACACCTGGTAGCGAACCTGGAGAACTGTTTTATGGAACCACAATGAACACTGGGCATCAGAAACAATAGTCTTCCACAAAGCAAGCATTTCTCTAGGCACCCTCTCTTCCCTGGAATAGCTGTCCAACACCATCTGAGGAAGTGAATTTGCTTGGGCTTTTGATTTTATGTGTGTTGTCAGCTGTTCATTTAAAATTCTATCTGCAATGGTTATAGACAACTGGGAGACTGCAAATACTAACATCTTACAGATTTCTGAGGCTGCAGCAGGAAATCTCAGATCATCAGAACATCAGTGAGAGCCCCGTATGTTCTAGCTTTGGAGACTGAGATCCTTGCGATCTCAAATTCCAGAATGGTCCACTCCTGCTGAGTCCAGGTACTCAGCTGGAGAGTTAAGAACAAAGTCATACTTGGAATGAGGTTTTTTCATGTGTGTGGAGAAGCTGCTGACATCAGAACTCCTGTGTAGCACAGCTGCCTGTCAGATGAGCAAAGTATTGAATGTGCCACAAAAGCACTTCACTTGTAATGAATGGACTATTTGTTTTCTTTGTTTAAATGTTCTACAAGAAAACTCTCAGCCTAGGATTTAAACAGTTAAATTTTAATCTGAGATGGTTGATCGATAACACAGCTGACAATCATCACTTGGAGAATCTGTTATATAGTGTATATCTTCTGAAGAAAACTGTTCTTCAGCTAAAAAAGACAAAAAGCCTTGAACACTTCAGATATTTTCTGTTGTTTGCAGCATTAGCCAAGAGTGTAGAAGATGAACTGATTTGAGCTTAGAGACTGTGTAAACTAATACTGAATAGTATTTAGGCTTGGTCTTAATTTGAGGCGAGAAATCTATTCTGAGTTTGTAAGTATGCTGCCCTTCAGCTACATAAAAAGGCTACTTTCACAGGCTGTTTCATGGTAGAAACCTCCATCTGAATGTCTTTTTAGCAGATCATGTTCTCTCCCTCTACTAGTTTCTGATAATTTGAGTTTTTGGAGGTAATGTGAACAGCTAGACCTCTTTGTAGACATAACTTATTTTTTAAGTGAGACTCTATGAGAAAATAAGGTTTTAGAAAGAAGTTTCTCTAACTGGGAAAAAATACACACCCAAAAGCTTGTAAAAGTCCTTCTTAAAATCTGGCCTCTTCCTGTAAAATTATCCATTTGATGCTGATTTGGTAGCTTCCACTCTTTCTTTCTGAGTTAATTCTGTATCACCATCGTGGTGATTGGTTATTTTGCTGTAAGAGATGACTGAGATGATTCTGAAATACATGAGCATAACATCCTAACAACACAGAGCTACTTATAAAAACTGCTATTTCTTTTTTTTCATGAACCTTAAACAGATTTTCTGAGTATCCTGTTCGGTTTAGGTTTGGCTTTTTCTCAGCTCTTGTAGTTTTGTTTTGCATCATTGGATAATTTCTGTGGGTTTATTTTTTCCTTTGGCGGTTACATATGTTGTAGTTGGTTGCAGTAACTTAAAAGCAAATTCTTTTGACTCTTAGAAGCTCACACAATAAATGGTACTGTACTATTGTGTCTAATAAGTATTAAAAGTAAATCATGTTTGGAATTACTCTTTAAATTTAGATTGGCATTACTAATCCTGGAGATCAACAGAAACTCCTAGATGCTATTAATGAGCTACAAGCAGAAGAAAGAACTGGAGACCTCTCTGAAGTGATGAAGCTGGAATTGAGGTATTAACTGTGTATCTAAGGAAATGGAAGTGAATTATGAACTATTTCAGGTGACTGCATTGTTTTCTATAGCTCAAAGGTAAAAATTCTCTCACACCTTATCCCATGCATAACATTCATGAGAGTATGCCAGTTAGTGGATTTTGAGGGCTGGTGATAGGTGTGTTTTGTACAAAGAAAGTTGGAAGCATTCCTGCTGTAGGAATCTGTTTATGGGTTATGTTGCCATTACATGCCATTATTTCGGCCATCTTTTTGAGTGATGAATTCTTTCTTTGTATCTCATACGAGGTTTCATGGCATTGGTCTGCAGGGTTTTCACTGTCTTGTGTGCCTATCATAAATTCTGAAACTGGCTTCTTGGTCTCCAGTGCTAACTCATTCTTTGATTTCTCTGATAGGCTTAAATAAGCAGATTTTTTTTTTTTTTTTTCATTTCTCCATGGAAATGGAGTCTTGCTCTCCTTGCTTCTCCATGCTTCAGGAGCGTCATGGACCCTTACAAGACCCCACATGATGTAGTCTCTGTAATTCTCCACTGTGTCTCTAAACAAGGCAGGCAGTCTTTCAATCAAATTATAAGATGCAATAAAAAGATATGTGGGAAGGAGAGATGCATGTAATTTCTGCATAGGGCTTTAATTTTCAACTGATAATTACTAGTACGTGACTGTCTTAAATCATGAATATGATTTCTGTATAGATTCAGGATATTTTCCTTGTTTTTCTCATCCAGTGGAAGCAGTTTTAACTGGTTTCTAAAAAACCTTATTTTTTTTACCTACTAAAAATCAGGAATTTCTTAAGATGTTTCCTTATCATAGATTATATGTATCAGTAGAAATATGTTTATAAGGAAACTGGTTTTTAAGAAAGTGTTACTCCTTCAAACTTCCAACTTGATATTTTTTCCCATTACAGGTTTTTTCTTATGCCTTAAGCATCAGTTCTGCAGTACTTCTCATAGTATAGTCTTGTGCAGTCCCTTGAAAGCCTGGCCTGAGCTGAGAGGAACATCCCTCAGCAACCTTGTTAAACTTCATCAGTCCCCTAAGCACTTTCCACATCCAGCACAAAAAGAATAATGAAGGCTATAGTAAATGCAAAGCTGTCTTAAGATTTCTTAAACCTCTTATATTTACACAAGAAAATTGAGGATAATTTTTTCCAGAAGAGACACCTAGATTTCAATTTAGATTCTATGCTTGTATCTTTCCTCTTTTTACTTCCCACAACTATTGAAGAATAGCTCCTGAAAATAGGATGAGTTTGGTATTTTAATTTTAAAAGTTTTAGAAATGGACTGGGACAGAAAACTGTGGCTTGCCTTCAGTTGAACTGTGTTTAATTTAGAGAAGACTAGTTTGAAAATACTACTCCTTCCTCATACTGTAGCTGCATCCAGTCATTTAGGTTCTCTGTGTTTGTTTTTTTCTTCTTAGTCCCACCATATTTGCATAACACTGTGTTGCCTTATTTGCAGTGGCCTGGCTAGAGTAGTACCAGAAAAAACTCCTCCATGCATCAAATCTACTAAATAAATAACTTTCTACTGCCTAGAAAAGTAAGGGTTTGGTTTCTCTTTAAAGCATGTGTATCTCCCTCTTGACGAGTGACCTGACAGCTGTGCTGCTACTCTATTAGGTACTTCTTCCCTCTCCAAAATACTAGGGAATGCTGTCTGCATTATTTGGGTACTATAAAGCTAGACACTTCATTAGATATGTTGTTCATTGTACTGAATAATGTGCTTGGGTTCAAGTTCATTCTATACATGTCACCATCCTTTGGAGGCAGCTGAATCGCACTGACACTGTATTAGCAGTCATGTCATGATGTGGTCCTGACACAGTGTTGTCATTTGTGCCATGGTTACAGGAGTCTGTCTAGTAGGTACTCCACTCCTATCTAGTCATTCTTACACATACCAGTTGCTCCTGATGCTGGTGCTGTGCCTGTAACTGTATCCATTACTGTATTTATACAAAAGAGGCTTTGCAGCCTTCTTGAGGAATGTTTTTGCAGCTTGATGCCAAGTTTGAGCTCTAGGATGTGGGAGGACATGCAAGGCATTTGGGGAAGTTCTTGAAAGACTGAGGTGTGCTGGCAGAGTAGGGTGTTCATGTCCTAATACAGGGACCTTGATGCTGCTTCTAGTCTGTGAGAATTGGACCACTCAGTGGATAAGGAATTGGCTTGATGATTATACTCAGAGTTGCAGTCAGTGACTCAATGTCCAAGTAGAGACCAGTGATGAGTGGTGTTCCTCAGGGGTCGACAGTGGGATCAGTGCTGTTTAACATTTTTGTTGGCACCATGGTATTGACAGTGGTATTGAGTGCACCCTCAGCAAGTTTGCCAACACCACTAAGCTGTGTGGTGCAGTCGACACGCTGGAGGGCAGGGATGCCATCCAGAGGGACCTGGACAGGTCTGAGAGGTGGGCCTGTGCAAACCTCATGAAGTTCAGCCAGGCAAAGTGCAAGGTCCTGCACATGGGTCGAGGCAATCTCAAGCACAAATACAGGCTGGGTGATGAGTGGATTGAGAGCAGCACTGCAGAGGAGGACTTGGGGGTGTTGGTTAATGAGAAGCTCAACGTGGTTCAGCAATGTGCACTCTCAGCCTAGAAAACCAACTGTATCCCGGGCTACATCAAGAGGAGTGTGGCCAGCAGGTCAAGGTTGGTGATCCTTCCCTTCTACTCTGCTCTCGTGAGACCCCACCTGCAGTACTGTGTCCAGTTCTGCGGCCCCCACACAAGAAGGATGCGGACCTGTTGGAGCGGGTCCAGAGGAAGCCATGAAGATGATCAGAGGACTGGAGCAGCTCCCTTATGAGGACAGGCTGAGAGAGTTGGGGTGGTTCAGCCTGGAGAAGAGAAGGCTCGAGGGAGACCTTATAGGGGCTTCCAGTACTTAAGGGGGCCTACAGGAAAGATGGGGAGGGACATTTTACAAGGGCATGTAGTGATAGGACAAGGGGTAATGACTTTAAACTTGAAAGAAGGTAGATTTGAATTAGATGTAAGGAAGAAGTTCTTCACTGTGAGGATGGTGAGGTACTGAAACTGCCCAGAGGGGTTGTGGCTGCCCCCTCCCTGGCAGTGTTCAAGGCCAGGTTGGACGGGGCTTTTAGCAACCTGATCTAGTAGAAGGTGTCCCTGCCCATGCAGGGTGGTTGGAACTAGATGATCTTTAAGGTCCCTTCCAACCCAAACCATTCTATGGCTCTCGAAAAGAAGTGTGTACTTTCAGAAGAGAATCCAGGTGCAAACTAGTACATGTACTGTAAGAAGGAAGAACTAAAGTTCCAGCAGGCAAGAGGGTACAAACCAGTATGGTATGGATATGCCATAAATACTCTGACAGCACCTGAGCCATTCCTATTAAAATAGAGGCCTTGCTGCTGAGCTGAGGTAGTAGGCCAGGTGTCTGGGTGTCTAGCTGTCCAAGTTAGTCACCTTTAGAAGAGGATGTTGACTGTTCAGCAAGGTATAATTAGCTGCAGTTTAAGAGGACTTTGCCCAGTTTAAGCTTCATGCATTTTTTTGCTGGAAATGTATGCTTTTTCCAGATTGTTCTGTAGTGGTGTTAAGTATATACATTCAAGCAGAACAGTTCAAAAATTTGAACAAAGAGAGTAAGTGGAGAAATGCAAAAAGTTAGGAGTTTGTTGCATGTGTGACCATATACAATAAAAAACTGACATGATGTCCGGTACAGTCTCTCACATGAGTGGCATACTAGTATAGGGTTAGATCATATGTAGTTCTCAGAACTAGAATATAATTTATTGATTACAGATTGAAGTACACAGAATATGACGGCATTTCAGTTACAGCAAGCACTGCATAGTTTTCTAGAAAATGGCTTGACATGTATTCTAGGAATCTGACCTTGAGACTATTGTAGGCTATGTTTACATGCTATTATATAAAGATTTTACTTCCCACTTGTTCAGTCATTCTGTGAGAAGGAAAATCAGTCATTAAGTCATAGAAAAACTAACATAGTAGAAAAAGTTGAACTGATTGATTATCAACTCAGAGTGTCTAGCACTGTTTAGCCACTGGTGTTTTGACAGCCATTAATTTTTTTAAAAGTTTTTTTTTAAACATCATTTCCATTTGCAAATATAAGAACATGTCACTGCAACAGATACAAAATTCTATGAATTTTTTTTTTAAGAACTATTATTGGTAAAATGAAGTAGTATGAGAAGTATAAATTTTTTCCCCCCTCATTTCATGCTCATGACACACTTTATTTTTGCTAAGAATCCTTCCAGAATTCCTAAAAATAATTTTTGTGACAAAACACAGAAAGTGCCATAACTGATCCTAAAAAGTTATCTAAGTAGAAGAACATTTTCATGAGCATGCAAGGACTGTAGTAACATGGAGAAACTTTCAGACTAGCTCCAGATGTGATTATTTTGTTTAGTAAATATTCAGTTATATTGTTCTGAACTAAACAATAATTTGTTCTATAAAAACAAGCTAATAGGCTTTTTTACTTCCCCATCTTTATGAAAACCATGAACGGTCTTGGTTTTAAACCTCCAGCATCCTTACTGATGCTTATATATGTATATATATTTTTTTTATATATATATATATGTATATGTTTTAAGTGTTAAAGTCTTAACAGTTCAGCAGTGTTGCAAATCACAGATGTTCTGAGTAGTGGTGGAAACATTGCTCACTAATGATCATGTGCCAAAGTTGAAGGAAAACACCCTGTGGGCTAAATTCAGTCTCTGTTTAGATACTTGCACCACACTAGTGTGTAGCTTAATTTAGCTGTTTGGCAAATCTTGTGCATACCTTTTTGCCATCAGAAGCAGCAGCAGCAAGTAAGATGGCATGAGTGTGTTGCATTTCAGTTTTGTAGCAGATTCCCCTAGGGAAAAGGGGAACGTTGGGGTCTGAATTAATTTATTCAGATCCTTCCATAAATATAACGGGAAGTCCCCCAATGCGAACTTAAAAATTGTCTCTAGTCTTGGCCCTGCTTGTTTTTTACCTGAATGGCTTATAGGGAGTAGAAACCTTTCTACTGGAGATAGAGACACTTTTTGTGAGTTTCAGGGTTTGAGGGCTCACTCTATAAAAACAAATGGGTGCTCTTCTTCTTTGCCCCCATTTCCTCTGCCTGGTTAATGGCAACAAACTTTCTGGCCAGCACCATAACTAACACTCTCTTGAGGCTTCCAGTAAAATAAATTAAGTCAGTGTCACATGGAAGCTCTAGAAACGTAGCATTGAAATTAATCCGTTAAATTTTTCTATCCTTTTCTTCACTCCTTGGAGATACTGATAAAACTAATTTTCAGAGTTGTCTTCCTGCATGTATTTGAGCACCAAGTATAAATTTTCTTCAAAGTAGATAACATCAGATATTTTAGGCTTTGAGGAATACATTTCCCCATCCAAGGGCCAAGTCAGTATATTGGATTCTTTTTTCTTCTACTGTGTTGGAGACTAAATGACTCTAACCTAGTCATTTCAATCTTAGCTCCAAAGTACAAACCAGATTCACACACACACACACATCTTCCTCAAAAATGTAAGCTACAGAAATACTGTTAAGTCAGCATAAAATTGACTAAATCTCTTTCTGGTGTTGCAAGACTGTTCTGTATGCACACATGTATAGGAAAACAGTGTTGCAGTTGTTATGCCTAGTGTGTTAAAAAATTATTCATGCAGCAGGTAATGAAATGTTTTCATTGGTAATACAGGACTGATGAGAGTTAGGAGTGGAGAGTAATAGAATGTTTCTGAAAAGCTTTTGGGTGAGACTTTTTCAGCTTTCAGTGTGTCTTACTAGCTGAATATTCCAGATAACTTAATGATTTGTTGTCCTTTGAGGGGAGGGGGGAGACAAAAACAAAAGAAACAAAAAATTGCTAAGAATGTTAAATGCAGTGTTTACTTGCCTTGTGTTAAAATGACACTGGATATTCTTTTTTTTATGCAATGAAATTGCATGTCTGACTCACTAGCTGGTGTTGGAAATGCATAGATAATATTTAGTTTGCAGAAACTGATTGACTTTAACAAATAACAGAATATTGTTTTATTTTTGTAGTAGAGATGAATTCCTCAAATTTCTTCAGAAGTTGAATAAAGAGTGTAGTAAGCTGACTGTTCCTGTGCAGACCATGAATAAGCATCTCCTCAAAAATTCTCACAAGGTATTCAACCAAAGAAAATACGTTGGGTTTAGAGTATGTTATTGTATTCTAGAATATTATTCTACCTTATAAAATGAAATATATTTTACTCATCAACCATCTTGATTACTATATAGTTATATAGAGCTGTCCAATGGTCTTTCTCGAAAGCATACTTTTTTTAATAATGTATTTCAAAGAGGTAAGCCACCCAATTAGAGAGATACTGTTTCTTTGTGTTTCTGCTGATAGAGGAGTTAAGGTGACAGGAAGTTCCCACAAAGACTGATAGAGAGTAGTAGATTGTTATGCATAAATCATACAATGAAAACCCACCATAAATGCAGTTATAAGCTTTTCTGACACTGTCTTTTATGATACATTAACTAAAGAATATTAACTTAAAATCTACAGTAATTCTGGCAAATAACTGTAACTGTTAACAGGTAGTACTGCAGTGGGCACCGATGGAAGGTTCTGTTGAAGTCTGCAAAGACTTGGTTTGCAGTGTTGAAAAGCTGGGAGAAGAAGTTACCAAACTGAAGGACCTGGTGGAGAAGGTGGGTATGTGTAAGTGAGGCTTTTAAAAACCGTGTACAAGTTTCTGCATGCAAGCTCAAATGTGACATCCATCAGTGAAATGTTTCATACCTTGGTCTGCCTCAGGCTCTTTAATGGTAGCTCAGAGATTTCATCCACCTCTCCCTCTTCCACCTTTCCATGAACAGAATGAGAAATAATCTAGAATACTCCATATTGGTGTGGGTGATCTCCAAAGGAAGGCACCGTCAATCATTTTCTTCCTGCCACAGGAAAGAATTAAGTGGAATGTATCCCAGTGCTCTTGGACAACCACTGTGGCATAAATGCCACTTTGAATGCTTACCACTTCTTAATTAAGGAATCTTTTGTTTGGAATCATTGATTTACAAGGAAGATACTACGGTTTTATGGATTGAATGGGAGACATCCCAGATAACTCTGCAGAGTGACAAAAGAATAGGGTGGGAGAGGTCAAGTCTAGATGTTAGCACCACATCAGTCATTCTCAAACCAACACAATGACACGCTCTTGTCAGATGGGGTCATTTTAAGTAATAGGCTAGTAAAAGGAATGGCTGCCGGGATAGAGTAAATGGAGCATCAGTGTCAGAAAGGAATCTGTTGCTGAACGAAGCCATGTGGAACTCAGACTTTGAGTATAATGCTACTAATGCAATTTCCTGTAGTTTAATGTAATATAACAGCCTTCTCCCAATAAATCACTTAACACCAAATATATTTAAGAGGTAGATAGAAGTTGTGGCAAATATGTTTTTAGCTATTTGTGTTCCTTTTTTTGCATATGCAGAAATCATTTGTGGGTGTATATTTGCATCCTGTACGTGCAGGTCCAGTTATAAGGGCTGGGGGGAATATGAGTTAGGTGCCACTTGGCTTTGCTCTCATCTGTACTTAAGGTTTTATAGCTGTCAAGATGAAGCATGTTGTACCCAGTGTTAAACAGAGGTGTTAAACATTACCCTTCTAATTACTTCAAAAATGTAATTCCTGTTCTATTTAAATACTGTAGTGTTTTATGAATTTCACTGATTAAGACTTTAATACAAGATGGTTTTGTGCTACTTAATTTATGATGGGGTGCTCTTGAATGAGTAAAGTGCTGAAATGTTTTTTACAAAATGGCCAATTTCAGTGAAACAGTTAAACTTCTTAGTTTGTATAAACTCCCTTAAAATCTTCAGTGCTATTTGCTAAGCTTAGTCATTAGAAGACTTCTCCAGCAGTACATGTTATGTCTGTAGCATATAGTTTCTGAAAGCACAGTAAATGAGATGGCCTTCCAAGCATTCCCCAAGGTAGGGAATCGGAACCTAACCCTGCTGCACTTTATGACAAGGCTCCACTCGTCTTCAAAATGTATTTCAGCAGGCACTTGTAAGGTGCTTTCTACTCTTCAATTTCAAGGAAGTCTAATCTGTTAACATATTTAACTTGCTTTTTTTAATAAACAGTTGGTTTAGTAATTAAATGGCAGAAGTGCTGTTTAAAATAATTGATGATTGGCGTTTAAATGTTTTGTTACTAGAATTTTGTAGCATCTATTAGCAGTGTGTCCTACTGCTGAGGAATTAAGTTTCTGAACAGTTTGTTTTTCTAACATATATTGCAGAATGATATTGAACATCAGGTAAGGTAAAGGTTTGTACATGTTTATTTCAACTGAGGTACAGCAGAGACAAATAGTGAGATTTAATACCAGTCCTAAATGCATGCAGATTCTTAGAACTGGGTACTTTATCACAAGCTTAAGAAGGTTTCACACTAACTTTTTGTTCTTTGTTGCACTTTTTACATGAACTTAACATCTGCCTCAACATGAACAGAGGAATGACCCCAGCCAAATGAAACTTCCAGAAAAAGCACTCACCTTGGAAAAAAGATTAGTAAAAGTGGGAGTGGTAACATTGCTTGGATTTGGTTTTTTCTTCTTTATAACTAAGTTAGTGGTAAAGAAAACCTGACTTCTAAGTTTAGTGCTATGAATACTTTTGGGAAACTTGGTCACATTATGCTTCTGTTCAGTATAAGCAGCTGAGCTGAAGTCATAAAAATTTGTACAGTTTCTCATCATATCTGTAGGATTTGCATCCAGTAAGTACTATGATCTAGAAATAAAGTTGTTAAAAATGAAAACTGCTACTTAAATGTATCTTAGGGTTTTATTTTCAAAATTATTTAGACCATAGGTCTAAAATCCTGTCAAAGCTGCTTTTCTTTTTTGGCATAAAGCTGTAGTTATTGCTTAATTATTAATTACTAGTTTCATTTTTACTTTTGTTCAAAGGTGAACATAAGCAAATAATTCTGATTATATCACATGTTCATATTTAAAATAATGATGCAGATATGTTTTGGAGGTTGAGAGGGTTTAAAATATTTGAAGTATCTCACGCAGTTTTATGTTAATAAAGATCTTTTCTCTTGCAGTTTTTCATATGAATCTATATTCTGAAAAACTTTCTGGTGAAGGCGTACTGTTCTTTTCTTTGTCACAATCACAGGACTGTGGAGATCTTGTTACATATTGCCTAAAAAGTCATTTGCCACTGCAACACAAATTATGCCTGAAACCTGCTTCCTTAGGGATGCTTTATTCTGTTAAGAGTTTCATCACATCTATTAAAAGGATCATAGCAGTCCTTTGCTATAAGAATGCAAGCAACTCAGAAGGCGTAGCAGCATGTTTTTTCTTGGTCTGGTCTTTATCACTAGAAGAGATCCATGCTTAATTTTTTCATAATATTTTCTCCATTTAAAGGGGTGCTTGTAATTCCATAGTGAAACATTAATATCTTCTTTTCATCTGGTTACCAAACCAGCTATTTTGGAAAAAAGGGAATTGGTGTAAGTTAATTCAAATCAGTTATGTTTTTGCAGTCTTCAGTAAACATCTGTAAAAATGCTGAATATTTCTGAAGAGACATTCTTCTATCAAAACAAAACAAATGAGTCTAAAAACCTGTAAATCTCAATGGATGTGTCATGCTTTAGCTCTCTGTTTTCAGAGATGTTTTGTGGAGTCTTAATCTTTGATGTTGCCTCCAGAGACTAGTAAGGAGAAGATAAAAAACTTGAGTGCTACTCCAGTTGTTCTCTGCTTTTTGTTTTAGAAAACTACAGTGGATGTTAGTATGTTTTCTTATTACTGCAACTGTTTCACCTCCTTTCCTCCCAGGTTTCTCCTTCAATACAAGGAATATCCTACAAAGTTATGGGGTCGGAGGCAAATACAACATAAATTGGGGTTTTTTTCCATTCTGTTCCCAACTGTGGGTCAGAGGGGATAAGCTGTATTCTTGACCACCACCATCTACCAGCAGAAGTGGAGAAGTGCCGATGCTATCAGCACACTGACTTGAGCTAACAGAGTATAGAAAAGGAGATGATTCTCTGTTTTTTCATATTGCCTTATAATTAATCCTAAACTAACAGGACTCATATCACAAAAGGAAGAATCCATGGAAATACTAAAATCTGTAAAGTGCAGTTTTAACTGCTTGTCATATATATGGAACCTTATATATACACAGCACTTCTCTAATGAGCTCAAAATATGGTTCAAATGTAGTTGCTTGCTGATCACATAGGTGTCAGAGTTCTAGTAATACTTGTGAGCTAACATTTGGGGGGGGCGGGGCTGGGGTGTTTTGGGGATGGAGGGGGAGTAGGCAGGCGTTTTGTTCACACTGTATTTCCAACATGTACTTTCACTTTAGTTAAGTGGAATTATTTCAACAACTAGTAAGATTTCTGTGATACTGCCCTTGAAAAGATTCTGTTACTTAGCCTCACTATTCCTTCTCCATTTGAAGGGGTGCATTTCCTGCCACTAGTAGATCTTGCCCTTTGAGACAATAATTTTTTTTTTTCTCCATGAATTTGAAGAAAAGATCCACTTACATGGAGGCCTTTTAAGCTAACCTTGAAGGTATTGCAGTTGAATAGAAAATTTGCTCCAGAAAAGTTTTATCAGTATTTAACTAAATTCTAGATATAACAATGTGAATGATGCCATCAGTGTAAAATATCTATGAGGGAAAGAATAATGTGTGATGGTTACTGATAGGGGTTTTTTTCTAGTTTGAGAGTAACAGAACTTCACAGAGATGAGTCAAAGATCTGAACACTTGGAGCTGATGTCCAAAACACATTTGGGAGAAGCTGATCCTTGTTATCTTACGGATCCCCTGTTTTGGATGCTTATAATCACAACTGCAAACACACATGTGAACAGCATTTAGGTTAAACATAGGCTTTCTGCCAGCAGCCTCCTTAGCATGGTGCGCTGATCAAGAATAGTGTTCAAAATGGCATAAACAGCAGATGAGAAGCAGGGGTCTAGGAATAACCATTTTGAGCTGTCTCTAACTGATCAGTCGTGAACTGCGTTGCATGAGTAGAATATGTTAAAAGCCAAATTAAGATTATTTTAACCTACCATATAAGAAATTTGTGTTTTCCTCTTCAGAATCAATAGTCAGGCTTAAACAATTAATTTCAAGGTCCTTTATTCACTTTCATGTTGTTACAGGGCCTCTTTGAAATTCTGTTTGAGCAGGTATCACAGTATGGTTGTGATAGGGCAGGAAGCAAAGAAAGAGATTCCTTCAACATCTGGCCTCTGAGCTATGTTGTCAAAATTCTCACCCCCACCAGCACCCGGTAAGGGAGCCTTCAGATGAAAATGTCCCTGCTGAGGGGCCTCCTTCTGTAAGTCATCAAATTAAGGTCATTATCCCAGAACAGTAAGAACATGATGATTTGCACATCTATGAGGGGATTGGAGGAGAATGCTAAAGAGCTTTACATGCATTAAGCAGGTAAGCCCACAGCCCTGTGAGGTATTGTTCTCCTCCTACAGTAGTGCAAATTGAGATGCAGGAGGATTGAGCAGATTGGACCTGGGGCCAAATCCTGCAGATACATAGCTGCTTAAAGATGCAGCAAGGTTCCTACTTGGAATACCATTGGATACCTAACTTCTCATGACATGGATGAACATTCATGCAATGACATTTTCTCAGTCTTTATCCTGTTATGTAAAATTAGGGCCTTGTGTGAGCCTGTGGAGATTGGAAAGAACCTAAAGAATTATTTCTAATTTGTCCTGTTCCAGTTAAACTGCAGGTTGTATGTGTTGGGTGTCTCTTCCTGTGCTTTGGGATTTGCCCCATTCTTAAAATTTGACTTGTGGAATACCTGGCCTTTCATAAGACATTGCCCAACTAATACTCTTGGGTACCAGTTGCAAATAGTAGATGGTAATTTTGGGTATGTGTATTAACGTAAGAAAGTGCGGGCTTTTTTATTATATTCCCTGTTGACTTACAGAAGTGCTGTTTGGTTTTTCTTCATCCAGCTACGTTGTTGGGACAAGACTTAAGCTTGAGCTGTGTAGTTTATTCTTTCTCCTCTTGCCATCTTTTAACCCCTTCAGGTGTTCCCCAAACATCTGACTTGCTCATAAGCAAGTAGGTGTTTGCTTGCATCTGCCTTCTCTGTTCCAGCAGTCCTGCAAAAGTGTTACTAGTAAAGTACTACAGATGTTGCTTTGGACCTTATGTGGTGGAAGATTCTCAGTCTTGAGCCTTACTAAGCAAGTCTCTTTTGGAATAAGTTGAATAAATCTGTCTTACCCTGTATCATGGAAGACAACTAATTGATCCATAGATTGTGTATGTTAACTGTCCACTTCCTTGCAGTCTATTTTGATATTTATAGGGGAGGTAATCTTTCTGCACAAATAAAAAGCCTTGAAGGTCTAGCAGGTATCTTAACTGCAGGCTTCTGCTCCTAAAGACTCTTATTGTCACTTCTTTGTTCTGGAGGCATGGGGGAAATTTATCTTTCCCACTTCTAGAACAGGAATTTCTAGCTAACAGGGCTATGTCTTTTATAGACCAGAAATGATAAGCAGTGAGGTATAAAATAGGGTATTACTGGCATTAAATGAATGTGTGTCCTTAACAGCTTTAATAGATGTTAAGTTACTTCTAGTTTTTGTCCTGATTCAGATGGTGCAGTTTCATTTAACAGCCATAGTCCCTGGAAGCAGGACTTAAAGGGATCCCTCTGGGAAGGATTTTCAGTTCTTTTAGGCTGTGCTACTGACTGTGATTATATATGGAAAGATACCTTCTACTTAAGGGTTTCATTAGGGGTTTTTTCTTACTAATTATTCTCAGATAAGCCTTCCATGCCTTCAACTTTTCTGAAGAAAAGTCTTCATTTGAGTGTAGAAATACAGGTTTAACTACGTTATTTTTACTATTGTATTGAAAAACCTCAGCTCAGTTTCATAAGGTGAATACTCAAAGACTTGGGCCTTCAGTGTTACTGGGTACTCCAGTGTCATCTGTATTGCACACGGTGTGATTTCTTGACTGGATGAGGAACTGTGCACATAATACTTGTTGAAGGCACGTACCGCTTCCTCAGTCCCAGCTGCTCTTGGGGCAAGGGAGGCCAACAGCCTCTCCAGCATTGCTGGGAGGGCACAGCTGGCGTGCTGGGTCCAGTCCTGGCCTTTCCAGTATAAGCAGGACATGGACGCCCTGGAGTGAGTCCAGTGAAGAGCTATGAAGATGCTGAAGAGCTTGGAGCATGTTATGTGGAAAGGGTGAGAGCTGGGATTGTTCAGACCAGGAAAGGCTCTGGGTCATTTTACCCATGTGGATAAATATCTGGTAGGGGGGGAGTGAAGATGGAGCCAGGATTTTCTCAGTGGTGCCCAGGGGTGGGCCAAGAGGCGATGGGCACAAACAAATGCAGGAAAATCCATTTAAACCTAGGCCAGACACTGGAACGGGTTGCCCGGGAAGGTTGTAGTGTTTCTGTCTTTGGAGGTACTCAAAGCTGGACATGTCCCTGAGCAACCTGCTGCTTGACCCTGCTCTGAGCAGGGGTTTGGACTAGAAGAGGTGCCCGTGCTGGGTTGACCCTGGCTGGACACCAGATCCCCACCAAAGCTGGTCCATCACTCGCCTCCTCCCCTGGACAGGTGAAAGAAAATATTACAAAAGGGTTATATTGGGGGATATATATAAGGGTTATTTCATGGGTTGAGATAAAGACAGGGAGCTATCACTCACCAATTGCCATCACGGGCAAAACATAGTCAACTTGGGTAAATTAATTTATTGCCAATCAAATCAGAGTAATGAGAAATAAAACTAAACCTTCAAAAACACTTCCCCCCCATCCCTCCCTTCTTCCTGGGCTCCACTTTGCTCCTGATTTCTCTACCTCCTCTCCTCAAGTGGCACAGGGGGACAGGGAGTGGGGGTTGTGGTCAGTTTGTCACACCTTTTCTCTGCTGCTCCTTCCTCCTCCGGGGAAAGACTCCTCACTCTTGCCCTGTTCTAGCGTGAGGTCCCTCCCACAGGAGACAGTCCTCCGTGAACTTCAACGTGAGTTCTTCCCATGGGCTGCAGTTCTTCATGAACTACTCCAGTGTGGGTCCCTCCCACGGGGTGCAGTCCTTCAGGCACAGACTGCCCCAGTGAGGGTCCCTCACGGGGTCACAAGTCCTGCCAGCAAACCTGCTCCAGCGTGGGCTCCTCTCTCCACGGGGCCACAGGTCCTGCCAGGAGCCTGCTCCAGCGTGGGCTTCCCACGGGGTCACAGCCTCCTTCGGGCATCCACCTGCCCTGGCGTGGGGTCCTCCATGGGCTGCAGGTGGAGATCTGCCCCACCATGGGCCTCCACGGGCTGCAGGGCACAGCTGCCTCACCACGGGCTGCACCGCGGGCTGCAGGGGAATCTCTGCTCCAGAGCCTGGAGCAACAACTCCCCCTCCTTCTTCACTGACCTGCGTGTCTGCAGAGCTGTTTCTCTCACATATTCTCACTCCTCTCTCCTGGATGCTGTTGTGCAGCACTGTTTCTCTCCCCCTTCTTAAATATGTTATCCAGAGGTGCCACCATCATCGCTGATGGGCTCAGCCTTGGCCAGGGGCGGGTCCATCTTGGAGCCAGCTGGCATTGGCTCCATCGTAAATGCGGGAAGCTTCTAGCAGCTTCTCACAGAAGCCACACCTGTAACACCCCTGGCTACCGAAACCTTGCCATGCAAAACCAATACAGTCCCACAGGGCCCCTTCCGAGCTCACTCGCTCTGTCACTTTGTTTAACAAGAGTGGTTAATAGAAACAACGGATCCAAGGTGAGTTCATGTAAGGCCAGCACAGAACTGTAGGGTTGGGAGAAGGAATCTGGACAGCAATAAAGCTGGAATGCAGATGTGGTAAATTACTCTTCTGGAGAGGAAGAGGATGTTCACTAGCTGCTGGTGAAGTTGCCACAGGTAAAGGAGCTACTGTTAATACAGAGGAGTATCCCCAAAAAATCAAACAGGTCAACTTTTTCCTGCAAACCTGAGAAGGCTGGTAACAGGGAGGACTGTAGCCTCTGCTCAGAGGGGTCTAAAACACTGCTGAAATTTGCTGTCCCATCCCTGGTGTTTCTCTTTCTTTCTCCTGCTGATTGATCCAAGGTGTATCTTGTAAACTTTAGAAGCTGAAGTTGGCCAGCAGCTGAAAAATTGGAGGGTGTACTTTATCAAATAGATGTTGAATGCCCATCTGTTGCTTTGTAAGACCTGCTGGAGTTAGTAACTGGAACTGTAGTTGTCTCTGAGCAAGCAGTACTGCTGGAGAAGCAGTAATGTGCTCCAAGATTCAGTTGCTCTTAACCCAAAGCCTTTGCAGCCAAAAACTCTTCTGATATTGGGGTGTGGGGGGGTGTGTGATTGGCTTCTGTGGGGGTGTTTGGGTTTTGGGGAGGTTTTTTAAATGAAATTCATAAGTGAGTGAGTGTTACCACATCAAAAGTTGATGCAATTCTACCTTTTGCATTTTCTTTCTGAAACCCTACAGGTTTACATCTGGTTTTATGTCTGTGATCTCAAGAAGTCATACTGTGCGACAGCCTTGGAAGACTGATGTCTTCCCTGCACGCAATCATGGCTGTAACGTGCTGCCTGCAGAACAGACCTCAGAGGGTGCTTCCTAGCTTGCTTTTCCAGGATTTTCACCTGGAGTTGACAACTGAAGGCAACTTCTAGGAACAAGAACCGTGCAGACCCTAAATTCCTTAGCAACCTTCAGAGTTTGTTAGAGCCAGCGAGGGCTGACTTGAAACTGGGGCATCTCCATCTGGTTACTGATGGTTCTTTCTTTGGAGTATCTGCTACCCTGCATTTGCCTCACAGAGGTGACACCGAGTAAAAAAGTCGCTGAATTCCTTGTTCTCGAACAGGCCTCCAGTCCCGGAGGCATCGCCCCGCTGCTCCCCCGCTCCGGGCTTCAAGCGCCGCGATGGGGGCGAGTAGCCCGCGTGTGTGTGTGTCCCTGCGCGGGTCCCCGCGGCGCGGGGCGAGGCGGCTCCGGCCCGGTGCCCGCGGAAGGGCCGCGCAGGCGGAGCGCGGCCGCAGTGCCCGGGGGCGCGGCAGGCGGCGGGACGGTGTCGCACCCCGCGGCAGGGCTGTTCGCGTTCTCCGCTTCTTCCCTCGACCCCGAGTAGCGGTTTCGTTCCGCGCTCGGTGTTTGCGGGTGCGCAGCCGGCGGGGTCCGGCGGTGCCGTGCCAAACGCCGAGAGGTGCCCGGCGCTGCTGGGCTCCCACCGCCGGGGTGGTCGCCGCTGCGGGCTCCGCGGCAGCGCGCGTAGCGTCTGCCGGCGTGTTGGAGCTAACTGTCTGCTTGTGGGCTTATTGGAAAGCAACTGGCTCCTCGGAATTCCTTGCTTAATCAGAGGTGTTACCTCCTCCTCTTCCCCCAGTGTCTCTTGACATCATTTCATCCATCAGAGTTTCAGAGGAAAAAAAAAAAAAAAAAAGACACCAACCAAAGCAGAACCCACCCAGTCTGTGAGCAGCCCACACCAGCCCCTCAGTTTTGCTGTGACTGCAGGGAAGAGCTGGATCAGGGCAAAGATGAAGGATGGGAGCGGGGCTGAGCTCCTTGTCCTGAAGGATTTGGTGCGGGGCAAACCGAGAGGAATCCAGAGCGATGCACCGATCGGCATCCCCCGTACCCCGGGAGGGGATCAATAAACCCCGCGGCGGTGCGTGGGGATGCGCAGGCGCTTGACCCACGGGGAAAAAGAAGCCCTCAAGGTGCGTTTGCTCCTGCCGGTCACTGTTGCTCCATGGGATTTCTTCTGCCCCCCGCGACTGACCTGATGTGGACCGAAGCGTTTCTAACATGAACTTTCTCCCTGGGATCTGGTGGTCTCTTCCCCTGGTCTTGGTCTGGGCGACCCCACCAGTCACCTCCTCATGGTGGTAAGTTGTGCAATTCCAGGAATTTTTATTTGCTCTTGGGGAAGGTGGGGTCGGATTAATTGTAAATTAGGGAAGGGAGGGCGGGGGTGGGGGGGAAGCCTCTCCCTCTCAGGCTCGTACAAGCGGAGCTCTCTGCTGCCAGCTGCTCCGGTCCAGAAAGCCCGGCCTTAAAGCAAGCTGGATTAGACGGTCTCGGCATCTCCTTCCACACCCCGTCCCAGCTCCCCGGCCTCCTTCGCAGAACGAAGCATGGAGCAGCTGCGAGGGCTGAGCGGGGCTTTCGGCGGGTCTGACGGGTGCGGGGGGGCCCGGCCCGGCGGGGGCAGCGGGCACCTCCCGGCCGGCGCGGCGGAACCGCCGGAGGGAGCGGGAGGGGCGCAGGCTCGCAGGGAGCGCGCCCGAGGTGCGCGGAGGAAGCGCTGCTGCTGCTGGCAGCCAGCCCTCCGCGCCCCGGCGGCGCTGGGAATTGGCTACAGCAGGGATATTCTTTTATTAATAATAATTCCACACACTCCCCCCTCCTTCCCGCCTTCTTCGTCGCCCTCCCCGGCCCCTCCCTCCCTAGAAGTTTCCCCTCGCTGAACTGCAAACTGCAAGTGCAAAGGGTTGAAAGCCCCGCGGGCAGCGCAGGACCCGACCTCTAAGGATACTTGCTGCCAGCGCGGGGCGCCTAGGGGAGCCAGCTGCAAACGGGCCCGGGCAACGCGTTAGGATGGAACACACAAACCTGCCCCTCAAACTGGGGACTCCAACCAAGCCCAGACTGAAAAGTCTTGGCGTAGGAGTTAAACCACTTCTTATAAACCTCAGGGAACACATTTAACCTTGACACTGTCTGACGCGGGATGAAAGCCTGATTTATCAGACTGAGCATATTTCAATAAAATGACTATCTGTGCCCATAGCCGTATAAACATTATTTATTGCGATGGCTCTTCGTCACCGTGTCTTTTAACTGCCACTTAAATATATACCTTTTTTTTTTTTTTTTTTTTTTTTTGGAAGTCACGGCTTTAACGATTTTATGATCGTATAAAATAATGAAAATACAAGAAAAGGACATTTTCTTCTGTTTGATCCCTTCAAAAGACACCTACAATAGTTTGGGTTTTATAAAAGGTGCCTTTCGAAACATTTCAGGACTAATAGAGACCATCTGGATACAGATGATGATGTAATTTGACTTTTGTCAAGGTTTGTTGGGTTTTTTTTGTTGTTTTTTTTTTTTTTTTTAAAGTACAGCACGGAGCTGTAATAGCGGGGTTTGGGGTTCTCCTAAATGCCTCACGTTATTAAAAAACACGGCATCGGAGACTAATTTAAAAGGATTTCCACCAAAAAAGGCAGAGGCGGCTGCAGCACTGGGTCCGCTCCTGCCCGCAGACGGGGCGCCGAGGACCCCCCTCCCCCGGGGGGCCGGTGCCCGGGGGTCGCCGCGGGCCCCCGGCGCTGCCCTGCCCCTTCCCTCCCGCAGGTACATGGGGGCCGTGGGCTCGTCGCGGGTGATGTGCGACAACGTGCCGGGCCTGGTGAGCCGGCAGCGGCAGCTGTGCCGGCGGCACCCCGAGGCCATGCTCTCCATCGGCCGCGGCGTGGCCGCCTGGACGGCCGAGTGCCAGCACCAGTTCCGCCGGCACCGCTGGGACTGCAACGCCCTGGAGCGGGGGCAGCGCCTCCTCGGCCGCGTCCTGCTGCGCAGTGAGTCCCGCGGGGCGCGGCGCGGCGTGGGAGGTGCCTCCCCGCGGGCTCGGGCGGGTGCGCAGCCTCCGCGCCTCCCCGGCGCCGTCGGGCTGAGGGTAGAAGGGGCTGGGGCGGGCAGGGGGGGGCGGAGGGGCGGCCAGCGCCGGGGCTGGCACCGACGGGGCGCGGTCGGTCACGGCGGGGGAGCGACGGGAGGCGGCGGCCCCCCTTCTGCTGCCCTTGCTCTCAGCAAGGGTGAAGTTTAGCTTCGCGTTTCGGGAGGAAGGGAAGGGGAAATGCAAAATTATCCTCGGGTCTCAGTCAGCAGAGCAGCACATACCATAACGAGAGGTGCTGCTTGCTTAAAAGCCTGCGTCAGAGCAGAAAGACGCGCAAGGTTCAGAAAGGGGATTCTGGCATATTAGGGGCTAGCCTGCAGTTTCCACCTTCTCCTTTTTTTTGGTGCATAATGGACCCTAAACCCACAAATTAAGGGCTACCGAAAATGAAGAGGAACCGAGGTGTCCGAATGCAGCAGTCGGGCGGAGGACTTTCCGGCACAGCCCACCTTCTCTAGGGGCACCGGTACTCGGGGGAGGTGCAAAAGGGGCAGCCCACGTCCCAACAGGACCCCAGCACCTTGGGATAGCAGACGACAGCCCCTTCTGCGGGCGGGTTCCCGCTGGGGCTTTTCCCTGGGGCAGCGCAGCAGCAGGGTACGGTCCCGCCGGGGCTGCGCTGCCTGCGAGGCCTGGGCCGAGGCCTGGGCGCTACGCCCGAGCCGGGACGGCGCTGCCCCCCAGGCCCTCAGCCTTCTGCGGGGGGTGCGACAGCCGGTCCCTCGGATCAGGCTCCGGGGGAGAGATAAGCGAGGACACGTCTGATGATAGGGGTGAGCCAGGCTTGTTGCAGATCCCAATCAGCTGAGGGCTGCAATGAGCTTCCCACCCTCGGTGGAGGATTGTTAAGCAGGGTGTTGTTGCCATCTAAATCTTGCAGTAAGCCATTTAGTGAGTTTCAGAGAGCTTTGGACAGTCCTTTGGACTCAAAGAAATGGCTGAGATCTGTTACTGTGCCAGGGTGTCCCTATCCAAGTGATAAACATGCTGAGATTCTGTCAAACTGTGGCTCTTTGCACCAGCTGCCACACCTGGGCATGCAGCCGTGGTGCACAGCTGGTGGGACTGACCCTGTCCTGGCACTCGTGTCCCCGGGATGTCCCGGGTACCGTCCGAGACAGCCTGTCCAGGCTGTGAGCTGCAGGGTGCCTGCACAGAGAGGAGGGAAGCACCCTGGGCCATTGCCCCAGCGGTGGGAATGGGGAGGAGGACAGGAGACACTGGGCATGCCGACCCAAGCGGTGGGATTTCATCCATGGAGCATCGTTCGGTGACAGGCTTTGCTGCTGGTAAGCGGTTGGTTCCCATAACCAGCTTCATGTTTCCTCAGCAGTGATTTGTGAATAACCAGTAACATCACCCATCAGATGAAGTTTTTGATGAGGTTTGTCTGACATTCAGGAAAACACATCTGGCAAAACATGGCCTAATTCTGATGAGGCTATTTCATAAAAAAAGCAAAAATGCAATTTTTCCAATAGTGGAGTTTTCATTCTTGGCTCATGGAGACAGTTCTGAGCTCTACACTAAGACCATCAGGCAGTGACTGCAATGGGAAATATAGCTTGATATTGCTAATTTGAAATGAAATGTTTTTGATTAGTTTAATGAATTCAGATGAAACATTTCTCTTCCAATGACAACTATTTCTTTTTACTTAACACTGTAAAAAATTTCAATGTTTCTGAATACATTTTCTCAGAAATAATCTTTGAAACAGCATTATTTGTAACAAGCCATGATATCTCCTGACTGATTTTTGAAGGCAGTGTAGGAAAGGCAGGGTTTGCCCAATCCTTTTGCAAAGCTTTAAGTTGCCATTTGCCAAAGGTTTGCACAGCACATGGAAGTCCAGGGCCTATTCCTATCTGAAACATCTAGATACTACTGGAATAGAAATACTGAGTAATATGTAGTAGAATTGTAAATTATATGGCATAATACTGCCCCTACAATAAAATCTCAGATAAGATTCCCTCTTTGGGGTCCTATTTCACTGTGCTAACATTATTTAAGGCTTACAAGTCCTCCAAACAGGTCTCTCTCACTGCTAATGGTCTTAGATACTGCACAAAAATCCACTTCTCACTCTTTCCATGCTGAAAAAATTTTGAAATATGAAAATTTTCCATTACTATAATTAGAGTTGTGCCAATATAACATAGCTCTGTATTGTAAAGTGCTATATCTTAAAATAAACTTAAGTGATTACTACGTTGAAATATGTACCCAATAGCCTAAGAGTAGGCATAGTCTAGAAATGCAGATATTCTTTGGTATAATACAGTGTCTTCATTAAGAGAAGGGAAAACTGCCTGAGCAGCTGGTGTGGAGAAGTCACAGCTGCCAGGCCAAATCCTGCCTCAAGCATGACACAAGCAGTGCCATTGATTTAATGGAACTTGTTTGTGTGAATTACAGTTACCGGGCTTGGTTCTAGGCAGAGAACATGAATTTAATTTGTTTTCAGAAAATAACACCCAAGATTTCTCCCTACCACCTTTTAAGCAGGGAAATTTATTCCAAGTGCTTCGAAGAGGAAAAGCTAGTTTCTGAAGTTATTTGCAGTGTTTTGCAATGTACATGTTGTTCCAGTGTCCCTATTTAATAATTTCTTAAACCTATCTCTGAGATAGCACTTCATATATTTTTCCAAATCAATGAAACATGATAGAAATACCAGCTGTCCTATTCACGTATCTGTACAAAACAACTGATCCGTGAAAGTATATTAATCAATATCAGAAGCAAACATTTAATGTTTTCCAACTCTAACGCTATATTGATGAGCTTTTACCAGGGAGGGGTCCAAGTTTAAGACATGACTAATTCTGGCTCCAGGGAATGTGTGTTAGTGTGATTTCAGCTCAGTTTTATCTTCTGCTCAGCAAAAACAGCCCAGGCTAACTGGCTGGAGTTAGGATAGCCACTCACACCAACTACCCCAACAATTTTTAAAGTGGCTTCTTTTGTTTCAGGTAGTCGGGAATCTGCTTTTGTACATGCCATCTCCTCTGCTGGAGTTGTTTTTGCCATCACCAGGGCATGTAGCCAAGGGGAGCTGAAATCCTGCTCCTGCGATCCCAAGAAGAAAGGCTCTGCCAAGGACAGCAAGGGCCATTTTGACTGGGGTGGCTGCAGCGATAACATCGATTATGGTGTTAGATTTGCCAGAGCCTTCGTGGATGCCAAAGAACGGAAAGGAAAAGATGCAAGAGCACTGATGAACCTTCACAATAACAGAGCTGGAAGGAAGGTGGGTGTCCATCCAACAGATGCCTGGAGATACTCTAGTGAGCTCTCACAGGTCTGGTGCTGGTAACAGTTGGCCCTTGCTGACTGGTCTCAGCAGTTGGGAAGAAGTAAGGGATGAGAGGGAGCCTGAGATGGTATTTCTGTCTCCTTTGGAGGTTCAGAGTGGCAGAGATCTCCAGACAGAGTGAGTGCAACTGCTTAACAGTGCTCCCATCTGAGTCAGCCTAGTGGTTCCTTGTGTGGGAAGTTAAGCACAAGCCCAAGTAATTGCAGGATCAGTTTGGAGCGAGATTTTGTTTTGAGCCTAATCCTTACATATGGAGGTGTTTTACTTTTGGTTAGTATAGAATACAAATTCCTAAGGGAGGCTGAAGACCACACTGAAGAACAGGCTTGAGTATTAAAGAGCAAATTCAGAATAGCATTGGAGAATAAAACCGTCCTGTCCATTCTTGTATGCATATGGTAAACTTAAACGCAAAATGAGCAGAAATAAAATACTTCACTTAAAAAAAAATAGTTCAAAATACTTGTCCCTTCAAAAGGCATTGGCCTTGGGGCATGATGTGCTCTAAACAAGTCCCTTTTCTATACATTGTATGAAAATACCATTCTTCAATTTTAACAAAAAGAATCCTTGCTCTTTTACTGTAGGTGAGTAGAAGGAGTAGTTGCCAGGCATATTGCCCACTGCTGGTGCAAGGGCTGAGAAATACATGAACTGACATTTTGTGGTGGTAGCTATAAATTGTAAGAATGGTGCATGAAACTGGAATACACTGTTTCATTATTCAAAACATATTCAAAATTTTCTGTATCCATGACATCTGAAATAATACAGAAAAATATTTTATAGTGCTAGATCAAGTACTGCTAAAACGACTTGCATAGACTTCTTGTTTCTTGTCTTTGGTTTTCCTTTGCTTATATTCAGTAGGAAATAAATTGTTCATATTCTGATCTTTTTATATTAAAAAGTTCCCTTTAGAAACTAAAATTGTTCTATATTAACTAGCCCTTATTAGAATAAAAGATCCGGTTTTAATGAATTCTACTGCAAGTAGATTATTTTTCTGATAAATATTTCTCCTTCAACATCTTAACTCCACCTGTTTATTACCAGCAGGTGTAAATAATGCGATATAGACAGATGAGGCTATTCAGATCAGTGACATGCATGTGCAATACTATGGCTGTATTTATGTTACTGTCCAAAAGATACTGCAGTCTACCACACAAGCAAAGACTATAGGGATGATTTAGTTCCATACTGGTAAGTCATTTGTGTAATGGTTGAGTATCTTAGTAAGTTTTAAAAAATCATATGCCAAACAATAAGACAGTATTGGTAAGCAGGTAGGTTTTTTTAGAAAAGGATCAAGAGACTTTAATAAACATACTCGATTAAAAATAAGCAACACATTGTCATATACTCTGGGACCTGCTTTAAAGAAAGGGATGCTAGTTTGTATCCACAGTGCAATAGCACAGGTTTTGCTTTGCAGGGATCTCACTACCTCAGCCCATCCGCAAGCCTGGCATTCAGATATGGGTAGGACCGCCTCTGCCTTCAGTTTTTTCTCACCCCCAAAAGGGGTGTTGATAGGTTTCTTTTAAAACTAGACTATTGAGATTTTACTAATTCAAAAATACATAGAATAAATATTTATAATATTCCCACATAAATCATATGAAATAATATGTTTTGTATCAGTACAGGAACATCACTGACAAAAAGAAATCCTGCATTCCTATGTGCTTCTTCCACTCTTCCAGCAAGTTGTTTTAAACGTACAAGTGGTTAAACTGATTTCTACTCAGATAATTAAAAGCAAGCATCTGCCTAAATCCCAGTTTTGTGATAGTACCATTGGCAATGAAGTGGAGTTGTTGGAATGTCAGTGACTTCTTTGAAGTAGTCATATTGTTTACAAGATGGAAAGAAAATTAAAAGTACTTTGGTTTTATAATATATTCTCCCTTTATTATTAAGTGCTTGACTGAAAAAGGCTGCCTTGCTGTGCATCAGTCTTGCTTCTAATCATGGTTTCCTCTCTCTTACCTTCCTCCCATGATGCTGTTTCTTTTGTACAAACTCCAAAATGTTCATATTTCATGAACCCTTAAGGCATAATATTTTTAGATCAAATATCCTTATCTTCAGAATTAGGAATGAATTATTTATTGTATAGGAACCCATCTGTTGTTCTCCAACATCATACAGATAGCTTAAATGTCTGAAATGAAGATGAAATGGCTTTAATGCTATTGAGACATTAAATTAATGATGAAGATGATCTCTCCAGTGCAAGCTAATGAAGGTCTTATTCTAAAATGTTTGTTAAAACATTTAGAAGCATTTTAAAAAATACCATATTTTAACATTTTACATAGGCCTGATGCGTAGCCCAGGTATAATGCTTTGCACGGTCTCTGTAAAATCATTTAAATATAAATTGTTGATGAATTTCTGGGCAATATTTGAAACACTATTCAGGGCAAAAGGCAACTTCACAAGGGTGAGCTAGAGAGGGTCAGCATGGTGATGCTTCAGCTGGAATGAGGGGGCAAGGGGCTATGTTCAGTGATTCTGCCCATTTCCCAGATGGTTTCCTCCTGCCCAGCCTGTGTCCTAGCGCTATGGACCATCTTGATCCTCGGGATGACTGGCAGGAGTGAGGAAGGTAAGCCCACCATCCGCAGGATTGTGTGTGCGGTTGAGTCAAGCAACCAGAGCAGGCCAACCATGTGCGGATGACCTGATGCTACCAGTGGGTGTCACTACAGACCGTGATTTGGAGACCCATAGCAAGCCTGGCATTACAGGATGACTGGAAAAGGGCTGAGAAGCATGAATTGCAGTTTGTTTTACCTGTGTATATTTTACTGCGTTTCCAAACAGGCCGTGAAGCGTTTTTTGAAACAGGAGTGCAAATGTCACGGTGTGAGTGGATCATGCACTCTAAGGACCTGTTGGCTGGCCATGGCAGACTTTAGGAAAACAGGAGATTATCTGTGGAAGAAATACAATGGAGCGATTCAGGTGGTCATGAATCAAGATGGCACGGGTTTCACTGTGGCTAACAAGAGATTTAAGAAGCCAACTAAGAATGACCTGGTATACTTTGAAAGCTCTCCAGACTACTGTATCAGGGACAGGGATGTAGGTAAGCCTCTGTTGTTACACATGAATGGTTTTATTTCAGGCATTTGTACTTCAAAGGTCAAAAATTATCATTATTATTGAATGTGTGTGTGTGTATATATATATAAATCCATGCATGTAATAGGCGGGAAACAGGCAGGAAGATGTAGATGTTCTGGCAGGACAGCTCTGTACAAGCTCCTCAATGTCCCTAGATGTACAGCATCAGTTTCCTGCAGATGCTGTGGAGCCCTGGAGATACTGCAAGGCAAAAGCTGCTTTTAGGACAGTGTGAGTTATGGTCTAAAGTCAGGTCCATACCGTACACAGCCACATGCACACTTGTATCAGACACCTCCCTCCAGAGCTGCCAGATGTAACTATGGCAGCCCCAAGTCCCATGGTGTCCCTTATAATACCACCTCCTGTCGCATTTCTTCTCTTCTATATTGTTATGCTACTGCTGCAGACTTTTATCTGCACATCCCCCGCAGCTCACTGTGGACCGTGGAGCCCCTCACTGTAGACACACCTTTCCCCTTCGGTAATGTAGGAGGTACGGCAGCTTGGTGCAAACTGTGCTTGCACCAGTCAACGCAGATGTGGGTAACAGTGCAAGGCAGCTGGAGAATGTGCAGGTGGATGACATGATAGAAGTTGGTGGGGCACAGCACAATGCACTGAGCGACACAGCTGTTCCTTCCTCTTTATGGGACGGTGTTGGCTCTGTTCACGATAACCATCACATTTGCTGAAGCGTTGTGCCAGCCCTAGAGGGAAGAGGTAAAGTTTCAGGGCTGCTATTAACACTGAAATTTTCTGCTTTCAGAGATTTCAATAGGGACGCACTTAACAGTGTTACAGGATTCAAGGCACTGCCAAGTACCAGGAATCCTGCTAACAGTTGTTGACCCATGTATAGTATTTCCTGATGTGGCAAGTAAAAACTAGCAACTAGAAAACCAGGAATTTGGAAAAGAAAGCCAGACTGAGTAATGTATGAAAGATGTTGTGGAACTAATTAATAGGTTGTATAACGTACCAGATTGCACCCGGTATGACATATCTGTAAGTATCTGGATAGCAATGCGGATCAACTCTTTTTGGCATTGCTGCATATTTACAATCCAAGTTTACTTGGAATAAGCATTGCAAAACAACTGTACTTAAATAAGAACAATATGTGAAATTCTGGTCATGTACTATTGACTTCAGTGAACCCAGAATTTCATCCAGTACACTTATGTTGTAAAGTGTTTCTGGTTAGTTGAGCAGTCAAGGTAATTTTAAATGTTATTTATGGCTTTGCAGGTGATGCTTATTACCTGCACAAGCACATATTGTTCCTTGAATAGTAACCAGTATTGTAAAGTCTAATACTTTAATCCAAGTGAATAAATGGACATATTGTGGCATTGTGCAGAGACTAACTTTGCAAACTAGGATTTATTCAAAACTTTATTTCTTGAAGTTTTCTCATTCGTTGTAAAACCTATGATTTCTTCCCCCTAAAAAGGGGACTCTGTACACAACCCAATTCTATGTCAAAAAGCTGTTTAATAATCTCTTTGTACTAGGCCTAATCTCATCTGTCAGTCTTGTTATCATGGAGGAAAGTGGGCATTTTTCACCACGGTATATTATGCGCGCTTCCCTTATGCTGTCAAGCCTGCCCAGAGATGACGGTCTGACACGTGCTTTGGCTCAGCTCAAGATAAGGCTGTGGATGAGGTGGTGTTTCTTTGCTGCCCAGAATTCAGAGAATGTTGCTGTTTGGAAGAGCACATTTTTGGCAAGCCACAGTAAACCTTTAACAGGATGCAGGATGCCCTGCTGTTTGCATGGAGCAAAGAAAGAATCAGACTAACAAAACCTGATCTGGCTTTGAGAGAGGTCATTTTTGCAGTTGAGCAGGCCTTTTTGCTTTATGAACTTTGGTTTGACCGGTCGAGCACTCCAGATTGCCAGCTCTGTTAAAGGACTAGAAATGAAATGAGATTATGGAAGTCTGTCTGGAAATAGGTGGGGAACATCTCAGTGTCAGCTAAATGTAATACACAGCTCTTTAGTATGTCCTTGAATACAGTTCTGCCTTTCATTCTCTGGGGAATTCAAGAAATTTAGTGCTTCAGGAAAAAAAAATAATCTAGAGATTGGTTAGTGTTGAGACTGAATAAAAGATTCCCAGAGCAAATCATATGAAGTGTCACAACTTGACTGGGAGACAGCTACAAAATCTGTAAATGACCAAGGCAGTGTCCTCTGTGGTTGGGTGTGCTAACACATATGAACCAGTAAATTAAAGGTGCTCAGGGCTTGTATCATCAGCGGCCTGTCCAAAAAAACACATACCTCGTCTACTGCCATCAGCTTTTAGCACTGGCTCTTCTCTCTGGTGGCGGGCAGCCACTGGAGCCTGCTGGGACGGAATACACCCCACTGGGTCTGGCAGTCTGTGTGGGGGAGGCAGCTGGATGTACATACGTGGATCACCCCCACAGTGTGAAAAATGAAGTATTATTTTTTTCCTAGAAGGAAGAGAGGAGTCATTGCTTTTGGGAGGAATACAGTATGTGGAAATCACTAATAGCAACTCAGTAAGGATGTAATAACCTGACCACCTCTTGTCTAGCATTAAGATTTCATGATTTTTTAGAAAAGAACTAAAGGAAGATTTTCAGAAATGTTCAGAATTCACTTAAATTTGCTCACATGTATGCTGAAATAATTTTTACTCCCAATTTTGTACTCATAATTTGATAGAAACAGAGGTAAGACATCCCAGAGGGCTTTTGAAAATCTTCTCATGAACTTACAAATTTTGCCACACTTTGCATGGTCCTCCCTTATATTATTGCAAATTTCCAGCTCCCGAAACCAATACAAGCATACCTAGGACTACACAGGGAGAAACGTGTTAGAAATAAAGCTATGAAGGGAACTAAAGTGATGGCCACACAAGTGGCAGTCCCACTGTTGCATGTATCTTACTCTGAATGTGTAACTTTACCTCCAAAATGCTGTTAAAAACCTTCTTGCTTGTCTGCTTATAAGCTTCTGTTAGAAGCATTTTAAGTTTTAAAAGATTGCTATTGGACTGTCAGTGCAAGCTAGGTTGACTGAAAGCTGTTGAAACTTTATTGTGTTTTGAACGTACCGGTGGACAAGCAGAGATTGCTTCAGGATTAAATGTTTGAGCATTTGCAGTGCAGGTATCACCCACTTGCTCACTGAGCCTTCGTTGCAGGCTGTTGTTCATAGAGGCTGTTAAAGCCATGTAATATTTTACTGCAACACCCCCCCCACCCCCCCACGCCCATTTTGCAACAGGTTTATTAAAAATTGTCAAAGAGCAACCAAAAAACTTAGGCAATGTTTGAGTGAAGCCTCTTCCTGCAGGGAGACCCCCACCAAAGTGTGAGGAGCAGGCTGAGCTCAGCTCAGCATGTTGAGGTGGTGCATAGGGAGCAGAGAGGTTGCATCCAAAGCGTACACCTCAAGGTGGAGGTGATGGGCAAGCAGCAGGATGGTGTTGGTGAGCATGTGTTGACTGCAGCTGTTCTGATAGCAATGAGACTTCAGCTGGGTGAAGGCGGTGGTGGAGCAAAGAGGCAGGTTGTGTCTATGTGCAAGTGGTCTCAGGCTGCTGCAGCATTCCCTCAGGACCTGCTGCAAACCCCTTTGCCATGTGCTTCAAGTCATCCATAGGTTTCTCCTGACATTCACGTGGTCCGGGTTTGGGCACTATCAAAGCCGGTGTCACTGCCTCTGCTTGTGTGTAGGGTGTGGGTTGCGAACCTGGGCTGTGGTGGCCTTCTCCTGTGTCCCCAACAGGCAGACAGGGTGCTGCGGCTGTGTGTGAAGATCCTCCGCACCTGATGTCCTGGTGGAAAGCACTGTGGAGATGCACGTGCAGTGCTAGGAACGGCCATGTGGAGCTGCACATTGGGTGACAAACCACATGCCCAGGCTGATCTGCTTTGGGTCCTTCACGGAATTATTTTTGGTTAATTTATTTCCCTTGCTACCCCATGTAAGCCGGTTGCTGCGCTTTTGAGATGAATGAGGCCAAGTCTGGAGCGAAATAAAAATGTGAAACTAAAGTACAGCCTGGGCAAGGTGTGTTGGTACTTGAGGTAAGTAACCCATGGAGGGAAACCAATCTTGATATAGGTCAAAAACTTCTCACTGAGGTTAGTCACATACAGTCAGTCCCTGTGTGAGTTCTTGGCCCATATCTCCCCATTTACACACTGTAAACACATTGGGTGCAGTCCCAGCCCTGTGCAAGCTGACAGTGGAGCTTGTGATGACTTCTTCTCCAAGCACCATCTGGCAAGGGAGCAGCACAATTGTCCCAAGTACCTCCGGGAGCTGTGAGGTTATGACAGCTATCAGTGGCTATGGAAATTAGAATGAGACACATGTTTACTCTAAACTGAATCTGGATAAATTGTTCTTATCAGCACATTGCCATGTCTTCGTTGCTGGCCTGGGAAATCCCAGCCACTCTAGACCGGGCTGCCTCCAGTGTGCGCTGCCTGTTCTCTCCAGCCTTGCTATACTGGGGTGTTGTACACAGGTTCCATGTGAATCCTTCTTGATTTAAAATGTAGTTTCAGAGCTACTTTTCTGTGAATATTTCCTCCCCCAGCTCACCCTCAAACACTTGTGTGGAAAATAGTTTAATGTTTGGGGGGATTTCACTGCTTGCTTTTTTTTTTTTTTTTTTTTTTTTAGGTGAAAGTCAAATAATGAACTTTATTGCTTGAAGCCAGATTTCTAATCAATAGAAATAGAAGAGAAAAATCCTATATGCTATATAGGAACAAATCCTAAATGCTATAAAGGAATAAACACACTTCAGTGCTTTAGGAATGGGAAAAGATATTTTTCAACTTATCATATATTTGCTTAAGAAAATAACTGTGCAAAGCAAGTCAAAGGGTTTGATGTACAGGCCTTAAATTTGGCTGTATTAAAAGCTGTGGATGTTTTGGCAGGTATAATGTGTGTTGGCATGGAAATTCCAACACTTGAAAAAAAAAAAAAAAAGAGCCTGCACAAAAACTTTTTAGAAGTTAGAAAATACTCCTGCCTTAGTTTGTTTAGTGTCTTCTGCCGTCTTCATCACCTGGCAATCTGAGTGCCCGCCAAGGAGTGCAGTAACTTGCCTGGCTGCTCGCTGTCAGTTATTGCTTGTGTTCTTTCTTATGAGAGAAGCTGAAGAGTTGCTGAAGATGCTGTTTGAACTTTTAAAAAATACTGGGTTTTCTCAGAAGTGAAGCCTTTACATGAATCTGTTTCATCTTTTGTCACATTTTGTGGATAATTTAGTTTCCTCTCCTAGTGGCGTAGTAAATGTTGGTGTTGTATTGTGAGCAGTATCAGATGATACCAGCTTCTGCCTATCTGTTAGCAGCTGAAATAATTTTGCTTTTGAAGTCAGTGGCAAAACTCCTGTCAAAACCAGGGGGCATATCCTGCTCAGGTTCTCCTTTACTGCTGTGTCATTTCCCCAGACCTCTGGAAATGAGAACTTTTGGAGTTGGAAATTAACCTGTGCCTTCGCTGAGGGACGTGGTCAGCCCTTCCCAGGACAGGTCCTGCTGGGTGTGGGAATATGTGGGGTCTTCCTTCACCTCCCACAGCCAGGTGGCTCGGCTGTGCTCTGTTCCTCACCAGGAACATGCTGAGGTGGAGAGTGGCTTTGCTTTTCCAAGGAGTGACGCCTGGCTGGCTGCCGCAGGACGGTGGCACAACAAAGGCTCTTAAGCATCCAGCTTGTTTCACACGAACCACACACAGAGACCAAGACACTGAGTGTTTCAAAATCTAACCCACATCACAGTTGTTGGAGATTACTGTCCTAGGCGTGCTGCGTTATGCAGCCCAGGCACACCAGGACTTTGGGGCTGGGCCTCATCAGTAGGTAAAGCATCATGTAGTGCAAGGGTGAGGGGGAGCCCATGCAGGGAGGTAAGCAGGAATTCACACCAAATTCCTGATGCAGAATGTTAACGATATGAGTCACAAGCTTGGCCTTTGAACCTTTTTTCTGTCTGAGCAGAGAGGGCAGGACAAGCACCTATAAAAGTGGTTATTCAGTTGTATATTGAGCAGTCCGGCATACAAGGGATATTACTGTGGACTGATTAAGCACCAGCACTTATGTTCAGGTGTCCCAGTTGTTTGCACAGCATTGTGGATGGAGGAGAACATGGTGGCCAGGAAGCAGGTTTTGGTTTGCTTTCTGCTTCAGGCTTCCTACAGGACCACAGACAGATCACATAGCTCTCCATCCTCCTGACTCAGCAATCCTGCCTAGATCAGGGGCCACTGGAAATCTCTCTTCCTCCAGCGTGGAGTCTTTCCTAAAAAACTGATCTGGGAGAGGCCTTTTGGCATCTCTCTTTCCCTATCATGCAGGTTTCCCTGGTGCATCCGGCCTTGGTGGGAAAGCTGCATGGCAGAGGGCTTGCTAGTGCTGGTGTGTGCCCATGTGGGTCATTGCTGGTGGTACCTCTCCTCCTCCTCCCCAGGACCCCCTGCATGGGATTCAGGTGCCAGCACTGGCTGTGGGGCAGGAAACCTGGAGTTACTGCCAGTTCCCTGGTGCAGAGCATGCCCAGTGCAGCATGCCACTGGTTTTTACATCAGCAGGAGGTGCACCCCAAATGGCAGAGACTAAAGTGCTGTTCAGCTGCCTCCCCAAGGATCCTACGCAGAGCGCTGGTCCATGGGCAGCAGCGTGAGCAGGCTCAGACCCTGAGGAGATCTGGGATCTATCAGGCGGCAGGTGCAGGAGCCTGTCTCTGTTCAGCGTGTCTTCTCCTCCCTCTGCCTTTTCCCTCTTGGGTGGCTGCGCAGGTCTCTGCTTAGCTGGCGCAGCAGCACCTTTGCAGCTCAGGATCCCTGAGCCAGGGCCAGTGTCCATCACCAGCAGCAGCTGGCGAGTGGCTCCTGGGGTGGGCTGCCGGGGCAGCTGTGGGCAATCTGCTGAGCTTGGAGGGCAGGTGGCCAGGCAACACCCTTCTGCTCTGCCCACAGCAGACCTGGACCAGTGATTTGATATTGAAGCTTTCCAGGTGTATTTCTACCCAATGAATATTTAAATATTTAAACAAATATGGGAATATGGGCTATGGAAGACAAGGCTGAGAGGCCTTCTAGGGACTGAAACACTCCTCTGGGGTGGCAGTTGAAGCCTGTCCTGACTTAGATGCAAAAAGAGCAAAACTTCCTCTGACATGGCTAAGAGGATAAATCATGTGTTGGTCACGTGAAAAACCGCAGTCTGAGGAGGTGACTTTACTCAAGTCCCTGAGACCACTTTCTACCTCAGTGGCTGGACCCAGGCCCAAAAAGACATGAAGTCTCCCTGGTGGGGGGGACAGTAGGGGACAGAGGAACAATAAACACTTGTATGTTGTGAACTGCTTCAATACAGCAGTGGTGGTATATACAACCATAAGTACCCCATAGTGGAAAAAAGAAAGAAAATTAGAATTTATGCATCTTAGATTTTTGTTAATTTCAGACTAATTACAGTTTAAGTTTTATTAAGATTAACTTGCTATCCTAGCTCAAGCAAATTTGAATTAATGTCTGCATGTATTTTTTTCTTTAAGAAGGTAAATTGTTCATGTTTGATGTACACCTGTGAATAGACTTTGTAAAATGTTCCACAGTCAATATTTGGGGAATCCCATTTTGTCCAAGAACAGAAGAATGGAGCTATAATTGGGTCTAGGGAAAATGTCAGAACAATGTTGACCTCATGGATATATCTGATATTGATTTATAATAGCTATATGTAAGAAATTAGGGGAAGCAATGAGTATTCATGAAGTTTTCAGATTGCTGGTAATAATCTGTCAACAGCTGTGGTATAGATTCTACAGTGTACCTTAAGTATTAGATGAGCAGCAGCTCGTACGTGGTATAGTAGCTGTTTGGGGTAAGACATGCCTTAAAGGGCCATTTTGTGCCATGTGGTGATGGGCAGAGGCATTTCCACAACTCCAGAGAGGTATTAGGAACATGAAGAAGTGTGGTATGCTTCCCTACCCCTCTTTCTGTCCACAACAGGCTATAATTGAGTTTCTTCTAATATTTATCAAGAAATAGAAGAACCCTTGGTGCTTACTCCACAGAGTTGAGACATGCACAGTGCAGCCACTCTTCAGCTGTCACCTGAGCTTGTGGACACAGGGGCCATGGGTGGACACAGCAGCGATGCCAAGCAGTTGGGTTGCTTCTGCACTCACTTCTGCAAAGACTTTAACCACCAGCAGCATGGTTACCCTGCCCACTGTGTCCTTCACAGCCACCAAATTTCAGTCTCCTCTTTCCCAGCTCTCCCCTGCCCACTCAGAGCTCCCCTGCAAAACCCATAAGCTCCTGAGCACCACAGGGGTGCTCCTTCTGGCCACCTCATTTCACACAGCCCTGGGGGACTGGACACAGAGGACAGAAGAGGGCTGCACGGCTGCCTCGGGGAGGGTATCTGCTTGCTGGAGAGGAAAAAGGTGCTACAGAAAAATGAAATCAGGCAGAGCCTTGAAGTATTTGGTCCATTTTACTTCTCATTTCCAGATCTGATTTCTAGGAGAAAATTGAGATCAATTTTACCTTACTATAGGCATTTTTCTGGCGTGATATTGAATCCTGGGTGATGTGATGTTGAAGGATCAAATGCATTGTATATTATGTCTCCCATACATATTTTTATACACTTTCTCTCCTTCCTTAAAATCCACCTTTTGACATTTACTATGTTTCCTTTGTAGGGTCGCTTGGGACAGCTGGTCGGGTTTGTAACCAAACCTCCCGTGGCATGGACAGCTGTGAAGTGATGTGCTGTGGGAGAGGCTACGACACCTCCCGTGTCAGCAGAATGACAAAGTGCGAGTGCAAATTCCACTGGTGTTGTGCCGTGCGCTGCCAGGACTGCCTAGAAGTCGTAGATATTCACACCTGCAAAGCACCAAAGACTGCTGGCTGGATCTCCAGGACATGATGCACAGGCTATTGATGCGTGAGGACCACAGCCTTTGCCCTTCCTGGTCTGTGCAGGGAATGCGTCTAAGTTCTTCTCTACTTTTATGCCAGTTTTGCCTTTTTTTTTCATTGCACAGAAGCTGCTGAATAATTAATACAAAGTCTGCAACATTTACTTCCCTTTTCTTCATGAGAGTGTTGCTGCAGAGTTGTCTGTGCATAAACTGATGCAGCTCTGGAAAAACATACTTCTGCCAGGACTCTTCCAACTAACACATAACTCTCCTCTGGCCTCTTGTGGCAATTCATTCCTGCCACCAGGAACACAGCAAGACGCAGAGATGGGGCATTTGGTACAAGACTGCCACCACCAACTGCATGGGCTGAGTTTGCTCAAGCATCTTCTAAAGGATCCTGTGCTGGTCACAGTCTTGCCCTGGATACTGAAGTGCTCAGGAGTTTGAGCACCAGTTGGCAATTCCTCTGTGAGAGAAAATTTGGGGCCAGGCTGGGTGAAAGGCTTTACTGGAGGGGTGTTTGTCCATCCCCAGTGGACTGGAGTTTGCAGTGAGGTGGCCACCTGAGGCCAATCCAGCCACCATTACACGCTGTGGCTTTCCGTGGAGCAGAAATTGGCCCACGGTGAAAAGCAAAGGAAACTGCAGGATATGTATTCAACCACAACATTTTCATAAGCTATTAAAGAGTCAAAGCAAATGTCTTAGTTATGTATTTGTGAAAACTTGCCTTAAAAGCTTTTAAAAGGTCGTTAATATTAACTGCTGAGGTTTTTTGTGATCTGAAGGGTCAAAGAGAAGAGATTTGTTTCTCAGCCTAGTGAGAGCTGGGCATAGGACATTCAACTACCTAAAGATAAGGTTTCCTATTTTTTTCTTACTGAATAAGCAGAAAAACATTTGCAGAAAGCTGATGGAGAAGGAAATATCTTGTCTCAGTAATGATCGGGTTTCTAAAGATTCTATCAACTTCAATGTTCTTTTAAATTTAATAAATCTATTAAATGTGTTCAGAAGGATACTTTCCATTCAGATGGGAACGTCCAAATGAGATTTTCTCTGAATACGTTCTGCGAAAACTTACACCTGTGATTAAGGGTGTATGTAACTGCCTTTGATGGAGGCAGTTACAGGTTGTGCCAGGTCCATATGCTGGGCTGGGATCAGCACAAAACAACAAAGTTCTGGGAAGATATGCAGGCTCACGCAGCCCAGAAATTGTAGCCTCACTGGAGGGGAGCTGGGTCAGAGAGGGACCAGCTGCCCCTCTTCAGAGAGGTGAGCAGATGAGACAAGACAAAAGATGGGTCCTGTGCCGGTAAGTCTAATAGGCTCTGGAGAAGCACCCATGAAGTTCAGAGACAGGCAAAATAATGAAAAAATAACATAGGAAAAGAGGTTGAATGGGTGATAGAACATATTGTAGATGCAGGTAAAATTTCTATATGAAAATGAAAAAGACTGGAGCAACCCTAGCAGGTACAAACAGTGCATGAAAAGGTAATATACAAGTAGTATATGGTGGCAATTAAGTGAGTACTCTGGTTATGTGGTTTTTTTAAAAAAAAAGAATAGGGTTTTGCATTCAGTGGTCTTGAGAGAGCAGACATTTACATTTGAAAGGCTTTGGAAAAAGTTTGTATCATTAAAATGGGCAAGTCATCACCAGGAGGCACAGCTGGCATTAGAAGATTAGTAGGATCCAGAAAGGTATTTATTTGGACTATAATGTTTCAGTTACTGTATATGGCTTTAATGTAATGATCATGGCTAGAATTAAGAATAATCACGCTTCTGTGTATAAACCAACTGGTAGTGGGAATAGCCCTGTCAGCGTGTTAGTGTACAGTGTGTGTGTTACACGTGCACATGCAGTGTGCACCTATGTACACACGTTCCGTTCAGTGGTTACACTGTTGCCCTCATTATTGCTGGCAATTCTAGCTCTGGGCTGGATAAGGAAAATTTCATACGTAATTGTATTTAAAGGTGAGTTCCAAGGAGTATTTTTATAAGGATTTCATTGTGAAATTAAATCCTCATGTAGTACACAGCCTGAGCAATGTCACATTTTAAGCCTTAAACTTAAAGAACTTAAAAGCAATAGAATACTTTTTCAGTTTGGGTTGGTTTTTTTTAAGATTCAGGGACCCTCTGAGTAGTCTACAAATTCCCCATGTAGTGAAGCTGAAACTATTTCAATGTTCTGGAAAAAAGGAAGCCTCGTTCTTACACAGGAACTTGTTCTAGGCAGTTAAATAAAAGGTGATGAAATGATACCGCTTCTTAACTCCATGATTTGGTTAGTACACCAGAAAACAAACCCACCTGAATTCTGAAGTCCCATGTAAAGTGTTTTGGGGTCATTGTATTAAAGGTGGAACTTTTATATCCTCTTCCTCCACCAAGGTACATCTTCCTGCTCCAAACATTCCCCTGGACTCAGCGGCTTGTGGTTCCTGAGGCCTAGTCTTACCAGTAAGTCTGGGAAGATGGTGGCATTGAGTACCTTGGCCTTTTTGGTGTCCTTTGTCACCAGATCCCCTGCCCCATTCAGCAGCATGCCCACCAAACGTGCACACAGCAGGCTGAATTTTGTATTTCACACAAATTCCGTATTAATAAACTGCAATACAATGCTGCCACCAAACTTGCTTCACCAGAGGAAAACCAGAATGTTTTGCAACAGAACAAATGTGTAACTGCTGAGCTGGCCAATTACTTGACTACATATTTTTTTCTGTATTTATTATTAAAAAAAAAACCAAAAACAAAAAACCCCCAAAACGGGCTCAAGGTAGGCTTCTTGCAGCTGTAAGCATTTCTGCTGCCTCTTCCATGAGGAAAGCACTCCCAGAAGCTTTTGCTATTTCTTAGTGGGAAAAGACACTCAGAGATATAAATATTGCTAGGAAAGGCACCTCCTTGACCTTCAGCTCATCAAACAAAGAAAAAGAAGGAAAAAAAAAAAAAAGAAAAAAGAGAAATAAGGCAAGGGAAATTAAATAATCCTAGATTTTGTTCTATGGAATAAATTTACTCATGTATTTAGTCATGAAGAGGAAACAGCTGTCCCTAGGTAGATGCTTTAGTGTCAGAATAATGTTAACTGAGGCAAAAGGTTGTAGGATTTTATTTTTTTTAAAATATGCAGTCCAATTTTCTTGGGGGAGTTCCTTTTAATTTGTTGCATGAAATCACAATATAGCAGTGCTCTGAAACGCTGTTAGCCTGCCAAGCTTTTTGGGATTGCTCTCTCTCCACTATTTTTTTTTAACAAACTTTACTCTAAAAAGTGTGTTGAGCTGTTTTAAGAGAAAACTCATTTAAAAAGCATAATTTTCTTTTACCACATGGAAAAGAGAGAATGACTTTAAGGAATAGCGGTGTATGTTAGGGCATTGTGGGTATTGTAGCTCAAGAGATTGCTGTGTTGCTTCTTCCTGCAAAACTATCTAAACCCAATTTCTGCATCTCACCCTCATCTCCCATGCCTGTGTAACCTTCTTTGCAGATGTGAATTAGAAATCAAATACCCCATTTCTGGTATGGTGCTGCACAGCTGCTGATCACACCTGCACTCACAAGCAGCTGGCGGTCTCTGCCTGCGGGCTTCATGCCCAGCCTCTTACAAGTCTAGGCCTATGGTGGCAAAGGGAAAACGAATGTTTTACTGGGGAGTAGTGAAGATCTGGGGCCGGGGAGGGTGCTTCTGCTAGGAAAAAACAGTGGGGCAGCAGGAAGTGTGCCGACACTTGCTCATCTCTGTGGGTTTTGCTTCGCACTTTCAGGAAGGGCTACAGCCTTCGTGTGCAGGCGACAGCCTCCTCTGAGGGCAGACGTGGTTTTGTGGACGCATAGAAGAGCCTGCAGGTTTCTCCTGCCACTTCAAGCGACACAAGTGAACTTGTACTGTTACCTGAAAGACAGCGGCAGTTCATGGGCTGTGATCACAAACATGCATAGGGTTTTTTTTTAATAACAGCTCCTTTTGGCTGATTAAATGAATGTGAATTCATAATGTAAGATCTCCTCCCGTGTGAAAGATGCCAATGTGTATGAATCAATATATTAACTGCTCCTCCTTCATTGTTCCAGGGGTGCCAGTCTGGTCCCTCAGCGGTGGGAGTTGGGCAGGAGCCCTGCAGGGAGCCGGGTGGCGCGCGGGCCGGGGCTACCTTGCACACTTGCCTTACCTAGCGCCGCTGAGGCTCTCAAGCCCTCCGTGCAGTGACAGCCACAGCGGGCGTGAAGGGGAGCGTGCGGTGTGTGCAGCTTCCTCTGGATATTCACCTTCTGTGGGCTTCTGAAACACAGGAAAACTCCCGATGCTCTTCCTCCTTGCTACCGGGGTAAGGACTTCTATGCTATCCCACTGAAAAATCAGAGCCTGTGTATTCAGCGTTCACACCAAATTCCGGCAAACGACGACCACCAAGAAAACAACAGCCTTTCCTAGAAGCAGCACTAACCTCTCTGAGTGTGGCTCTTGCCTTGGAGCAGCTGTAAATCTACTTGGTGGGAGGGCCATGAGGTGGCCAGTTTGACTTACCTGACACTCCTGGGGGTCTCTTCTTTTTTTGTTGTAGGCAGGTTACGGTGTAAAGAGATAGCATGTGTACAAATTGTATTAGCTTGTCTTTAAAGACAAAACCAGGAACTGTTAACCTTTGGAGTTAAAAAGCTCCCCCCTGCCCTCAAATCTGCAAACTGAAGATTTGGATGAGTTATTATCTGGACCAGATTTCCAGAAGGCTCATCTCTGCACTAAGCCAGAGCCTTTCCATCATTATAATCATGGGCTGTGTTTGCCTTTTGATCTAAGTCATGCTGAACTTCACAGGAAATATGTCAGAAGCAGAAAAGCCTAAGGCAAGAAACCCCGACCAATGGAAAAAAAAAAAAAAAAATTTTGTCTGACTTGCCTGGTCTCCCAGATGCCTAGAATTATAATTAAAGCTAAAGAGATATTTTCTAGATAAAATCCATGGCTCATTACTGCTTATAAGGGAGATGGATACTAGAAACAGTAGAAATAGAATTGCAGAAACATATTTTTGAGTTCCTAAAAGTTTCCCATAGTTCAAGGGAAAGATCTGATTCTTCCAGGAGTTAAAAGATTCCTTTTTATCAGATTATTACTGATAGTAATTCCCACACAGATCATAATTCACATTATCTCTTCTTCTAACAGAAGACCAAATTAGTACCTTAGTTGCTGAAAAACATGGATGTTTGCATATAGCTAGATATACACTGATACGCAAACACATTTACATATTATGACTGTTAATCACAGCAATTTGTTCTTTCGTAATGTAGGATATACATAAATGAACTTTGAAAGGTTTTTGAAGTGGCTGGGAATAAGAGATGCAAAGCAGCACAGGACATCAAGAGCTGACTATTCCTGACCCTTCTGATTTTCACCAACCTTAAGTAATTCTGACAGTGCCATTGTGAGACAAACAAATGAATATGATTATCCTTGTTTTTACAGCTGGAGATACACAGACACACCGGCTGTGGAAGTATTGTTCTCTGTGGCTGTCCTAGCAATTCAGGTGCAAAGCCAAGAACACAGATATTGGCCCATTTCACGCTTCCACGTGCTGCCCACCAGCAATCCACTATCTCGACTCTTATCCCACATTAAATGTAAGCCACACTAATTTCAACATTACAGTGAATTGTTTTGCACAAATAATGGCCAGAGATGAAAAACCTGTATGGAAATCCCCAACAGTGATACACCTCACTGGTTTTAACATTTAGCCATGGGGCTCTCTGATCATCTATGTCCTCCCTCAGGTCTCATTCTTACAGTTGCTTTCTCCTGGTGTGGGGCTGTCTTTTTGCCTCCATAGCACAGCAGTGTTTGCTTTAATGCAGTGCCATTGCTCACTTGGACAAAAATCTTTCTTCTATGTAGACTAGTGTATCTGTGATCAAGAGGGCAAAAAATAATGCAATGCATCTCCTGCTGCTAAGAAACACTTTTCTTCTATATCTTTTCTTTTCCAATAATGGGAGTTTTGTCTTTGCTCACTCATTTCCTCTTTGATAAACTTACCTGCTGGTGATCACAGTCCCTCAGGCTACTCAGATTTTTAGAAGAACCTCAAAGTTGAACTGGAAAAGTGGCATTTTTGATCCACTGCATCGGGTTTATGCTTCCTTATCTGGGAAAGGAGTCCAAAAACCAGGACTACTTGCTTCAAAATTCCAGATCAGATTCTTGATCTTAGAGCTGGCCTCGTGAGTTAGCAGAGGTGTCTGTGGGCATTTTCCATCTACAGTGGCTAAGTTATAAATGAATACTTTGTCTAAACCTCTCATAGCACAAGGATAAGATTTCCTGAGGTAAGCACTAATGATGAAACACCAACCTCTCTATTAATTGTGCACGAACTAATACCAAGTTTGCTCATGAGTTTCTGGTCTCAAGCAACAGTTTATAATGCTGATGTTAATCTGTAAAGGAAGAAGTACCTGCTTTTTCCTACTTGAAAAATACCAGCAATGCAATAAAAACTCAGCAATAAATATATAAGAGCATAAATGCCATGATCACTCCCTACAGGTAAATTTGTCTTCAATTCTCTGCTATTACTTACACTTTGTTCTTCAGACAGAGAACAAAGCATGAAGCTTCTGGAGGTACTTGAAATAACAGTGGTATGAAGAAGATCTGTAAAGTATGCGGACTTTTTGAAAATTCATATGAGGATTAAACCTCTGTGGAGGGATGGGAATCAGAAGCCCAATGTGCCATTCAAACTGCCCAGAGAGCCTAAAGCTGCTTTAAGCGAGAGCTTTAACTGTCTAGAAGCCTCATCTAGACTGTCTGTAGCAGTGAGGGCTTCACCCTAATTGAACTTTGTAAGAAAAGGCAGTGATACCATTGCTTAATTGTAAAGTTATTAGGGTTTCTTCATTAACTGAATGGACAGCCAAGCCCTAGCTGTGGTGAAGAAGATACATCACACATGTTTAAGAACACAAAGCACAATCTGAGCTTTGAAGAAGCAGCCAAAAGACAGCAATGCTGCAATACACAAAAGTTTATTTAAGTTTTTCTTTTCTGAAGGCAAAATATAATAGAACCTAACATCAATGTATTTTGTACAACAAAACAGTTTTCATATGAGAACAGACAATCCATGAAGAGTTTTTAAGTCTTAGAACTGCTTCCCTTTTTTATCATGCTTTCTTGTGGTCAACAAAAAGTTGGCACAGAAGATGTCATGGCAGTCAGTCAGCGGGCGTGCTCCCTCAGATCCTCGTCAGCTGGTGCCACAGACTGGAGGGCAGGATACTTTCTACTTTTTCCATCACAAAATTTAAAGGGGCAAAGAGGGTGCTGAGAAACTGCAAAGAAATCAGATACACCTTCAAATCAAAATCCGGGAGACAATACACCTCAAGAGAAAGTTGTCTGATAAGACAAGAAACTCTTGCTGCATTCCTGTGTAAAATCCTCCAGCATGATAAAAATTAAATAATTCACATATAAAGACATTCTACCAAATTTTGAGCCTTACATATGTACAGATTTCTGGATTTTGCAGTAAAGAAAGCAAGATCCCCAAAGAGCCCCAAGACCAAAGTGATGAACTACAAAAGTTTTCGCACATCTCACATCCTCAATTCAGGCTCATATTGAAGCCCCAAAAAGCTCAAAACAAAATCTACTAAAGGGAAAGAGAGGCTTTTTCATAATGGCAGAATCTGCCAAACCACCTCTCAGAGACAAACAGCATGTCTTTAGATTCAGGTTTAAAATGGTTCTGGGTTATTTATGTATCTGCTATACACACCAAGGCATCACTAACTGGAATTTATCTTAACATTCTCTCTCTATTACAGAAAACAGTGGGCAATATTGAAAGAGGTTTCAATATATTAATGTTAAATCAGTCATATGTGACAAAAGTCAAGTGAATAGAGATCATTTTATCACAGGAAAAAAACACTGCCAGCTACACAGCTCAGAACTCAGGTACTCAAAGCACTCCCAAAATTTTGGGAAATACATATTAACTGATCTTTACATTAACTGCAATTTGACTGTACACAGTGCATATAGCTATGATGGGGCCCTATACATGTATGAGAGAGTATAGCAATATGCAAAATCAGCCACCTTGAGACTGTGAACCCTATAGCTTCTAACCATTTAGGCTGATGCGACTTTGCTAAAAATTAAACAATTCTGTTTGGAACTGATTGGCAAAGAGCTGCAAGAGGTTTGTGTTTCAGTTACTGCTCTGCAGTCAGCATAAAACATAAACTCTGCTTGCTGCACTGATGTGTATATGACAGCTACTCAGTAGGTCAGTATTAAAGCAAATCTGGTGCTGGATGTGTTCTTTTTTTTTTTCAAAAGAAGTCTCTCTCCTGATGAAAGAGAGCATCGGACTTCATCTGTCCTTTTAACGTTCTGAATTTGTCCCACATATCTTTAGGCACGTGATGCAGACGTGGGGGTCTGGTCCCCCTGCAGTTAGGACAGTAATTCTACCCATCTCAGGACCAGAACTGTCCTTTGAAATGATCTGTTCCCTCTCTACCCCCAGCCGCAGAGGGAGTCAGGTTGGCCTTTGTCTTCTCCGGTAAAGCAAGGAGGACTGTGGCACAGTGTGGGGTGCTGGCCCGGCCCAGCCACACTCCTGAATTGTTAGCTCCTGACACAGCTCTGGTCCATGTCAGCTAGTCTCTCCTCAACAAAGCCTAGGCAGAGTTTGAGGATAGCACAGGGCAGGGACAATTCCCAGCAGCCCAAGGATGGGGCCATCCTGGCTTTGAAGGAAGGAGAGGTTAGAGGTACAGACATGAACTGTGATGTGTCACTTGCCTTTGGAGCCACAGAACAAACAATATTTTATTACTTAATAGAGATATGTCCTTAGGCTTCTAAGTATCGAAAGTATGAAAAATTTAATTTCAAAAACTGTTACAGATCTATGTGCTGCTGAAACAGCTATCTATGGCAAATGTATTGAATATATTTCAAAACTTCAGTATTCAACAGCAAGAGATTACAACCATTTCATGGTATCAAGCAAGAAAATACCTGCAGTTTCATCCATTTCACCAAAATGGGTTCTGTGCAGAGTTTAACTGTAAAAAGGTATGATGTTTACGATGCTTATGCATTTTAAAGGCAATAGTAAGCATTCAAATTCTTTTTTTCCTCTTGGACATGTATGCATACAGTACAGACGCTACATCATGGACAATTTGTTCATCATGGGAAAACCAGGTAACACCATCACTGGTAATGAGATTTTGTCATAAGCACAAGTCAAAGAAAAAAATTCTTCTAACTGAAGCTGAACAGAGTATTTCAGTTGTAGTGCTAAAGGTCAAGCTGTATAATGTGAATCACAGCTGAATTAGTATAACACCAACCTACCTAATCTTAGAGTTTGCTATTACTATTTTAAGTGGCTTAGCCCAACTAGAAGCATTCCCTCGGGTTAAGCTGTGAAGTGTTTAAGTATGTCCCTTTAATTTTGCCAAATGCAAAAGGCTCATTAGAGGATATTTTCTGCTCTTTGAGTAGCACTCAATCTATGTGGTAAGCTTGCACCATCACATCTACTTGGATAAAACTCAGCTTTGTAAACAGTGCAAATTACATACTTGTTAAATCAGTTAAACAAGAATAATTTGCCTGACAGTAAGTTTTACTGCAATTCATAGGAATTCTGTTGCTGAAGTAGTCGATTGTATCCTATAATAAACTCAGCAAAGTATCTGTAGCTTAAAATGAGCCAAGTTTTTTTTCCACCTGGAAAATTAGTTGGTCTATAAAATACATTTAAATTCATGGATACCAAAGCCTGGCTTCACTGAAGTCCAAGCAAAACCTTTGCTGGCAGCAAGGGGTTCAGGATGCCACCTACTTTCCTGTACAAGCCCATGTAGACAACATCTTTCCTGGGGCTATCTGGCCCTTGGAAAGCTCCTGGTGCTCCTGTCCTCAAGACACCACTGGCAGATGCCTGTCTGGCCTGTTTGCCACATGGTAGCGCCCAGGAGGGCTTAGTCTGTACATACAGGGTGGGGTTTTTTTGTTTTGGTCTTTTTTTCTGCCTCTCCTTTTGACACTGACTGTTTTTTCCATGTGGAACAGAAAAAACAACAGCAGCAGTAGAGTTAAGAATTCAGGATGGCAGAACTGGTGATGGAAGACCTGTAAAAAGTTTGCTATTAATACTATTTATTTTAAAATAAAACTATCAACCTGGTTATTTCAAAGTTGGCAGAAAGCAGCTTCTAAATAGCACCATTTGATTAAAACAGATATGCAAAAGTATCTTTTCAAGCTTTTCTACTGTTTGGCTGGTGTTTGTATGGAGGAACTGACCATTTATTGCCCAGGCCCTGTGACTGGATTTGCATGTTCCCTGCCTCAGCATTTCAGAGGTCCAAGCAGATGAAGTTATCTCCCTAGGCAAACCTGATTGCTGAACTGAGGTCGTATCCATCACACAGGAAGTACTGAAACAGACTGTGTCAGTGATCTCAGGCAAAGGAATCAAATCAGAGAAAAATTAGTCTTTCTGAAGTTTAACTCTTGAAAATGTAACTAGGCACCACACTTTTAGACTGTTGACTCAAATTATATAGTGACACCCTTGTTAATAAAACTCTCAATATTGTTTTAGATATTCTTATCGCTACCATGTTATGAAAGGACCTGCACTACGTATTTTTAGCCATTTCCCAGATATTGCTATATTTCTACATGACAACGAAAGAAATTTAGTACTGCCAACACTGCTGACAATTTTATCCAAGCCATGCAATCAGAAATTTGTTCTGTTTGTATTCATCTCTTAAGTGACTTCCAAAAGCCTTTTGTTAGAAAGCCTAGCAAAAAATTAAAAACCACAAGCTATGAAAATGTTTCTCCCTGAGTGAAAATGCTAAGATCTACTGCCATTTTAAAGTTATTTATATTCAGTCTGACAAAATAATCAAAGAAGAACTGGAGTCTTTCAATTTTATTATGGGAAGAGTCAAACTTACTTCCAGGTACAACATTACAGAATTGCCTGGATGCAGTTGGGGATATCTAAACTTGCTGCTGAACTCGCAGGCAGTGTTCAGAGCAGGTTCTAGCTCTAAAACATGGGTGCACTGATGGAGTTTGGGGACTTCCATCCTGCACTAAACTTCTCAGAAGAGAAACATTTTAAAATACCTTTGACTTCTGCATCCAGTGGGGGAATGCAGGCTGCCCTAAGGGACTGTCACAGTGGCACAGGCCACCTTTGGCAGTCTCACATGTGGAAGAGGTCCTCAGAACACAAGGGCTTTCTCTGCCTTAAAGAATCCAGTGTCTGGGTTAATGAGCTATGGAAAAGGTGCAAGAAGATGCTACCTAGAAGACAGGTCAAAGCCCGTTCCCAACACCCAATCATGATAACTTATTCAGGTTTTGTGAAATATGGTAAACATCAACTTGCAGTAACATAAACCTAGGCCATGATGGTGGTATTACATCTGCGCAATGCTTTTGGGATTGGCAGGCATAAGAGAAGAAATAATTTTGACCAGTGAAAATTAAAGTATATGTGCACAATTTCACAACATAAAATACCACATCACGACGACTACCAACCATAATGAATAGGCAATTCAGTGCACACAGCCACAGAACAGTCAGTACATTAATCTTTTAGCTATTTATGGAATTAGGTATTTATGAATGATCTTCCATAAAACTGAAAGGGAAGCTGGCTATCCTATCCTATCCTATCCTATCCTATCCTATCCTATCCTATCCTATCCTATCCCATCCCATCCCATCCTATCCTATCCCATCCTATCCTATCCTATCCTATCCTATCCTATCCTATCCTATCCTATCCTATCCTATCCTATCCATCTTAGCTGCATTTCAAAGAGATGTCTCCCATGATCTTCTTCAGTCTCATATACCTGGGCTACTTTTCCCAGAGGAGACAACAAAATGAGCCTTCAGAATCACAGCCTTTCTATGAGCTACTAAATGAATGTCACAAGCTTAAATTCTGCCCTTCTCATGTACAACAAAAACTCAGGGGCTGCATGTAGTGGATTTGAAGATTAAGATATAGCTAAATCAAGTCACAATACATGTTAAATGACATACTAACTGCATCCATACAGGTTCAGAGATCTTGAAGCAATCTTGCCAACTTTATGCACATAATGCAGCCCACATTTCAATTATATTTGTCTGTGCTTATTTTACTGACTAGGAACTTTACATGCTCTGATATGCAGAACAATAAACACATACAGAGTCTTGGAGTATCTATTCTATTAACACCAATGGCAGCTTCACTTACACATCAGGGAAATAGATCCTTCTGGTCTGGCTCTACTCCCCAAATGGCTTTGGAACCTGTAAGCTCCAAACCATAGAGAAACAATTACTAATGCACCACCAGTGTAACTTCTGATATCTCTGTTTGATTGCACTCAGCAATCAAAGCCAGGTGAGTTAAGCCCTTGGAGACATGCTACCAATTTTCTCCGATTCCAATAGCTCACTGCCTGTAGCAGGAGCACTAAGTACAAAATCTCATCATGCTGCCAGCTTGAGATATACTCTTTGTTCAAGATACAAGGCTGACAAGCACAGGAACAAGGCTAACAGGGACAGATTTGGGGTCATTAACTGTGACAGGATCAGAAAACTGAAGATTACATTGAAAGAGTGCTCAAACAGGGGTTATCTTCTCCAACTACTTAAGGAAAAAATGACAAAAAAAGCTTTACAAAAAAGTGTAAGATTATATGCCTGAGCCTCACACTTATTGTCCACCAAATGCCCACATATATACATAAGAAAGAAAATAAATAATTTTTCAGGTACGTTTCAGCACATTTTGCTGATAAAAGTGGTATCTTTTGCTACAGCTAATCTTATTTTCTGTCTTCTAGAGCTAATGAAAGAAAATTCTTGATGCAAGAACTGTTGTTGAACCAGATCTCTATCACTCACAAGCCTGGGTGGCAGAAGACCTGGTTCACCTGCAAAGGGAGTCTGTCACTTGCAAAAGAGTTTGAGAATGTACTTACAATCCAGAATTTGCCAAAGCCCTTCAGCCTTGCCTCTTCCACCCCACGCCCTAGCCCCCAAATCAAAAGCACCAAAGACATTAAAAACAAGACCAGGGTGCTATTTTGGAAACACAATTTGAAAACAAATATATTTGAGAAAATATATCAACAGAGGATATTCAGTATTTCTTGGAGAAGAAGACAGGGTTTTTATTATCCTAGAACTCTTCTGTAAGTTTTCATATCCTAGGACACTGGAGCAGTGATGTTCTTGGTTATACAAAGAAAAAAGTGTTTAGCATAATTCATGGCCCTTTCCCCTCATCTTCTGACATTTATTAATGCTTGGTGGATTAAGAAAGGAGGATTAGCAGAGACTTCCCTGGATGTAGTTAAGAAAAGCTACCAGGCAAATATTTAGACTACTTCCTTCACAGCAGTTTGAGGAAAGAACACAGAAATTTGCCCTGGTTAACAGTACACTCTATTTCTGCTCATACTAAGAGTTTCTATCGCACTGGAAAGCATGGTACAGTCACTATGGTTCTAGACAAAATAGAGGGGTTTTGCAAACCATTATTAGTTTATTTTATTGGATTATGTATGAGAACACATATATGCCCTTCTTCCATCAAGCCTTTTTTGGCAAAATCACAAGAAATCTAGCCTAACAAAAGAGTCATACAAAGCAGAGAAGACAGACAGTAGTGTGTTTTACCAATTAGCTCAGATGTCCCCCTGCTCTGACATGTCTTGGCATTTTATTTATACTACTGAATATGCAGATATTTAATACTCAGAAGTATTTAGCTCAGCTCTTCCTGCATCTGCCTCTTTTTTTACCAGAATAGAGCAGCAGCAGAGAATACTCACAGCTTTTGCAAAGACCCCCATAAGCTCTGGGAACTGATGTGTCAGGAGGGCTAGCATGGCTGTGAAGGAACATAGTCCAGCAGTGAAGAGTATGAAGAAGGGAAGCTCCTTCTTGGGGTAAACTGAAACTTCATGAAATGCTGTAGAAAAGAAGATGGGAAGGGGAATGCATTATACATTAAAAAACAAAACAAAACAAAAAACTCCAACAAACCCAAACCAACATTTTTACATGGTTTAAACAGCCAGAGACACTCAAAGATGCTTTTGAAGGAAGGAATATGCAGAAGGTCTGAAACATCTAAGGCCAACATTATCACTGTGTCAGTAAACTTACTGGCAAGTAATTCTCACCTAAAGATCATATTTCTGGCTTACTCTGGTCCTTTGTACACGTTACTTTTGCCTTCCTTGTGTCAGTACTAACTATAATGCAGCTGTGCAACAACTAACCCTGGAAAACTAACCTACAAATAAAACATTCACTTTTTTATGCAGGTCATTAACTAGTCATACGGTTGCATGTTTGGTAATGCTGATACACAGAGAGTGCAGAAAGAAGCACCCAGGAGCAGCAGGGAGGCCAATCTTGCAGATGCACGGCTGTAGATTGGTTTAAGCAGACTGTAAAACAGCCTTTGTAACAGTACTTGCTGAGAGCTTAATCTGCAGAACCAAGAAAAGTTATCCTAAAAGTAGGACATATAAACACATACTTCAGATTTTCAGAATTCTCTGTATAACAATTTTTTAAAGTGTCAAAACCTGGAACTTAATAGTGAATTTTTAAGGTGTTTCTTAGTAGAACCTAAAGGAATACAGAAATTTCCTTGACTCTGGTATGAAAAATCACTCACTGGGCTTTGAAGAAAGCATCACTGAGAAGGCTAAAAGGATGAATATTTTATTGGAAGAATATACCCCTTAAACTTTTATGGTGGCTCAGATTCAAGGTGAAAATTTGGCTGGGCTGGCAAAAGGTCTGGAGGATTCTTATCTGCTTGCTTCACTCATTCAGTCCATAGTTTGGAGCTACAGTCACAATAAATGTAAATTTTGAAACATTTTTTTCTCATACAGGACCAATCTCAAGGCTTTCCATATACTCAAATCCTATGATTCTTCATACACACAAAACATTACTCTTCCATTTTGCCTTTCTTTGCTTCAGTGACCAGCTCTCATCTCATCGCACTTGCACACAACCTAAGCACAGGGTAATCCAGCAACATGGCAGGACAATATTCTTGACTGCATTCATCCAGAGTGGGGTAGTTTCCAAAACCAACAGCAGGAACTGACGAGTTTAAATTCAAATATTATAAACTAAAAATATGTGTGTTTTTTGGGCCTGCTAATTCAATCAATTAAAAAAAAACCCCACAGATAATTTGCAACTTCTCTTTGATTTAAATTAAATTTAAATAACAGATCATGGACTTTATCAGTCTAAAATCTCTTGTGCTCATTTTTTTGCACTTGCTTTTGACACAGGCTCAAACTTGTTCTGCTCTGTTATCCAGTCATAGCAAAAGTTTTGTGATCGATATTTTTAATTTGGAGAGCCTATTACATCTTAGTGTTCTGATATAATTCCAGCTGACTCTCCTTTAAAACACAAGCAATTACAGGGTGTGGACAGGTATGCAAACCCCTCTGACCGACCTGTGTCTGTCACAGTATGTTAAACCCTTCCCTACTCAAACCCAAGAGATTTTGCAGTGAAAGGCATTTCCCATAACTGCCAAAGCAGAACACAACTGTCTGCATATGCTGTTAAAGAGTCCCTAGCTTCTAGCATTTGACAAGAACGACTAGTTTTGCATCTAAAAAGTGAATGCTGAGCTATTCTGCATGACTTTGTCATTCCTATATCTCCTGACACTCCACCCTCCCCACCTCAGCATCCCTCTGAGTAAAGCAAGCAGAGCACTCTAAGAGGTGTTGTTATAATTAGGATGATTATAATGGGGTGGAGAGATACTGTCAGTTGCCAAGGATTTCTGTGTAATATCAGTGAGAGTGTACTGTGAAGGAGAGACTCACAATGAGTGGATTTTCGCTGTATTATTCTCACCTAATGTTTACTCATGTCGGTTTATAAAAAGTGGCAAGACATTTGTCAGCCCAAACCAGAGAGGTTCTGAATGAAAGACTACAAGGAGTGCAAATGTACTCAAAACCATCCTTCACAGCAGAAGCAGGCTACGTTTTACTTTTTCCAGAACAGATTTCTCTTTATTCCTTCTTCAGGATAATGAAGGTGAGAGAAGAATCTCCTTCCTTGGATCAACTTGTATTTGCCTCCTCTGCCCTAACCCTGCAAGCCCCTCTGCACTTGTGTGTGTTCCACTTGTGCTCACACAAAGTCCCACTGTGAGAAAACGTGTGGGAATGAAGCATAACTGCAAGATTGGCTGCTTCAGGTCTTCCTCTGCATTCCTGTGCTTCACTGCATGCACTGCAGTGTCTCATTAGCTTGGACTGTGATGCTTCTCGAGGGCTGATCTGTCTTTGTATCTGTATCTTGTAGAGCACTGAGAACTGCTGGCACTTTGCTAATACATGCCATAAACATATATAATAAATAACTGAGGTAATTTCACATCAGTCTCTCCATTATAGCACACACACCATTACACGAAGAAAACTGTTTCTTGCTATTTAAGACTGTTTTTCAGAAAAGGACAGCATAACCTGTCAGAGTAACAGCTGCATTAATAATCCAGCTGTCCTCAAGCAGGTTTGATCTTGCCTTAAAATTTAAGTAGCTAGTGTGTCTACAAAGACTAACAAGGCTGTGCCACTGTGCTTTTGGTTTGATGGGATTTTACCCTAAATAAAAGATCAGACATATTTTCCAGTGTCTTGGCAAGAGAGAATAGCAAGATCTAACCGATTTATAGCTCTTCAGTAATCTCTCTCCCTGTCCCTACACTGTCAACAACAATAAAGATAGCTAACTGTTATGAACTATGGCTAGGAGCTGCCTCTTAAATCACGACAAGAGATCCAGGAAGGCACTGTCAACCCAATTATTCTAATCCAGTGTATTCAATTTAAAAAGCATCAATGGAGATCAGTGCTGCAAGACTTGGGTACACTTTGATGTCAATGATAGGAAGAGAAAAATTGAACATACATGGTAGTAGTTCTCTATCTGCAGTTTCTGTACAAATAGGGTAAGGGTAGAAAAGATGTCCTTTTTCCAGTGGATAGGGGATCATTCTAAAAGCTGAAAAGAAAACACCATGCACAAGTTACTGTGAGTGTGGCAGTCACTAGATATACTTACTACATGTACAATTTTGAAAAACAAACATACACAAAACATTACATTTATATTTGGTTGTAAACAGCACATAAAAAATGAAATGCCAAAATATAAATCTATGCTTAATTTAGGCTTAACACTTATATTTGCTTTTATTCTTGGGAGAAAGTTTTACACGTTTTGTCTTAGGCTTTTAGGATGCAGAACTTTTAAATTTCAAAGGAAAGACGTGTATCTGATATAACAGGTGTAGTCCTCAAAAATGAACAGTCAAGCTGGTGAATTCAGGCCAACACTCGCAATCTCTGTGCATCATGCATAATAGAAGTTTTGCATGGAAAAAGTACTCTGCTTATTTCCATCACGCCCCAGAAAACCAGGTAACACTGATGACTCAAGCCCAGAGAACCAGTTTTCCAACACAGTCAGGTTTTCATTTTATATCTGGCAACCAAAGATTAGTACTGAATTATTAAAACTGGTTTCCTCACATGTGTTCTTTTTAAATGTAGCAGATCAAGTCAGGTTCCAATATAAATCTTCAGGTCATGGATTAAATAATACTTAATCTTATGCATTTTTAAAATTGAAAATAATAATAGAGAGGGAAGGAAATGGATTACTAAATCTGGACAGTGATGATGTCATAGGCCATCTGAGTGTGGTTTATGGAAACATCAGAATACTTGACTGAATTATAGCTTTGCAATCAAGGCATCCTTTTCCATTATCCTATATATTATTTTCACTGTTAAAATGTCATCAACATGTTATTCTCACTACTCCTATGAACCTCAGTCACTGAAGCAATATTTTCCTCAACAGATGTCCTAGAAGCACTGTATATTTTAGATGTTACGTACAGACCAGAGCCACATGATAACATGCCATTATCTCTTGCTCACAAGGCAACCAAGGAATTGGTTTAAAATACATAATACCCCAATATTTTCAGCTGTCCATGCTGCATTTCACAGAATCACCTAGGTTGGAAAAGACCTTGAAGATCATCTCGTCCAACCATTAACCTAACACTGACAGTTCCCAACTACACCATATCCCTCGGTGCTATGTCAGCCCGACTCTTAAACGCCTCCAGGGTTGGCGACTCCAACACCTCTCTGGGCAGCCCATTCCAACACCTAACAACCTGTTCTGTAAAGAAATGCTTCCTAATATCCAGTCTGAACCTTCCCTGGCACAACTTAAAGCCATTCCCTCTTGTCCTATTGCTTGTTCCTTGGTCAAAGAGACTCATCCCCAGCTCTCTGCACCCTCCTTTCAGGGAGCTGTAGAGGGCGATGAGGTCTCCCCTCAGCCTCCTCTTCTCCAGACTAAACACCCCCAGTTCCCTCAGCCGCTCCCCGTACGACCTGTGCTCCAGACCCTGCACCAGCTTCGCTGCCCTTCTCTGGACACGCTCGAGTCATTCAATGTCCTTTTTGTAGTGAGGGGCCCAAAACTGAACACAGGAATCGAGGGGCGGCCTCACCAGTGCCGAGTACAGGGGTCAGATCCCTTCCCTGTCCCTGCTGGCCACGCTGTTGCTGACACAAGCCAGGATGCCATTGGCCTTCTTGGCCACCTGGGCACACTGCTGGCTCCTGTTCAGGCGGCTGTCAATCAACACCCCCAGGTCCCTCTCTGACTGGCAGCTCTCCAGCCACTCCTCCCCAAGCCTGTAGCGCTGCTGGGGGTTGTTGTGGCCCAAGGGCAGCCCCCGGCATTTGGCCTTATGGAAACTCCCCCAGTTGGCCTCAGCCCACGGCTCCAGCCTGTCCAGGTCTCTCTGCAGAGCCTCCCTACCCTCGAGCACATCAACACTCCCACCCAACTTGGGTCACCTGCAAACTGACTGAGGGTGCACTCGATCCCCTCGTATAGATCATCAATAAAGATGTGAAACAGGAGTGGCCCCAAAACCGAGCCCTGGGGGACACCACTCGTGACCGGCTGCCAACTGGATTTAACTCCGTTCACCACAGCTCTTTGGGCCCGGCCATCCAGACAGTTTTTTACCCAGCAAATTGTGTGCCCATCCAAGCCACGAGCAGCCAGTTTTGCCAGAAGAATGCTGTGGGAAATGGTGTCAAAGGCCTTACTGATGTCAAGGTAGGCAACATCCACAGCCTTTCCCTCATCCAATAAGCAGGTCGCCCTGTCGTAGAAGGAGATCAGGTTTGTCAGGCAGGACATGCCTTTCATAAATCCATGCTGACTGGGCCTGATCCCCTGGTTGTCCTGCATGTGTTGTGTGATGGTACTCAGGATGAGCTGCTCCATCAGCTTCCCAGGCACTGAATTCAAGCTGACAGGCCTATAATTTCCCAGATCATCCTTCCAACCCTTCTTATAGATGGGCATCACACTGGCCATTTTCCAATATGTCGGGACCTCCCCGGTCAGCCAGGACTGCTGGTAAATGATGGAAAGCGCCTTGTCGAGCACCCCAGCCAGCTCCTTCAGCACCCTCGGGTGTATCCCATCTGGGCCCATAGACTTGTGTGTGTCTGTGTGATGCAGCAGGTCACTGACTGTCTCCTGGATTGCAGGGGGGTCATTCTCCCAGTCTCTGTCTTCTGGCTGAGGAGGCTGGATTCTCTCAGTACAACTAGTCTTGTTCTTAAAGACTGAGGCAACGAAGGCATTAAGCACCTCAGCCTTTTCCTCATCACTCGTTGCCATGTTTCCTCCCGTGTCTAGCAGGGGATGGAGGCTCTCCCTGGTCTTTCTTGTGCTGTTGAAGTACTTACAGAAACATTTCTTGTTTTCCTTGACTGCTGAAATAATGTTAGCTGCATTTATTGTGCAATCATGTGAGTGTATTTATTCTTGACTACTATGTTTAAAGGAATAGAAAAGAAGGCAGAAATCCTCAAAGATTTTAAGCCAACCTGGGCTAAAAATCCCTTCCAATATTAAATCCCCCTTCTCCACAGCACCCCAAAAAGCCAAGTACAAATACAGTAATTCAAGCCTTTCTGGTCTTCACATGCAATGAATTTGAGAGTCTGTACAAAACCATACGTGGAGGGATGTTCAATGCTCATTATTTCAAAATCACTAACACAAGTTTTTCCTTCCAGTTTGGCTTAATATCTAAACAGACAATCAAGAGCCTTCTGCCTTACCCTAAATCACAGTAGTATTAAGATTCTTATCACTACAAAAAGGGAGGGCTGCCTTTAGAAAACAAGTGAAAAATGACTAAACAGATTTTGCTGAATTTAAAGTCATCTTTGACATGAGATCAAATATGGAATATTTACAGCAAAACAGTTTATTTAGCAATGTTATCAGCCATAAAAGAAAGTGCTCTGGTTCATCTGTATCAGTTTGTGTTTACAGATGTACTTCCCTGCCTTACTCTTACAGTATTATCTGATTCTATTTTACATTAATCAATTCAGGCAGCACAGAGGCAGCTTGCCATTCAACTGTGTGCTCATCAGAAAAGCTACTGTGGTATTTGAAAATGCCGCAGTTTTAATTCTTCATGCAAGTCATAGGAAACAAGACACAAGTTTAGAAAGTGGGAGTGGCAAACAAGCAACTCAGACTCTTGAAATTGTTACACTTGAAACTAAAGACCTTCTATACAGAGCACCTGGACCAAATCCAGAGAAATGTTTCATGTGGTGTCACTTGGGCTTTTTTAGTTGTACTATGAATAAAACTGTATTTCGACTGATCGAATGAAAACAGAGCAGGAAACAACCAACATTCCAGTTCAGTGATGATCATTATTTTTATAACCTCACTATTTTCAATTGTTGAATGCAATTTGGGAAGAAAGACACCGAGAATTTCGTAGTTTAAAATATCACAAAGACATGCTTGCATAAATGTTCTTAGAGGCTGTCTTAATTAGGAGTGACCTTATTCTTCTCTGAAGCATTCAAAATGTAGCTCCCAAGTGACTGACTTAATGTACTTAATTCTGCCCAATTCCCATAGGGTCAGAACTGAATAGTGTATATATGTGGGCATTAAATTCCTGCATACAAGTCACTGAAGTGAGACTTGTGGTTCTTTAAGCATACTGACAGAACTGTACACTTTAAACACATGGCAAGCACATACATACACCTAGAAAGAAAGTGAGGGCAACCAACCATGTACTGTATGTAGACTGTTGGTTAGAGCTAGGGTTTTATTAAATTTAATTTCTCTGTTATGTTTCCACCGGTTTTAACTCACAATTGCGCAGAGATGCCAAGGAAACCTTTTGCATGTAAAGGACATGAAAGTGACATAAATAGTTTATTACATCCATAAAGAATACCACCCAGACTAAGATATGGACCAAAAGTTATGATTATTGGACTAGATACTGGTGAATAGGAGTCTTTATGCATGAGCAAAATCTGAACAAAATTCTTGACGACTGGTGCACTGTTCATCTCTCTCTGAAATCACTGTGCAAAATGAATTATGGATTTTTCTGTAGAGGTTATGCAACAATTCTCATTTACACCTTTACAGGCAACTGTGCAGGTAATAAGGAGAGGAATCAGTTAATGTAGTTAGATGGAAATGCCCTACACTGCCTTCAGGCACAGATTACCAGATTTCCTATGTGCAGGAGGCCTGCAGGGCAGCCAACCTCCTGTGCCAAAAGCTGGTCCTTGTAAACAGCCCCTTAGGGACTCCCCAGACTGCCAAAGCAAAAGACAACCTATTCAAGATTCCCCAAAATACTGTTCCATAATGATGGGATAATGAGCCTTGGGCTAAAGGATTTCTGCAAGCATCTGGAAGAGAAGAAACACTACACAAAAGCAAACCACTGAAAATAAGTCACAGGGAAGGAAGCTATGACAGAGAAAATAATAGATTGGGACAAATGACAGGAAAAGAGCAAGCAGATAGGACAGAAAACGATGCAGCAGAGGAAACCCCAGGTGGCAATGGTATGAATTACTGAGAAATAAAGCCATTGCTTCCTCAGGGAGCCTACATTGCAAATTAGGTAAATTCAGACCATTTCATAGAGTGACTGCGACAGTAATTCACTTTTACAATGGAGGCATTTCTGTAGAAACTATCATGATGAAAACCTATCTTTTCTAACAAAGCTAAATGAGAACAGCAAATGGAGAAAGCAAAAAATAAGGTGGTATAATAACATATGAAGAAGCTGAAAGAGAACAGAATAAAGCAGAGCAGAAAAAGAAAACCAGATTACATAAAGAAAAATCTACATTATAAGAGGCCCACAAATGCTGATTATAAATGGTACTTTTTGATTCTCTGGAACCTGAAAAAAAACACATCTCAAAGACAGGGTAAGACAGCTTAGAAGGTTAGTATATAGCCTTTGGAGGATATATACTCCAATCTCCTACTCAAAGCAGGGTCATCTTCCAAGTTAGGTCTGGTTGTTCAGACACATGTCCAGCTGAGCGCTGAGTATCTCTGGGGTTGCAGATCCCAGAACCACACATCAACCTGTTCCAATGCACCATCACTCTCATTCTGAAAATATTTTTCTTATGTCTAGATGAAATTTCTCATTTCAACTTGTGTGTATTGCCTCTTGTCTTTCTGCTGTGCTATTCTCTGAAGACTCCAACTCTGTCTTCCGTATCATCTCTCTGTTGGGTGGCAGAAGACAGCAATTCAATCCCTCCTTCACCTACCAGAAGTCTTTTCCAAGGTCCCTCAGCATCTCTTCCTACATCATAAGTTCCATATGCCCCTATGTATGCTATAAATCCTCCACTGGACTCTCTCCAGTTTGTCAATTAAAAAAAAATAAAGAAGTGATAAAATACTGTATTGTTTTATACTACACATTAATATTTAGCTGCCTAAGAGGCACTTCCATGATTTCCCAGTATCAAAGTATATGTCAAAGAAGATGAGACATTTTTTCCAGTATTACACAAAGAACACAATCCAAGACTTCAGAACCCTTTTTCTCATTAAATGAAATTTGTATTTTCAGTTTGAATTTCAAATATTTCAGTGCTGAGGACACAACTGATATCCAAAATTCCACATACTATTGCTATCATTTTCTCATGACATTCGATAAAGATATTTTATTAGCTCCTTTATAAGAAAGAGAATTACTTACTGCCTTCCCATGTACAGTGTAAGAGATTCAATGCCCCCTCTACTCTTTTCCAGTGTTGAAGATGAAAGAAAGCATATGCTATTGCTTCACTGTCCCCTCTCTTCAGAATATGTTCAGGGGGCAGAATTAAGCTTTTCATTTCTAGTAGATACTGCAATAAAAAAGCAGAACCACAATTATTTCAGAAGTAATAAACACAAAAAGCTGCCTGCAATTCTACAATGCACACCAAAAGGTCTATTTCCCTAAAGTACTTTCCCTCATAAGTGTTTCATCAAATGCACAACATCACCAACTGCACTTGAAGATAATTATTGAATTATTCCCAAAGACTAAGGTATGCTGACAGATGGTTAATGTTCTGCTCTTCAGCTGTAGTAGGGGGACTACACAGAATTTCAAAATGAGATGTCTCTCAAAAGGAGATGTAGAAAAGGGCTCAAAGCAGAAGAGAATTTAATTACAAGAGCTTTTTAATTAAAAGTGTTTATAATAAAATGAAGAAAACATTAAGCAGTTTGATGCACATAGTTTTTCTATAAGGAAACATGCAGTACTTACAGTTTGCACACAGGTGTCTTTACTGCATTGCCATCAACTGATCGCTAGGGCTATGAATATGTAAGATTGGCAGCCACTTAAATAGCTACTGACAAAGTTAAAAAAAAGTCACAAAATGTAACAAATACCTGATTTCCATGAAAAAAGTATTAGATGGTTAAGCTTGCTACTTGAAACACTTAATGAAAATGGTACGAAAATTAAAAGCACCACTGACTAAACCCACAAGCAATTTTCCCAGTTACTGGATCCCTGATAACAGAAGCAGATGAAACACACGGAAGGTTCATGCCACAAGAAAAGACAGACATCTTGGACATTATTCAAGCAGGAGATTTTTCCTCCTTCCCCAGCCAGTGAACTACCAGTTCAGCAGACATTATCTCATCACTGGTATTACTACATTCCAGTTAGTGGAGGGGAAGGATACTGCCGAGGGGAAAGATACACCCCTTGCTGGCATGCTTTACAGGGAACGGAGTGACAGACAGAAATAACAGGCTGCCAAATCAACTCCTGTTTGTCAGTTCTCCTCCGAGAAGTGTAACATTTCCCAGCTGTGCTCTGACTGCTCTTCAATAGCATAGGGAAACTGTCCCTTCTCTTCTAGGATGCCCAAAAGCAAATGTTCTCTCCACCAGATTATTTAAGTGAACACAAAAGGCAGCAGATGAGTTGGGCAGTAGCCATCAAGCCCTAACACAAGGTTTGGAAAGGAAAGTTATAGTTAATTACTGGCAAAAAGAGAGTGAGTGTGCAGCCCCTCCATTTCACTCTGTGCCTATGCACTGGTCTGGAAGGAGGAGGACTGCAGGATCTAGGGACTGACAACAACTCAGTGCAGGCACCCACAAGAAGGTAACCTGACACCAGAGGTAGGCATCGGTGGTGGTAACTGAAGGAGCCTGGAAGGAGCTAGCAAACAGGTAAAGGATTTGAAGAGACTGTGATCAAAGCAGAGAACTGTCAACCCCGGGAAACATAAATACTTCGAAGAGGAAGGAGAAATCACATGTGTTTCTGATGCAGGTAACAGTATTAAAGGAGGAGAAACTGAACTAGCAGTGGGAGTAATAAGTTTGATACCTGGATTTTTTCTAAAGCCTTTCAGAAAAATCTGAGAGCTGCAGAGCAGGTGGATTAATGGAGGAAGCTGCAGTTTAATAGTAGGCAGGACAGGGGATTGAGAGTGACAGAGAGAATAGAATAAAGAGCTGACAAGAGGGAGGGAGCTGCCAGGCTTAGATACAGCAAATATTCTTATTCATGCCCTAATGAATGTGCCACTATTTTAAAAACACCCATTATACCTGTTGAACACAACAGAATACAGCTGCAAGAGCTGCAGGTTTCTATCTGTTTTATTAATTTAGAACATGACTCTTATTTCCATTTTTTTTTTTTGCAAAAGTAGATGAGAAAATTCTTAATATCTACATATTTCAGTCAAAGGAAAACAAAGCCATGTCACTATTTGTAGGAAAAGAAAAAAAAAAAGGAAGGAACGTCCTATTTCCAGGAGTGTTGAGATGAAAACATTACTTTGATTCTTACGTATTGCTTTGTTACAGCAATAGTGGAAATACTAGATGGAAGGATGTATCTTGACACTTGCAAATCATTTTTACTCCTCAGTTGTGTTGACTTTTCAGTCTGTATTTTTCTCAGTTTCAGAAAGAAAAACCTGTTTTTAAGAGATCCTCAGATCAAAAATGTGAAACCTCCCTCCTCCCTCATTACTCTACCACAGCTACTTTCCCAAAGAAAAAGTCCATAATCTACTTTGGTGATATTCAAGAAGAGCCACACACAAAGTTGATGGATGGCTCAAGTCTCATTTGGGTCTCGTAATAGTTCTTGTTTTACACACAAAGGTCAGCCACACCTTTTGGGCATACAAACTGTCAATGAATTTATTCTGGATGCATTTCCAGCAGGAATGCCAATTGTACACAGCTCCAGAGAGACCTCATCTGGAATACTATGTACAGTTCTCATCATGCATTTTCAGGAACATAAAGATTAAATTCTGCAAGTACAAAATAGAGCTAATCAAAGAAATGGCAAGTCTGCTTTGTGAGAGGGCATCTGAAGGCCTCCCCTTGTTTAAATTCTCTAAATAGGTACCAAAAAAGATATCTAGCTGTAGGTAAGGCTTGATTATTATGGAAGGAGAGATACGACTGTCCATGAAAATTAGGATGGTCTTGATGTCCTAGAATATCATATCCATTCGTGCATTGCTGTATTTTCAAGGAGAGTTCAAAAGCCTGGAGAGCATTCAGGTTCCTGGAAGTTTCACTAACAGGGCTCAGGGTCTACTTGGAGATAAAATAGCCAAGGGCAGCCCCCTTTTATGGTAACTGCAGGCACCCAGCTACTTGACAGGTGGGACTGAGCCCCAGCAATCTGCAGGGTTTCTAGCAGATTGACCATGAAATCAACACAGTCCCTCTGAAACATTTTGGATTGGATAAGCAGACAATTTCCAGTGTAATGAAATTACATGAAAACAATAATTCTTCAAAAACTATCCAATAGGCTGCAGTCCTCATACTGCCCATATAATGAATCAGGGTCCTGATGGACTTTTGCATGCAACAAGTATCTCCAGCTCTTGGAAAAAATCAGCCAAAGACATCTGACTGTAGTTTCCAAGAGGCTGCTATTGCACTTAATCAAACATACTACAGTCTTCAACCACCAAAGACTTCAGGGTGCGAATGTGATTATTTATACATCAACATTTCCAAAGGCCTCAGTTGTTACAGCACTAATACAGACACAAAACCCTACCATGCCACTAAAATTCATACCAGCTCCATCTGGCTTTACAAGAAAACCACCTCTCAACAGACTCCCTATTAACTGTAACTCCTGATACACTGGTATCCTCTCAGATTCAACCATGACCTTTACAATTTAAATAAAACTTCACTACCTTTTCAATACTTTTGAATACACAGGGAAAGACAGGGCTCTGAACCCAAGCATGGTTCCACTTCAGAGGGAGAGTCAGATAACAGGCTAAATAAGAAACTTAGCAAAGAGCTAGCTATCATGGAGGAAATGGAGATGGCAAGCCCAGCATATCTTCAGCTGCATTTGTTTTTAAATGATGAATGAAGAAGTTTAACTAGAACTGGAAACGCCATATCACCAACATCTGGTGTTACCATGTTCCTTTATAAAAAGGAATCAGCTCCAAAAAGACAGTCTAGAAAATTTCAGCTGGAATGACCTAGTCTTAATCAAGCCACGAGTGAACACTGAAGTTGCGCAATGATTTCTGTTGTCAACAGATGGCTCAATCAGCCCTTCTCCACTGCATTGTTTTAGCTTGGATTCTTTTGGTTGTCTTTTTTTGTTTTTCAGGTCTCTCTCTTCTCTCACCCCAAATTTTTTCCTGTCAAAAACCTCTATTTTAGGAGTTACAACAACAGTAACAGTATTTTTCATGTGCTTCCATAGAGGGCTTCTGGGCCGGTTACACGACATTGTAATAGATATTGCTCAGCTATAGCCATTCTGTACACATGTGGGAATATGCCTTTTAACGAGCATTTGGAGGATGACAATGGACCTGTACACATGAAGTGCAACATGGTGGAGTTTATATTTCTCTTACTTGATTAAATATACATTGTTTATTTCATAATATTGACAGCACTCTGGCTACTAATTCTCCTCTGCTGGGAGTGCTTTTAACATTCCACATTCATTAATGAGTCACTTCAGTGCCCTTTTATAAAATAAATCAACCTATCTCAGGCAGGTTTCCTTCTTTTCCTCAATTGTGCAATTTACCTCTGAAATTACAGCTAAGTCCACAAATAGGCAATAGTCACTCCTGCACCTGTGACAGCATCCCTTCAGGCCAGAATACGAGAATTTAAAGTTGTTTGAACAGGAACTCTCCTCCTCCCAGAGGGATGAACAGCACAAGCTTAAACATTTCCAAAATGCTGGTTTCTACATGCCCAGAGAAGCCACTTTAAGGTCACTTTACAAGTTCTCATTGGATTGATGGCAATTATGAAGTTTGGCCTTTTAGCTGGAGATACAAAACCAAATCACTGTCTCACTTAACAGTCAGAAACTCTCTTAAACGTGTCTGGAATAGTTTCTCTGTAATATCATGGGGTGTGAGGAACGTATTCATTTCCCATCTGGTACATGAATTTGTTTGCATTATTTGTTTCTATTAGCAACTACAACTTACTAGAAACCACACAAGCATACAAACAGACACAGTTCTTATTGAAAAAAGAATGGAAATAAGTAAGAAAGAAATGAGAAGGAATAAAATGAAGAACAGATAAATCTTTAAAAGTGTTTAAAAGTCAGGCATTTGTTATGTCCTTTGAAGAAACTGTTTACACACAAATTTGGCATTTCTTACAGTAATATCAATATTTAAGTTGTCTGATTAAAATGTAGCGAACTTCAGCAGGTACTGTCTTTAAATCAACCCAGCTGTTGGCTTACTTAGTAAATCCATACTCACTCACTTTTAACAATTAGATATATAGACCACTATCTGTTTTCTCTTCCCTTTGACTTTACTGAATAGCTTGTGTCTCATGATCACAGAAAAGAGGTGGGAGGGCTCTTTAGGAGGAGTTTGAATGCAGGGAGGGAGCCTTGCAAATCAGTTCAGAAAGGGTGTTCCACAACTGAGGAATTTCCCAGAAACAGCTGTGGTACTTTATCAGCATTAGCTTGGGATAGTTGCATTACATGTAAGTGGGGAAGCTCCAAACACAACATATAAATAATACTGTAAGTTTTGTGTGTGTATACACATATACTTTTTTTCACAATCACTCCACAAAGTGTGTACTTTCCATGACATAGGATGTATTCTTGTCTATACAAAACCCTCTGGAATTACAGTAATACCCCAGCTGCTTCAGTGGCAATAAAAACCGTTTTATTCAACTCTTAGAATTTTGAGCAGTGTGTTGTCAGACAGTGTCAGCACATTTCCTTGGGACTAAAACTTTGCAGTGCATAGCGCTACACTAAAACAAAGGGATACTATCCTTAGGATCTCATTTAAGACAAAGATGGTTGAAAAAAAATTCAGACAAATCTTCACAAACAAGTGATACAATTTGTTGTAACTCTTCTCATAGTGAAATTCACAGCCCTTTCTTTGTTCTCCTTTCTGCTCTACTGCTGACTTCAATCTGCTACTGGTTATGTTTTTCTTCTACTAAAAAGAACCCTGAAAACACTCCACCTGGTGAAGTGGTTGCTTTTTACATAGGCAGCTTCTGCCAAAGTATAAAGCTGCATTTTGCTGTAGCTGAGTTGTTTCACTAAATAAACAAGACAAACTGTAGACAGATGCAATATCTTTTATCAGATAACTTTCTGGTACAGCTTAAAAAATTAACCTACTTTCAAGCAGAAACCTTTTTACAGGTAAGACATCTTCTGAATGAGAAGTCTTGATCAGTTTGATAGTGGTTCGATTTTTGCTTCAGTCAATGAGATTATAGTTGACAAACCTGAGCTGGTCTTACCCTGCACAGCCATGCCAGCTGCCCAGCTTTCTGGAGAGATCTGGCAGGCTGCACCGAGCTCTGTACTGCCTTTGTTCACTTAAACCAAATTCTGGTACCTCCATGTGCCACATCTTGACTCCAGTGTATTCAAAAAACAATGAGAATTTACAACATGTGGCTGAGACTTTATGGACTGATCTTCAAGAACTAAACTGTCGTTGAAATGTACTCAAAAATGGAAGAAGAGACCTGTGTCAAAAGAAGGTTATTTGCTGGAAAGGTGGCTGCCTGAAGAAAGACTGTCAGCCATATTAGGTCTCTGTAAAAAGCATTTTTGTGCAGACAGAAAATAAAACTGAAGGTGATGCATAGTCATCTAGAATCAGTGAAAGTGGATGCCAATATCTTCATGACATACATACTGAGAAGACTCCCAGAACCATGTATACACACTGGTTTCTATGTGGAAGGTAGGTGTTTTTGCCGGGTTTCTCACCTCTATGTAAAGACGGTATTCTGGGACTTTTCAACTGCTTCTTCTTAAGGGATTCCTACATCTTTAGATTACATTCAAAAGAAAGTATAAGAAGTGTATCTGACTTCTGCAACATCACTATGGAACACTGGACTGCAATCTGTCCATAATCTCCTAGGAAAAAATCAGCAGCATTGTAAGAATCCTATGGTTGTTTTACACAAACCTGCAATAGGTCACAACCCCGTCTCCCTTTCTTGCTAAATCCAGTTCAGCAGCATCTCTCAGGGTGATCAGAGTGTGCTCCCTACATTCCCTTTGTCTCAGAATCTAATTAGCAAAAATGTCATGAAAATGCATGCCCAGTAATAATATTTTTACGTGATAATTCTAAATTGTAATGATTTGCACTGAAAATGGTAAAATCTTTTGAGACAAACCAGAAACATATCAAACTATTTTTTTCTCTTTAATAGCACAGTCTCCTGCTTTCCAGTCTTCTGCTGGGAACTTTGCAAATGCTTTGAATAACTTGTCACCTTTATAATTTTTCTTCCTACCTCAGTCTGAACAAGACACTCTTAGTGTTTAAATACTAAAGAATCTTTGAAGACATATTAGTTTTGTGGCCCTGTTAGATTTCTTGTGATGGTGCTTGCTAAAACTTATCTCCATTTCATTATGAACAAATTGGATATGACTTCAATCAGAAATGAGGTGTAATATCCATACTGTGCATAAAATTATAACCAAAATATATTTTTGTCACCTTAATAGCCTTTAGCTAATAGCAGAAAGAGTGTGAAATCAGCAATGTTGCATACTAATCTGTATTAGGCTACACTGTTTTAATGATAAAATATGAACTAAACCCCCCCTAGAGTCCTCCCCCATTACTACCTTGTTATCCTGATAATTTACATGTTTCACAAAGGTTTTCAATTTCAAAATGACGGACTTTGAAAAACTGAAGAAATCAATTAACAATGTGAACTGACTGAAAAGCTCAGGAACTTGAGTAAGGCAGAGGACTGGAATTTCTTTAAATTAAAAGTACTAAAAAGAACACACAATCTGAATTGCACACATGGGGATACTTGTCAGAAAGGAGATTCAGCCTTGTATTGAACAGAAGCTGGCTAGTAAGAAGAAGGTCACAAATGATGAATGAAAATACCGATCTACAAGAAAAGCAGGATCTTGGAGGTCTGGAAGTGCAGAGGCTATGGAGCAACTGCCACAACTTACAGTAAGGTAGATTTTGCAAAGGAAGTCAAACCAAAGTAGAGCAAACTCGTAAGTATAAACAGAAAAAGGACAAGCGAAAAGGTAGTAAATGACAAGCGAAAAGGTAGTAAATGAAGACAGCCTCAGTTTCATGGCAGTGTAGAGCATGGGGACAATAGCAGAATGGATATTAAGAGCATGTACAGAAGTAAAGCAGCCACTGCGGCCAGTGACTGTCACTGAAGAGTAAATGAACCAGTTCCAGAAATGGCCAGACTAGCACAACTGACTTAAAGCAAAAAGATCCCCACTCAGATTCACATGAATCAGTGATGAGAGAAGTAAACACAGTGATGTTCATTTAAAGAGGAGGAAACCAGTATGTGTTAATATGGAATCATTAGTACACAAATTGTTAAAAAGGATTTTGACAGAAAGAACTATCAAAAGCATGGAAATAAATGAGGAAAACGGAACAAGCTCCCAATTATTGCTTATGACAGGCTAACTGGTTATCTTTGCTTGGCAGGATATCTATTTTTTTAGACAGCAAGGTTAGAATACTTGAACCAGGCTTCAGTAACACATTCAGGAAGGTTCACCCAGAACAGGACTGGAATAGAGAGTTAAACCAGGCAGAAGAGAACTATCAATTGTTCTGCTGGTGCAAGAACCACTGGGATGGGAGAAAGTAAACAGAGTTCCACAAAAGCAGTCCTGGAATCAAACTGAATTTAGTATTTTAATTTTATGGCACAAAAATAGAAGATCAGCTAATAATACAAAGGGACTCATCTCACCCAGATCTTGTCTAAAAATCAGGCTTTTACGGGAAAATAGTTGCTGCTTTCATAGACAATGTAGAAACAGGTACCTTGGAGGGAAAGTCTGTCTAGAGATGTCTAAGATAGTTCCTTCTTTCCACTGCCTGTAGAGGAAGTCTAGACGATTTTATTAAACAAATAGCCTAATCTTCAGGTAGTTAAGCCATGCTATTTAGTGGTTGGCATAACAAACAAAGCTCATAGAAAAAATATTTAATTCATGCAAGGCATGAGAATTAACTTTCTGCAATCTGTGTGTACATATGGGAGAAGTTTTGGGTTTATCTTGACCAGACTTGGTGTTCATCTGTACAGGCTCCCGACACTAACACACACCAGTCTTCTGCTATCCAGTGGAGGCTGCTTACTTTCAAAGAACAGTACTGGTCCAGAGGTTTGTAGGGTGAGGTTCAGAGGCAGATCTCCAAGGGCCAAAAAGCATCTGCCTCTAGTTCGCCTTTACAATGAACTTACAGACAGCAATACTGAGTATCAGGTGATGAAATAGTAAAATACATTAGCCTTTAGTAGCCCCTGGGCAAGATTCCTACTGCTGAGATACATATCTAGAGAGGGGATTAAGGAATATAGAACAAAAATCTCTTTTCTTACTTTGTAGTTCTCACCAATTATTCATCTCTGAGCTTTGAATTCTCAGAAATTAATGACAGGGTCCTGCATAAGGAATTACTAATGCAACTTATATGAAGCACACCACGAACTCCAAACATAGGTTCCTTTGTATAGAGTGCCAAACCCAAATTCTTACATGTAATCATCAAAACAAATAAAACATGCTATTTTGAACTAGAAGATCTTTAATGGCTATTCTGTAAATTAAAATCTGTCTTTATGTATGGTTCTGTCCTCCAGTGTAGCATTTGGTGGTGTCTACTACTTCAATCCACCATGTAATTGCTCCTCACATAGAGGACTCACTTCAGCTAAAATTTCAAGTTGTACAGTCCAGAGTAGAAGAAAAAGAATGTGAAATACCAAATGAAAAAACTGTGCATCCTATCAGCTTCTTTGCCTTCCCATTGTTTGCTCCCCTTTCCACAACCCTTGTTAATCTAACACAGAAATCAGGAGTTAGGCCCTCAGCGGTGTTAAAGCTACAACAATGCTTTCTCCATACTCACTTTTGGCACATGTGGATTAAATTCTACTGCTCTGTGAATAGCTTCTACTGCATTCATCTCTGCAGTACTCAGCCCTCGCCTTGAGGCAGCCTCTGGAGAAAATCTACAAAAGTAAAGAAACAAACACATTAGGTCAGAAATGTTAGTAAGAAAAAGCCAGAAAATGAATCTAGAACATGGGCCCGTGTAACCAAACTGAGTCAATTTCCTATGCTCTCCAAACTTCCATAGCAAGTGGAAACTCTGAGTGATCTATTACATCAAGGCCAATGAAAATCCCAGCAGAAGTGGAAAGCATGTTTGCATCTAATCACGGAAGAAAGTCAGTTCAAACAGTCCTTTTTCTGTCACTAACCTAAATTTGCTCTAGGTACCTTGCTAAGGGGCATATTCAAGGCTGAAGTTGTAGAAAAAAGAAAAGAAAAAAAAAAACAATGCCAAATTATTGTTGGAGGGTTTCTATTAAAAACAGGTTTGGGGAGGTTTTAGGGAGGTTCCCAACCCAATGCCCCTGGGTCAGGTTGGGATGGAAGCACGATGCAGCAGCAGTAGCAGGTGGTCTACTGGCCACAGCACCATCGAGGGTAGCATGCCCAAACTGTGGGCAAATCATCTGCCCCAGTGAATGAAAAACCAGACCATGCAATCTCTTTCTCACCTCACACCCCACGGCTAACTCCAGAGCTGTACTTGGCAGGCAGACACCACAGGGAAAGCTGTGACAACCTTAGCCCTGCCCTCCCAAGCTGGAGTCGCTGTGTAGGGAGGAAAGATGTTGCAGTAGGTACTGGCGATCTACAGGATAAAAAGAATGAAAGAAAATTACTTAGATCTTGATGTGTACATACACTTTAAAAGCAAAAACTGTCAGGATGTCAGTCAAGAAAATGGCTTTCCACTCTACTTGCTTTCCAACTTTAGGGAGGCATTCGACCCTCAGGTGCACAGACACAACTCTGCCTGGGATTTGTGTGAAGGCATCTGAGAGCAGAATTGGGATTTTTGAGCTCCATCTCACAAGGAGCTGAGCACTCTTTCAGAGTGGGCCAGTGTTCTCAAGTCCACAGGCATCAAGTAGATGGGCTCAGCACCTTGGAAGGTTGAGACCCAAGAGAAAACCGTAACAGGAATGAGCAGATATTTGTGTGTCTAAAAATATGAACGTCATCTACCTCTCAGAATCCCTGACATAGTAATGCTAAATCCACCTGCCACTATTTAAGCAGATAAGCAGCCTTCTGACAGCACTTGTAAAATGATATTGCTACCAGTGCATCCACATTTATTTATTACCTTTTTGTGGTCAAGTTTATACAAAGTTGAAGAGGTTCAGCCACACAACACCTTCTAGTTACGTCTTTGTTATACTATCTAGGAAGCCAAAGCTCACCCAGACAGTATACATAAAAATGAAACAAGAACTGAATTTATGCTATTTCTCTTCTCTTCTTCTTCTGTAATATTTGAGGTGCAATGTTTGATCACTGCAAATTTTTCTTAGATATAAAATAATTTTATTAATTTACTGCAGGACTGAATTCTCCTGCTAACCCAGCAGATTGTTAGGGTGTGGGCTCAGCTAAGAGAAATCTCAAGTTAAATCAGGAATTTTGCTGGACAGTGGTTCTTATGCACTTACTTGTCAGAGACGGCTCTGGCTTTGAGCAGTGCAGCTGTGTAACATATTGTTGCTGATTTTGGTAAGCTTATATCTGTTGAAAAGAAAGAAAAAAGTCAGCATCTGAAAATTTAAAAGTCTGCAGAAAGAAAAGTGTTTGATTGATACTCTGGAGTTTGCATGGCATATGCAAAATTATTACATGAATTCAGAATATTTTCTGATATTGGGACTTGTACTCCCATATGATGGATTTTTAAATTTCCAACCAATATACAGGCTTTAAAACCTATGTTAATGACCACTGGAACTGGTATTTAAGCAGCAACTGGGTTCATTAGAGAACTAATTCAAAGAGTGACATGACAGAGGCATCATGAAAGAATTAATTACTTCATATATAAATGTATAGGTAACCTGGAATACATGATTTTTTCCACACTTCACAAAACATCTAAGTAATAGCTGAGGGCTATCTTATTCACTCTTTTTGTTTTCATTCAGAAATAGTTCTCTAATACGATTCTGTGGTAGCTATACAAGTTAAGACAGCTTTTTAAGTAATAATGGATTTGACTTGTAAGCAAACTATCATTAAATTTATTGCAGTTAAAGATCAACAATAGAGTAAGGTGCTTTGACTCTTAAGGAAATCTTGGACCAAAATATTCACCAGACAGTCTCTGGTTATTTTATGCCGTCCCAGAGACACACAGGAGCCATAAGCCTGACTTAACCTATTAGTTCATCTTAATTTTTACCTGTTCTCTACCAGCAGATTGGCACAAAGCATTCAAAAGATAGTGAGAAATGCTGCTTAGCAGACTTGAGTTATAGATTTGTTCCCACTGTTACAGAGAAGAATTGACTTCCACACTAGTAACCTACTCAGCAGACACATACCACATAGTGACTAAAATATTCCACCATTAAAAAGTTAAAGATTACAGAGAAATAATAAAAAAAAAGGAATCACCCCCACTAAAGGCTGGATTCTGCAAACACTTCTGCACACCGTGATATTATAGCTTCCTATAATAAACAGCAAATACACAGCGTAGGAAACACAAGGCACTGGAGTAGGCCCACCATAAAAGTGAAGAACAGCTAATCTGACTATTGTTCTAAGAAACTATCTATCCCTCAGTTTGTCATTAAAGGGGATTAGAGAGATGAAATTACCACAGATCTTGGTAACTTTAGGATTAAGAGAAACCCGTTATTTACTGAACCCCAGTGCCTTGCAAGACAGGGATCCAAAATGGAGTTAAAGGGGACAAGCAAGTCATATCTCAGCAGTCACCATCTTCCACTTACAAACAACTAAGCAACCAAGCACAACGTGGTTCTGTTAGACAGAAAAGTTGACAGAATGACTTGGGCACTTTGAAAAGGCTCCCTGTTAAATCCTCTCTATTGTCTTTTTATGCAGTTGCACTTCAACTATGAGATGTAAAGATCTCGCTGGAGGCTTCCTTATAATATATTCTAATTATAACTTCATTGGAAAATGTATTGTAGTGACTAAGGTAATTAAAATCTACAGCATGCAAAGCAATCTGGGTGATAGATATGTTAATTACTCTACTGATAGAAGCCAGCTACACAGACATGAGCATATCTTCAACAACAACAGGAGAAAATATTTATAAGCACCTTCAGTAACCCTGCTTATACCACATTTTCCTTAAGATAAGGAATTAAAAGTTATCTCCAGTAAAGAGAAATTACCTTTTTCAGAACATACTGGTCTCTTTCTTTCAGTATAAACCTTATTCATCAAAACATAAATGGAGTGAAAGAAAATTTTTAAAATCCCAAGAAAACCAGAAATTTGCTGTCATTTATAAGGTTTTCAATTGGTCAGTAGAATACCTTATTTTCCCCTTACCTGTAAGTGTTTCTCTGGGCCATCAAGCCACCATTACCTCACAGGAAATATTTTCCCCTGCATCAGTTCAAACCTAGTAATGTTGGTTCAGGATCTGACCTTTACAAAATCTGCATGAATGACACAGAACAAGAGGTCTGTCTAGAAGGCCCTGGAAATACGTTTTCTCAGGCAAAAGGCAAACTCCACATATAAAAAAAGGACCAAGAAGAGAAAGTTTGCCCGGACTTCTTAGAGTAATGCAGCGAGAGCACCTCTTCATTTTTCTATCTTTTTGAAGGACCTGAAAACTAGGAGGAAACAAGAGGTCTGCAGTATATAACTGATGTAGCAGAGGAAAAACAGTTATGGTGATGAAAGTTGGTCACTCAATTTTATCAAAGAAAGCAGGTATGCCATTACCAAAGAAAGCTAGAATGACAGCAAGAAAATGGCAGTTGAGTCACTAATACACAATCCATAAGGTTAAGCATGGAGACTACTCAACAAAAAACCTCTAATCACATGTATAAAGTCTAGTTTCTGCATCAGATCATTTATGGAGAATGTTCAGTGGAAGTTGCACGGACCAAGTTATGAGGATTATTACAATTCTTGGCAAAGAGATTAAGATATCATACAGTAGGAACTGAGCTTGATGCAGGGTTAAATATACTAAACCAAAATACTGTATCACAGAATAATAGCTTCTAGTAGGGAGTAAGTGCTCCCAACCTGGAAACATCTGTGCATATAGATTGCAGATCTATATGCACAGATCCACAATGAACTGCTGGTACCTGTAAGGAAGGGAAACGTGGTGAGGTGAGGTAAGGCTCAGGTACGCTACCTGAGTCATTTCTGCAGAACAAATGGGATTTGTCAAGGTATGTTGTGTTCAGATCTGATCACTCAGGGTCAAGAACAACAAAAGGAAACAGAAAGACTGGATTGGTTTTGTAACAATCCAAATTAAACAAAATCTGAGAGAAGATAATACAACTGTTCCCTACACATAACCACAAGGAACACAAAAAAAGGAGAAGAGCTGCATAGGATAGGCATATGGATATGTTCACAAAGGATAATGTTCGCAAAATAATGAACAGTTCAGAATTAAATTTAGGCTGGAGATTAAAAGAAGGTTTCTAAGAAGTGAATTTTTGAGACAAATTTCCAGGTAGAAGAGTGGGACAAGCAAAATAGCTAATTCTAGGATGGGGTTTGCTCAGCTCATGGAAGGCATAATATGAATGCAACAGCAGGGGACCTGACTCACCCAGGAGGCCTCTTCCAGTACTATGCTCCTAATGAGCAAGCAGCAATTATTTGAGGATAATACCTACAAGTCCCTTGGCAATGGAAGAAATACATACAAATGTTCATGTTTATGTTGCTGTGGAGATAGCCCTCTGTAGGTCCATGCCCGCTTCCCTCCAAAAGTGTTTTGGTTTTTGTTTGCTCCACATTAAACTGGAAGTACTTGGTTCTGCTATATTCTTGTCTGATCAATACAAGATTTTAAAATCCTCATATAATTAATGCTTCATCTTCAAAACTGGACCTTCCTATTTTACAGAAAAGCATAAAATAATTATGTCTGGTTACAACTTGAATTTAGTGAGGGAATCAAATCTAAACTAGCCCTAGGAGATACGTCCTCTGTCAGGAACCAAAGTGAAGTTTTTCACAAATGACTGTGTCCAGCTCTGTGAGCCATCTGGCAAAATATCTTCACATATACTGTTTCCCACCCTCCTGTGATTACTTGTCGAGTTCCCACAATGTGCTGAAAGATGTGACTGCTATTCTGTTGTCAAACCGATCAGAACATTTTTGCCTAATAAGAACTGGTGTGTCAATCTAAAAAAGGTTCTCCTTCCTTTTCACTTGTATCTTTAAACAGAATACAAAATAGTCTTGACAAGTTATGAGCATATTCTTTCAAACAGCCCCAGTCAGCTATGGAGAAGGTTGAGAAAGTGAATTTTTACTGGTCATTCGCTTCCTAAGTGGCTGCTTGTGAGAGTGAACTAATGGAAAGATGCTATGGATAGAGACTTGCAAACTTCTCTGTTTCACGATATCCAGAATATGCCATATATCATCTAAATAGGTTATGAGATCTATTGTTATAAAATAGCAATTAAACCAAGAAATTATGAATCTGGTTATGGACTGGTGCAACATCCCCTATCCACGTCATCAGAAGGCCCTAAATGTGAAGGCACAGGCATTTTGCAATTGCTTTAGTCATTAATAAATGCAAAATCCAAGTCACTAATCAGAAATTATTCTCTATTTTGACCCTAAAGTATATGTTATCCCAAAGTCAACAATATAGATTTCTATGAGCTTAATTTCAGATAGGTGAATAGTCTTATCAACACTAATAGGACTTAAATATTTGCTTAAATAAGCTGTAGATCTGGGACCATAATTTGCACAGTAAGATCCTTCCAGTCAAACTGCTAGTTGTTCTTCATATAGTACTGGAGACAGACTACATTAAGCTGCTGGAATCATTCATATATTTCCAAATATGTAACTGAAAGTACATAAACAAACTGGAAGAAGTTGTGAGAAGAGATAAAACAAAACAAAAAAAATGGTGTAATACAGGAATATATTGTGTTATGGCTTGAGGGTGAGCCCAACTCCGATTTTCTCTTCCTCAGCCTGTCTGTAGACACTAGTTTCCAAGTGGTACACCAACACTTGCCCTATCAGTGCAGAACTCCCCCAGTTCTCTGCAACAGCAGGCTAGATTGTCAACTTTTGCACAGGTGGTAGGAAGAATTGCTTATGGGAAAGATTGAAAGTGCTCTAGCAAATAAATATGTGCAGGCTGGACCAGTGATGACAGAAGAGAGATGCAGTCATCTATAAAGACACAGACATTAAGGAAGAAAGTGAATTAAGTTGATACAAATGGTTAAAAGCAAGAGTAATGGGGTGGAATTCAATAAAGGAAAGTATGAACTGAACATCAGGGGAAAAACACTGTCAAAAAGATCTAATATCCTGTAGTATTATCTTCCATGAGAATAGTCATTGCATTTTTCCACAAAATGTAGTAGAAAACATGCTGGAGGGAGCAAAACTATGAACAGAATGATCTAACACTTATTTTGTGCTTGCAAAATAAAGCAGTTCTGGTTGTCTATACTTTTGACATTCTTCCTCAGTGGTGGGAACCACCTCAATCAAACAAAAACACATAGCCACTGTGGATGTTAAGTCCTGGATTTTGGTCCCCTGATAGGATGGGAGAAACATTTCAACACAAACAAAAAGTGTTTATTTTGCCATGACCACAACTTAAAGTGTGCAGTTATGGAAGGATTTTGAGGGTCACTACTGGTTGTAAACACTTCATATGCAGCTCTTGCCGAGATGAATATCTCTGTGACCAGGCAGGTGTCAACCCCTTTAATTAGGCCTATTCAATCCTATATATAGAGGGGAAGGAATCATTTGTCCTATAGGAGAGTAGAAAGAGCAAGATTAGTTTAATTAGTTTAGACATTTTGTGCTTTTGCATAAGCAGGAGAAACAAAAAAACCCACAGAATCATATGGCAAAAAAGAGAGTAGATGGCACAAACAGACACAGAACTGATACAGAGACATGTATGAAGTGTCTTTATGTCACTATGAAGCCACTAAGAAGTGACAAGTAATTTTGACAAGGAGGAAAGAACTAGTTCTTAGAAGCAGAAGCTAGAAAAGATGTAATAGGAAAAAAACCAAACTATTCTCTTGATACTGCTATTACACAAACTGGAAGCCTTACCTGATTTTCACCTCTTGGAGAAGGTAGACTAGGCTTTGGTATGACCTTAACTAAAAGGAACTCTCTCTTAAGGTCTCTTTTTCAAAGAAACAAAAGGATTATAAAATAGTGTGCATGAAGTAATGGTTGCTTCCATACTGTCCCTTGCTACATCTTGAACTCAGAAGAAAACCCTTTCTCTTGCACCCAGTTAGCTTCACCAGGTAGAGTATCTTTACAAAAACATCAAATGTAATCATGGCACGTAATGAAACTGATGGAGTGGAGTTGTGATCTCAAATATATACATATACACAAAAACCCTGGAGACCACAGCTAATATAAGAGTCCATGAGTTCATCAATCTGCAACTCTCTACAAAAGGAATGCCTTCAAGTTCAATGTAAATAGAATTTACCCATTTCATATGTCCATAAGGACAAAAAGAAACAGGACAGAGGGGGACTGCAGAAAGGAGAGTAGCCCTGAATAGGTTACGTTTTAGAGAACTAATTTCTCTACATGAACTGTTTGGATTTCGCTACATTGAAAGTATTTCAAGACAAAGATGACTGTTTCTAAAATGTTTCTTCAAAGGCCTGCATTTTGATTTCACACTAATTCAAAGTAGGATTCTTCGAAGTAAGCTGTTACCAAATAAAAATGTTTCATAGCCTAGAGCAGAATGATACCTTTTGTATTTAAAAAACACTTTCTTTCTATGTAGCCTTTGGTCTAAATTATCTTCTCAAGTGAACTCTGAATTTGGGACTCTGTCTACAATGGTGATATGGTCTTTCTCCTTTGCAAGGGAGTAAGTGAAAGGGGAATCTGCATAAGGTGTTCCTCTTGCAAACTAGAAGGCTTACAGTCTCACTGAAAAACAGTCATTTAAAAAAAGGAAAGCAAGGACAGGTTTAGGGAGGAACCCCTGCATCACTATGACTAAACACATAAGCATCCATTCTTTTTAAATCTGACTTTCAATTGCCATAAAGGTCTGGGTTTTCACACAGTGCCCAGGTTACCAGATAATAAAAATAAAAGCAACTGGCTGCCCAGGGAAGTTAATAAATCATTTGCTCCAAGCATCACAACAAGCAGATCTACTCCACTGGAAAATGATCCATTTAAAAAAGCAAGGAAAGAAGAACAGAGAAACTTTATCTACTACGAATAACAGAAGCTTACTCCATCAAGTCTCTTTAGGCAGCCATAACTATTTCTGCTGTAAATAACATGGATATGTATTAAATCAGAGCCAAAAATCTTTCCAGAATTCAACAGTATTTAGGTCATCTGCACTCTATTGACAGACACTGAACTCTGAAACCATAATGATGTAGCTCAGCAACAGTGCATGCTGTCCCACTAATGAGGCCCTTTTTCCATGAATAATGAGTATGGACATCAGCTGTGTTGCCAGGTACATAATATAAACACAATTTAACACACTGCTTGCAGAGGCTGAGGTTTCACATAATACGATCCAACTTTTTAGCCCAGGGTGGGGGCAGACAGCTCAAGGAAATGATTTGTTCATATGTTATCAAAATATAATAAATCAGGTTTGGTCTTAGCGAAAAAAAAGCAGTGGAGTGGGACCAACAGAAACTGCAGATAGGAAAGTATAAATGAGTTCATTGTTTTATATTCCAATAAATCTTACAACACATGAAACTGATGAGTTCTAAAATGAGCTGAGACTCCCTGAGATGGGCCTTCTGAGACTCATGAACTGTAAAGGGTTACACTGGTTAAGCCTGTGTTTGCTGAGTCCTCATGCATACCTAGTGTATACGCACACACTTTTGTTTATACATGGCAAAGCATGAGTTCAAACTGCATGGGTTCAAGCAGACAAAGTAAGAAGAATTTTATTTTGAAAAGCCTCATTTGTTACATTTATGACCCCAGTTTTGACTCTATCACATGCTTTTGAGAAAACAAAACACATGTTCAAATTTTATCAGCTTCCATGACACAAAGTGACACCATGGAATTGTCTAAAACCAAGTATCGAAACAGGAGTTTAGTCCAAGATTTGGGACGGAATGGCTTAATTCCCTGGTCTGTTCTCCTGTCTCCCAGGACTATTCTGATAACTACATTAAAGACTAGAAGGTACCAATGTCCAGTGGTGCCTGGGGCATAAAAATGGGTATTTCTGCTTACTTTCTTCTTAACATGCCAAAATAAAGTCCATGGGGATCTACACCTGTGTCACGGGAATCACTGAAATACAAGGAGCTACAGGACTCTGTTACCACTTTAAGTGCAGATTTCTTCAACCAAACAAAACACAATCAAGATCTCTCCCAGAGTCATTACTGCTGCTGGATGGCAGTACTCAAGGGCCTGGCTGACGTTCTGATCTCTGCTTAGAATGATTTGACTCCAGAAAGAGTCAAAAACATTCCAGGCTGCATTGGTAGCAGTGACTACCAAATAATGGTGCCTATAATCAGCTGCTTATTTATCTTCGGTTAAATAACCTCAGCTCTGCCACAGTCTGCTGCAGGGGTCTGAAATTTGACAGGATGATCATGTTAATATCAAGCCAACGGGCTACTGCTAGCCTCATTAAAATTTATCTTCATTTCCTAAGTTACAAAATGTTGGAAGAAAGCAGTTAGCACATATTCAGTGGAAGTTTCTGCACTTTTTTCAGTTATATTCTCCAAAGATTCTTTGCTCAGCAAGTACACACGTCTCAGCACTCCAATAAACTTATGCATTAACCCCTTGCCACTGTTCCATGTGATGATATGGGACCAAGTACTGGGGCTGACAGTGAGAAGTCTCTGTCTGCATAAGCTCCTACTGTTCTGCTTTTTGGCACCCAGACAATGCAGCAGAGAATGTCAAATGCAGAGGAGGCAAAAGCCACAGAGAAAAGGGTAGATGGAAAAGATGTCTGGTAAGACAGGAATTGGAAAGTGGGTGAGAGGATCACCAAGTATCACGACCATCACTGCCCTGAACAAACGACTGGAATAGGTAGTTAGGAAAGGCAGAAGAATAGAATTGGGAATGAACGGTACTGGCTAAACAAGAAGTCTCTGGTAGGAACTGGGAGCAATAGAAAGCTTAAACTGACCTTCCAAAAGGGAAGTAGAAGATAATTCAGTGGACAGATGGGACAGGAGATCAACTATGGGCAGGCTGGAAAAGCTGTTAATTCCTTCAAGAGAAAGAGTTGCCAAAGCACTGGATGTAGGCTCCAGAGCCCATATTGGTAGTCATTTATGCAGCAGTACCTCATATTATGTCCATTTATCTTTTAAAAAACTTTGGAAAATACAAGCCTTAAAATCTCTGTTCAAAGAATACCAGAAAGACTGTAAGAGCTAGTAATTAAGAACATTTTAAAGGGTACAAGATCAAGCTAGAGAAATAGTTAAGAAAAGAAACAGCAAAATTAAGGCTACCAGTTTCTTAGTTCAGCTGATTCATGCGTGTTACGATCTCAGTTATATGATTACATAACATTCCTTTCATAAACTCCCTTGCAATATTCCAGTGCATAAGAATAAGACTTTTCTGAGGATGAATGAGGACTGTACAGTAACACAACATGAAACTGATGGCTGTAGGATTCCCGATTCACTTGTTGCAGAACTTGGAATGTGGCTAGTGAGTGAGGGACTGTAGGAAGAGTAAGCACAGTGGCGCTGTGCAGGTTGATGACCATTGCTCAAGAGCACTGGATTGTATTCCTGTTTCTGTCACAAAGTTTCTACTTAATACAAGTAAAACCCATTTAACTTAAACGAAACATGGTATGCCAGTTGGTGCTTCGTACTCTGTCTTTTCTGAGAGACCCTGATGTCTTGAATTCAAATTCAAAGGACTAGAGTGAAAGTCACCAGGAGCTGTGATTTGAACATAAAAAGTGATGTAATGCTGCATAAACTGATACTTACCCAAAAATACTGAAAATTAATGCAAAAAGTTCACCTAGTCTCCTGAGATTTCCAAGTTTTCCCCATGACGTGAAGTCTGCTACTCAGTAGACTGCTATGAAGTTAAATCAATTAATGTCTGTAAAGCACTTGTATGCTAAATCAACATTCATAGAAAAGTCCACAAGAGAACTGATAATCCTTTTTTCAGACAAGGTTTGAATAGCATGCAATAAAAAATCTAACCTGCAGAACCTAAACAGTCGGGCTTTTTAAACATCAACAGAAAGCAAAGAAAGCACTGAAGAGCTGATAGTGAGTGAGTTCCATTACCCTGTACAATGAATTAAGCATGAGTTGGCAGAAAAAATGGACAATGTTAATCTCTGGATTCAGGACTGTATAAGGGGATCTATGAAGCTTGTGCCAATCACTTTACTTGCAGTGTTTCCTAAATTTTAAGAGTTTGATTTAGAAACATTGCTTCTGTGTGTACCTTATAGAGAAAATATAAATATATATGAACTTACCATCATATTTTGCTAAGACTGCCTGGACATCTGCATATGCTTGCAGTTCCAACAAAGCCTCTAGCAGGTTTTCATGGATGTTGAACATGCTAAGCAGAGGAAACTCCTTCATCAACTAAAATCAATAACAAATGAATGGGTTAGATTATTAACATGAAAAAGGGTTTCTTGCTCAAAATACATTGAAATAATGAACACCAAGTTTAAATACCCCAGTTCCCCTTGTTCTTGGCTTCTTCCCAGAATCCACTGTTATCTCAGAGATTTCTGAGCTCTTAATGGACACTGGCTCAGGTTTCTTGACAAGATGTGCTTTGCATAGGATATAATTAATCAAATCCAAGAACATAGCTGCCTGAATACATAACTTCCTTCAATTAAGATGCTTCTTCAAAGTGAAGAAGAGTTATTGCACCGGAAAAGAATCTTCAACAATATAGCTCCTGCGTATCAGTAGTAAGTAATCCAGCACCTCTCTGGTATATTAGTAGAAAAAACAGAAAATACATTGAAAAAATCAAAACAAAATCGAATGAGAGAAGATTACGTATATACAACTATATTATCAAGTAGGATTTGTAATTGTGGATACTTTAGAACACAATTGCAATTGTGGCTAATAAAAAAAAGAAAAAAAAAAAGGCAGCAACAATAGGAAAGATAAAGTTTATACAAATCTAACACTCTAACTAAACAATCCATCTTTTATGACAACCTAAATGAAATGTGTCGTTAAAATAATCTAATCCTTTTACATGTCAGTGCCTTTACGAACTAACCCTTTGAGAGAAGCATCCATGAATTTTACTGCAGAATCGATTAAATAGTTTTTTATTGTCAGAGTGATTCTCTAAAGAACTGAAGCATTAAAAGATCCTTGCTTCCTTGTGTCCTCCTTATGGTTGTTATACCTTAACTGCCTACATGATATACATTCAGTACACAAAGGTCCCACACACTGTAGAACTAAAATAGCTGATATTACCACTGTTCTTCAGGAACTTGCAGGGGAACACTACCATTTACAATCTCTCTGAGATGGTTTATGAGAACAGAAGTACTATAAAAAGCCAAGTAAAGAAAATTATTCAAGGTCAGCCCTGCTCAATTTGAAAATAGTAAGCTGGACCTGAAAACACTTCAAAATACAAATCGAGAAACTGATGAGAACCATCAAATCTTAACCTTGCAAACAGGTAACATAAACAAAAATAAGCCAGGATTGAAATGAGAGGGGTGGAGATTCATTAAGAACTTTAGAAAACAAGAAACAGGTAATGCACTAGAGCTTCTTCACTCTGTTGAGGAAGAAACCTTAACAGGTAAACAGATGCAAAGTGCAGATAACTTCTTCCTTGTGTTAATGGTCTGGCATAAACTAATGTAAGAACTATGCTAACCTTAAGGGATAAATCTGTCTAAATTTGGCTATCTGGATAGTACTGACTTTGCTGCAGTTTGAGGATTATTAAAATATCAAAGGCAAGGGTGGCAGTGTTTTGTTTAACTGATTATATAAATTTCTGATGAGAATTATGATCACTGAGACAGCAGCTGAAAGAGCTCACTGAATTTTTGATGCTCGTGGCATGGGGATGTCCATAAAGCTCCTAGTTTCAATAGTAGGAGCTGAACCTGTGAAAAAGAACACAGTCAAAACTGCACAGTTTGCAGGCTTTTCTCCTTCTCCAGTTTTCAAAAAAATGGACCACAGGTCATGGTGCTCATCTAGGTAAGTGGAAGGATTTGACAATAAAATAAAAATTTTAAGTCATGGTCATGAAGAAAAATAACTGCAGGTGAAAATTCACATACTTGGATTCATCAGTTAAAGATCTAGCACAGAGCCTAGTTCTCTTCATTCTTGTCCTTACTCACTATTGCATTTTTAACAGAGGAAGCTACTATTTGGCAGGAAAAAGCATGACAGAATCTGTCCCTTTGTATACAGTGATTTAAAGTTCAGAATGAAAATATTACAAAGAAACCCCTCCAAGGGATTAAGAAAGATTATCTCTGCTCATTGAGAATGAATAATGGCTGGCAGAATAGCATTCCCTCCATCAGTGAAGAAAAGGGAAGAGCTGCAGCTAGTTATAGACGTACTGTGGCCAGTAAAAGCTCTTACTCTGGTTCTCCATTTCCCACTGATATAACTCACAGATTTTTTTTTTTTTCTATTTTAATTAGGTTCTGTTAGAGTGATAAACCCTGCCTAAAACAGCAGCAGAATAAAGGTCACTGTCTGGACTGCCAGGCCTCCAAACTAACAAGTGTTAATAAAGGTTTCATCTGGGAAAGGTTGAACATTAAGAAGTCCAGCCCAGTCATAATGAACTCAGTTGATATTGTAGCTACAAAAATAAAACACCTCTAAGTAGCCACTCAGTTATTCAAACACTGACTGTGCATAAACAACAGCACACTTGCTATTAAAAAAAAAAAAAAAAAAAAAAAAAAGAAGAGAGAACATGAACTCATTTCTCTGTCATCTCTTGATGTACAGTATATAGTTTTCACTGCAAATAATTTTCACTCACAGTAAAACTTTGTTTTTTGAGAAATTTCCCAGAAAGTAAAGCCACTTAGATGGAAGAATATTCTGATGTGTCATCTTTTAGGTCTCATAGTGAAAGCAAATACTGAGGGAAAAAAACCAAACACCACAAAGGTTGCAACATAGGCCTGCTGGATGGTCAGGGCAGGCCAAATACTGCGTCATGATGAGCAGCAACGGAGAGCAGACCACAAGCCCGCTCTCTCCCCTCCCTAGCAGATGGAGAGGGAGGCTGGCTCATATTCCATGCAGAGATGTAAAAATGGGCGTGTTATCCCTGAACACAGGAATGCATCCTCAAGTTCTGCAGACCTGTACAGCATTGAATTCTAACCTGGACTCTAGTTTAAGAGGCACGGAGCTTGCTTTACACCCAAAGATTTATTTTCTGTGAAGTTACAGACTAAAATTTGCCAAATCATTTGGCTTATCAATTTTCATTCTCTTTATGCCTTTACTGTAACCTGGCAAATGTTTTCATTTGAGTGACAAGCACTGCATTTAAATAAAAGACGAAGGCTCTGTTACCATTGTTCACCACAGCTTAAGATCTCAAGAGACAATCATCAAATTCAGCACTCAAGATTTCTCACCAGAGCCGCTACAGCTTTTTACATAAACATTAGTTAGGACTAAAAGTTTCATTGTAAAATTCCAGTTAGTTGCTTTCTCAGCTGGTATGAAAGAGCTGTGCTCCACCGAGCAAAGCTTATTTTCATACCATATGAAAACAGACACCACACGGCTGTGAACACATTCCCTCCTTACAATATAAGGATGTTCAAACAGCTACTGAACATATCATACCAAATCTTTGTTTACAAGGATTTTACTTTGAGTTTGTATTGGTCAAAATATTTTCTAGTGATGAAATTCAGACCTGGGGCTGGGTTAGCCCATATTCTCTTTTAATTGCTCTGCACATTTGGGGGAAAATAGATACATGTGTCAAAAGCAGAATTGATTTTCGTTGAAGGATTCATCAGGTAGCTTTTGCAGATAATTAATAAACTTTAATTTTTTAGATAAATAATATTTATTTATCTAAATAAATACAAGTTCCCAGAAAAATTCTGGAAATAAGCCTGACAAAATCAGATATCTTATCACTAGTCCTGAGAGGGCCATATTTCCAGACTCACCCAATCCATACTGCAGGGTCTAGCTTTAATGATTTTGTGATGGATATGAAAACGTGATGATCACAAAAAATGCTTTATGGTACAAGGAAATCCAAATCTGATTTACTGAATGAGGAACAAGTTTTATCGCCCAAAGAACAGTTTAATGACAAGGACTCCCTTGAGAATACTTCAGTCATCAGCATTATCTTATTTAGAACTAATTTTCGAAACATTTTCAAGGAATGTAGCTTTAACTGTTGCATCCATTATTCTCCCTGTGATGACATTAACATCATGCATCAATTAACAATGATACATTATTTGTGTAGAAAATGGCTTTAAGCTACAATTTATGCCTACGACAAGACCATGAGACTCATGGGAATACAGAGGTGGATAAATGAATGATCTTATGTATAAGCTGGTGTTGACACATTCATTCTCCATTTGCATTATGGCTGTATGCACGGTCACATATTTCATGGGTAGAGCATGCAACCATTCATTGCTGCTTATACTTGTATCTTCTCAACAAACAAACACATTTCTAGATCAATGTATTCAAAAGAATATGAAAAGTTAATTCAGCTTAAAATGAAGAAACAACAACAAGCAGACAAGAGAAATTCAATGCAAATAGTGAAACTGTTACAACCTCAATTCCTAGTGTATCCATTCCCACAGCAGGTACCTGAAATGGTAAAATCTGTCTCCTAAAAGAGGAATGATTGAGGCTGCAATCTTCCAGGTGCAACTGTCCACGTCGTTGGAAGAATCAAGCACACGGTATGGGTAACACTGTTATTTTCACAAGTGCTTTGCTTAAACTGCT